>NC_135081.1:10416500-10760500 GCF_051107435.1 Chaetodon auriga
TTAAATTTCTGGCTCATGAGGATAATTTGGTGCTGGCACAGAAGAATGTACCCATGGACTGGCTAATTGTGTAAACAGTTATCAATGGCTATATAAATAAACATAACCCAGTCTTTGCAATTTTTGTGAAAATCATATTTGTTCCATTTCTTGTTTTACAACAGACTGGCAGGATAGACGGGAGAAAATGAGGGCATTACAGCCCACTGAGCCAACAAGATACTTCTATTATGTACTCTAACATGTCTCTATTATTTACATTTCACAGCAATTATTTTGTTTGTTTGCGCAAATCGTTCTTGGATTCACTTATTAGTGAATTATATGCATGAAGCAAAAGCAATCAATGTAACTGAGGGACTGCAAAGCACTATAAAATGATTCAAATTCAGATTCTGAGGTCAAACGAATCCAGTGAAATTTGAGCAAATCAAATCTTGTTGATCTGCACCGTCGATTTAGTGTGAAAATATAAAGCCGGCGTGAAATATGACTATCTTGCTCACCTCAACAAGAGCCTGTATGAGCTGAACCGTCTTCCTCCCAGCAGCTGTGGAGTCCTCGTAGTTCAAAGACTCGATCTGCTTTGAGATTTCTCTGAACCAGGCCTGTAAGTTCTCTGTGAAGAGTAACAGAGGTGTTTAGTGCAAGTGCAGAGAGATTGTTATCCAAGTATTTTTCACAAGCTGTGCTTATGAAAAATGTGTCTCTCTGATAGAGCTGGAGTCGCAATAACAAAAGGGAGCATGACTGATGTAAATTTAATATGCCTTTCCCTGCATTGTGTCCTTGATGCATTTTTTTCCATGATGTCTCTCTGCCTCAACATTTTCCTCTGAACAGCTTCAAACTTACCCTCATTGAAGAATTTGTGTTCCAACACAGAAACAATCCACGAGGCATGAAACGCTGCACAGCTGAGGTTCCTCTTAGTCAGAACCACTTCTTTGTTTGGTGTGTGTAATCCGTCACTTTATCCACCAAATGCTGTAACTCACCATTTTTCTCCACCCTGGTGAGAGGTTTGACACCAGAGAAGACTTCGGCTAGCTCAGTCATTCTCTCTGATCCCTCCTTCTTATAGCTCTCCCATTTGATCTGCTTCTCTGACAACATCTGCTTGAACATCTGGTAGAGGGACAGTACAGATGCTGAGTCAATGAGGAAGGATTAGTCAGATGACATGTGTAATGAGAGCATTAAATTTGTGGCCTCTCCTGGTGATAGACTGGCCACATGCTGTCTCACTGTGTGCTAATAGACGACGGAGGGGACACACCTAGCGAGAAACCCAGTTGGCCGGATCACTTTGGAAATATTCGAGAATTAATTTCACATTTTCACTCTGTCTACAGAGAGAGCAGCAGCAGACAGTGTGTTCCTTGTTTTCCCAGTCATCTTTCACATTATCGAGTACTGAAGAGAGACTCTCACCTCTTTGAGAGTGAACTCGAACTGAGCTGTGTCTAGCAGGAGCTGGAACAGGATCTTGGGCTTGTACTTGGAGTCATTGAGCACTTGGTCTTTGATCTGACGCAGTCGCTTGTTGTTTGGGTCATAGGCTGTAAGAAAATGCCTAATTTGAGTGTGTGTATAGGACAAACCTAATTTTATTAGCATCATATATTCAAAATATTCAACAACTTTGGAAGTCTCCTTCAGGCTCCTTATAGAAAATACAACGTCACAAGAGGGACATTATGTGCTCCTTTCCAAGCTACATTGTGGTCTTAAAGGAAAAACCTGCCCAATATTCTCACCTGACTCTGCAGAGTGCAGCATCAGCCAGCGGATAGCGACGTTGCAGTCCCTCAGACAGTTGAGTAGTTTGGGGATGTTGTCCAGGATGATCTCCTCTCTGAGGAAACCTTCTTTCAGCAGCTGCTGCACCTGAGGCCTCAGGCTCTCCATGCTAGCCGCATATCGAGTAGCCTAAACACAGAGACATGGTGGTTGTGTTGGCTGGGAGAGATTATTGTTAAAAGCATCTTTCATCTTGGAAAGCAAATTATTCATTCATTCACTCCCACTAGTTGTCTCCTCCTGCTACGTGTGCAGAATTCTTCAGGACTTAGTACCCATACTTCAGCCTGAGCTCACGTACATTCACCATCAAACTTTTCAACACAAGTTTAAAAATGTCTTTCAAAGTCACTGATTTGAGTAATACCCTTGTGTTTCAATTTAGATTCTGCACAGTCACATTGGATGACTTACAAATTCTGCAGAGACACTTATCAGTACTTGCATACAATAGCGTGCCACACTGAAGGACTGTAAATCCACAAAGCTGGAGACGGTGCCACATTGAACCCAGTCCATATTTTTAATACCTGCTCTTTGATGTTCGCAGAGTCCAAAGTGTAGTTGAGAGCGATCTTGGCAGCTTTGTATGGTTCCCACGCCTCCACCAAGTTTACTGTGATCCCCATGTAGATACTGATAACCTGCAGACAGACAACACTAACGCTTCAGTACAACATTCACAACAAAACAAAATGAGATAAAGCAGGATAGTGAAAGCCAAAACTTAACACAGTGCAGGCCATAACAAAGTTGTTTATATTTAGTTCTAATCCACCGGCATGACATTAGTCATCAGTGCAGATTAAGCCTACAGGACGTCCAGTGAATAATCCTTCCATATATATAAAAAAAGAAATCTTACCCAGTTGTCAGGAAAGTACTTGTCCACTATTTCCCTCATCTTGGCCTGCTGGGTGTGCAGTATGGAGGGGCTGAAGAAGAGGCACACATACAGCATGGCTGCCTGGTTAGCCAGCGCTGTGCTACGATGCTCTGGTAGAGGGTACGCAGACACCTGACAGGAAGTGAAATATGATTTTAGGCCCCAACACTTAACACAATCTATACCCACTCAAGCGTCAGTGACATAATATCTGTAACAACGAAAAACTTGAATCTCATCAGAAAAGACAAACATTGTCATTTCGGTTTACTAAAAGCTCAGAATGATGTTCGACTCACTTGGTTGTATATGTCGTCCGAGCGCAGCCTCCCGATGACCATGCTGATAAAAGGGGTACTGATGGGAACTCTCTGGAAGTAGCTCTCTGGGTAGTTGGCTGGCCGTTTGGCTCCAGGCTGACTGGAGTAGCCGGTGCTGCGCAGGAGTTTGCAGATGTCATCCAGGTTGGAGTCAGCGGATGAACGGGCAGCACTGGAGAACATGTGCAACAACAGAATAAAGGGACACAAAAGTCACGTGTTCATTCCTTAGTATTAACATTGACAAAGCACATTTGCCATTTTGCCATAATTGATTAAAATGTTCAATTCAGCATGCTTCAGTGTGTATCCTCTCGCCTGTGTGTGTGATCTTCTGCAAACCTGGCATTGTGGTTAATGTAATTAACTCTAGTGATTAACAGATGGACCTGTGTCATTCAAATGCAAACATGATAAAATCATATTGATATATAACCTAATATTTTGGTCACAATACTGCAAAAGGAGTCCAGAAAACATTCAAGGTTCACTCTGTCTAATATTTTCAGCGAATGCACATATGAGTCAAGTAAAATGACTCAACTTCGCCGTGAGTGGTTTCACTGGCCAACAAGTGAATTGAGCACTTGGAGGGTGTGAGTCAGCCAGAGAATGTCGCATGTGTGTGTGTGTGTGTGTGTGTGTGTGTGAGAGTCACAGACGTACCTGTATCTATAGTAAGAAACAAGCATCCTCTCTCTGACTTCCCCTTCAATTTTTTGGTCAATAACCAGCAACATGACTCCATAAAGGTAGAGAGCCTCACACTGGGTGGAAGAGAAAAGATACACAATTCACTTCTGTATTGTCTTTTAAGGGCAAAACATGGAAATTAATGTTGTTCCTGTACTGTTCTAAAGTTAAAACTGATTTGCATTTGTGTTACTCACTAAAAGCTGTTTTCCATCCTCATTTAGAAGCACAGTCTCCAGGGTCTGCTGAATATAAACACCCTCATGTAGGTCATCCAAATATCTGAAGAGAAGAGAAAATAATAAAATAAAATCTTGTAATATGGTCTTTATCATGATTTGTGGTTTACAAAGGCGAAAAGCAGAGAGGGAGCATGAATCGAGGTCAGGGACTGTGTTTTTATTATCCAATTCAATAGACTGCTCAAAACGTGTTTTCATTTTCTGAAGAACTTTAACTCTTAAATTGACTGAACTGAAGGTGAACTGAATAATAAAACTAAACATCCCGGTCCTGTCTCACCTGTTCAGATCCACTATATATTTGTGGACACTCTCAAAAGCCAAATAGAACCTTGACAGAATCTCAATGTTGTTCTCTCTAAACTCTTCATCCAGGTCTTGAAGCTCAGGTTTGGCTTCCAGCTTCCCCTCGTAATACTCTGGACCCTGGTGAAGAAACAACAACTTGAAACGAGTGGAGTCGATGCTCAGTTTTCACTCATGGCTTCACGAAAATGTAGCAGGCAGCTCCCAACAAAGGGGAGAAGGTAGAACAGCTTTTCCAATAAGAAAACAATGATTGTCATAAATCATACACAGAGCTAAAATGTTTATGTGCCGAACTCTATTTCTCTATATATGCAGTTATTACATCTGAAACTATTGACTACACTGAGCATGCATCACCTGCCTGGTTTCCTTCAACATGTAATTAGGTTGTCACTTCAGCATTTGTATGTTAAGTACAGGCCAGATGGCGACAGCAGCTATTTGGCAGGACGAAAACCACACCTTAAAGTAGCTGAAGTCACAGATGATGTCTCCATATTTCTGCTGGTCGCTCTTGTCCTTGAGCCTGAAAACCGCCGGGATGAAGTCAGAGAGGCGCAGGAGCTCAGCAATGATGGCGTTTCCTCTAGAAACTATCCTGAGGATGGCCTGGCCGCACAGGTTGTTCTCCGCCAGGAAGTCCACCATGGCGGCTGGAGGAGGACGAGGATGATGGGCAGACTGACTGCTTGGATGCTGAAAAAAAGACAAACATGATGCTTGAAGACAAACCCAATTTGACGGTTTGTCATGTTGAAAGTTTCATCCGCTCTGCTGAAGTGTCCTTGAGCAAGACACTGATCGCCTGCCATCACCCAGACTGGTCCTGAGCTCTGACTCCTCCAAAGGGGTTTAGGCTTATTACATTAGTATTAGTGCATTAGTACTTTTACTGTAGATATTTCAAATGTGTAGTACTGTAACAGTGCTTTGCATGAGAACTGACGTCTTCTCACAGGGAATACGGTGCGACATCAACTTCAATTACTTCTATAGCACTAACTTCACCATTAGTCCTAAAATATCTATGAATGTAACATTTTAACAGCCCGAGGTTTCACAATTTGCAGGTTTCTAGAAGACACATCAAAGCACTTTGACAACACACGTTTAGCCTTTCATAGGTTTGTTGTTTGGTGTTTAAATGGAGGAATTTGAGGAGTTATTATATGGTCATGCATTAGCTAGCTAACTGTTAGCTCTTTCTACAGCCGTCAAGCTAACGTTGGCATGTAGCCTGCTAGCTACTTTGAGAAGCTTTGATGCTTCAGATGACAACACATGATAACATGCAACATATTGAGGTGCACTAACTTTTTGACGTCTTGATGATTTAATTTAATTACCCGCAAATGTTAAAAGTCCAAGACTGTAGAAAAAATCTTGCCTCTGTGGGTCCTCTCCTCCCTGTTTACTTCCTCATGATTAACCACATGACTCTGACACAGGGTGTGTTTGATGCTGCTCATTCAGCGCGCCGGAGAGGAGCGGTGACAAGCATTGACCATGCTTTGCCCTCCAGCACTAACAATGTATTTGCTATATTTTAAAATCATGTATTTTCATTTATTGTTTTAAAACGTCACGTTCATTTGAAGCGTTTGAAGTCGCTCACAGTGACGCTACCGCCTGTAAATCAAAGATATTTATATCTGCCTGAATGACGAGGTCTGCCTCACGAGTCCTACAACTCAGGTGGGTGGACATATGTCTCTAGATGGCGACAGAGATCCACTGTACCCTCAGTTTATCTCTCTCTCTCTCTCTTTCTGCTGCTCCTCTGCACTGAGTGCAGATTTTTAGCTCCACAGGGATGCAGTGATTTGCAGGGACTGAGTAGTGAGAATAAGCCTGAACTGAAATTAAACCAACCTACTGTGGAAAATCTCAGAGATAAATCCACAGGGAAGAAATATAACACCCTACAGCCTTCAGGCAACAAACATCTTCTGAAAATATATTTTCTTGGAGGCCTCTGCAGGGACATTTTAACAGCAAACCACTCATTATTCATCATCTATACAGTAAAAATCAATTTGGCTGGAGAAATAATGAACACTGCTTGTAAATACTGGGCACTACCACCCACTGTGTCTGACATGGTTTAAAAGTGACAGTCTGCATGACCAACATGTGGTGAACACAGGTGAATAAGGATGAGCCCTCATGTTTCCTTCGAATTCTGATTGAACTGGACTTTTACTGCCAATAATTCTAACACGCTGGCAGGCACTTCCTTCAAGCAGTGTGAGCCAGGGGTTAATAACAGTCATGGAGAGAACTGTTTGTTCGACCTGTCACCTTTCTGTGTGGCAAAGCGAGGTTTCATCTCAGTCCTGGAACACTTGATGTGTCTGTGTGCCATGGTAGATTGCCTGTCCTCGTCATTCAATGTTCATAGGGTGAAACTATTGCAAATCTTTTGATATGCATCACTCTACTTGCATTTTATCCTTCATGTACAAAGGGCTCTCTGCTTAAGGCTATTTTTGCAGATTATCTTCATAACGCTTTTGCTTTATTCATTAGTGCCGAGTGGTGATTGACAGGGAACTGGGTGACAGAGGGTGTGACATATGGCAAGGTGAGCTGCGTTTAATGTCCTGAATAACGTGCTTCTGATCTTGCAGAGCCACTGGAGCACCATTATTTTAATGCATTTTATAGTGAGGACAAGGGAACAAGACAGACAGGTGCAATTTAGATTCATAGCTCGCCTCCTCGTTGACCCGGCTGTCCACAAACTACACAACTGTGTCCCTGCGGCCACTGGATTTATTACCCGTTTACCATCACACCAAGGTCACATTCTCAGCAGCACCTGGGTCAGCTACTATATGGGCTTCCTGGGAAGCATCATGAAAGGTTTTCACTAATGAGGTCTCTTACTGCACACCTTATTTATTAGTCCTCTGGTGCCTTAAGGGTTTTCTCCTCTGGTTGTCATGATTGTTCTTTGTAGAGTCTCAATTACTTTTATGGCCAAATATCAGATTATTTATGATGAATCGAATGCATAAACAGGTAAAGGACTCAGGTAAAGGAAATATTATCCCATTGAGTATTACTCAATAATACATAAACACATGTTGTATATTCATTTGGCCATGGACTTAGGAGTGACCAAGTGACCCTCATGTCTCTGCCCATTAGGGCACTGACAGATTTCAACTTTCATTCCCAGAGTAGCCTGGCAGCCATTAATTGTTGGGTCAAGTAATTATCATTTGTCATTGAAACCCTTGAATTGGCTGAAAAATGATGATTGCATCTTACTCTGTGGGCTACTTTATGGGCTAAAAAAACTCAATTTTGGATAACATTTTCAAGAAAACGTGACTCTGAGATTCGTAAACGAGAGGTTATTATCAGTATTCAGCACTTATAAGTGACTGATTTTCAAGTCCTGTGTGGGTATGTATGCAAGAGATGCAAGGGCATCCGTGTGTTTGTGTGTGTGCCTAGGTGTCTTAAGAAAAACATGCATGTGTGCATTTGTCTCCATACGCCCTGTGTGCCCTTCATTAGCAGCAAGTTGACTCTATTCAGCTTGTCTAGTGATTAAACCTTTTCATGGTGGGAACTTTCACACTACTGTGAACTGCGTGAGGTGATTAAAGGCTGTTCAATTTGTAGTCCAGTCCCACTGCTGTTCTTCCTCATTGATCTTTTTCAGGCCCTTGAAGTGAGAGCTGCACACAGCAAGCTTCTCTCACTGGAATGGGCCTACTCTGCCCTACTCTCTCTGTCTCTCTGCCTTCATGTCAGCAAATATTTCACCGACATGTATAAAATTGAATTATAGCTAAAATTAGCTGTCATGTATGGCTGGTATTTAATCATGTTTCTGTGATTAACGCTGTTCTGTTTCTTTTGATATTGTTATATGAATGTAATGTATCTCCGTTATGTTGAAGGGTATGCATGATTACATATGAAGCCAGCTTCCATAAATTGCATGTGCTGCGTTGTGCTGATCTTAATGATATCTGATACGTAACTCAAGAGGGTGAAGATACATAAAATCAAAAGTGGAACCTTGCAGAAAAGTCTACCGAGAACTGCCACACTTTCAGAAAAATACTCTATTATTCCTGACAGACCAAGGGATTCAAATATTTAGATTTCACCTTCATTTTAACAAAGAACCTAAAACCATGCTAAATGCTCAACATCTGCATGCCAACATACTTACAATAACTGTGCTTATACGCTGATGTTAAGCAAGTATTATGTTCACCATGTTCACCATTTTAGTTTATTGTGTTTGCATGCTAAAATTTGCAGTTGTCAAGACATTTCACTCAAATTCCCAAATATTCAACTTCACGGTGGCGCCAGACAAAAGGTACCAAAGCCAGGAGACATCCTCTGGGGAACATGACCGTCTGTGCGACATTTCATGACGATCAGTTGAACAGTTGTTGAGATATTTCAGCCTGGACTGACGAACAGACTGACATTGCCACAGAGTCACACCGTTAGGCTAAAAACATTTTTTGATTGTAACCGAAGGTCATCCATTTTTATGTTTGCCACTACTTCTGTTTGCTCTGTACACAGGCATCTAATGCACTGCTCTCCTTGAGGTTTTGCCCTTTTCTTCACCAAAATGGATTTGGGAAAGAACTTGGCCCAATGCAAAAGAAAGGTCTGAGGATGGAGGGTGTTGTACAGTGTTGAGATTTAAAAGCCCTTGAAGATAAAATTGTTGTTTTGGTCCCTAGGCTGATTTGACTTGACTTCACAGAAGAATGTATGAACTTTCGATTTCCTCATAAGAGTACATATTAAAACAGAATTCACTTTTTTACACACTGCAGAGAGACAGGAGAAGGCCAGTGGTCAGGCTATTACATCACCATACACTTCCCAAAAGGAATTTCAAGGCTACCAAGTGGTTTCAGGACAAATAGCAAAAGCTGATTGTGGTAATGCTCGAATATCAGATTTGATCAAGCAACAGATGTTACCTTTATTGCAAGTCATTACTGCTGTCATACTTATTAGCATACAAATGGTTTCTAGGCCTATGGAGACCTAAAAGTTATTGCATGTGTAATTGAACCTGATCTCTGCTCTGTGACTGAGCTGCTCCAACACACACGCTGCCGTGCACACAAGGTGGTGAGCATATTTTGCGCATGCACGAATCGCCTACACACACAAGTGCTTTTCCTCTGTTCCTCTCATCTAGTCACGGTTCTTTTTCCTACTATGTAAACACAAACAGCAGAAGAGAAAGAAGAAGGGGAAGCACAATAGGAAAGGGGAATAGATGATCATCAAGACATCGATTATAATGATTATGATCATGCCATTGATCAAAACATTGATCTCCTTTAGACTGTTCTTGACACAGTTTTGATTATAAATAACACATGAATGATGAAAACTGTCATTTTTCCTCCACATTAAGCAACATTATTATTGATTGATATGACTGGTCCTTTGAATGGGATCCTTGAATTGCAATGATCAATAATAATCAACCAAATATTCCATACCCAGTGATTTCTCTCTAATATTTTCATTACCAATATGGAAAAGAAGAAACATTTGTCTTTTCTAGGGCACGATAATTCACTCTGAATTGTAATGGGGCCATGGGATCTTTCTGTTGCTGCCACTCAAATTTATGTGACAGGTCCTTATGACTGAAACACTTCACACAAATTATTGCTGGGAACTGGAGCAGACTTTGCATAGTACAATGGAGTCAACCTTCCATTGTTGTCTCATTAGCATTTTTGCAGATGCATTATAGTGACATTCAAGATTAGGCAATATGATCTTCAGATGATCCCTGACATGCTGAGCGTGCTAACATGCTAAAGGAAGATGAGGAACAAAAAATAAACCTGCCACTATACCTAAACACAACCTCAGTCGCTAGCATAGTTTAAGAGCCCAGTTTATCTTTAAGACATAAAGGATTATTTTACCAGGTAAAGATAAAGGTTTCAGCCAGGGAAGTAAAGCCATTTGTAAAGACTATGATCTGAGTGACTGAGTGAAATCTTGGATATCCTGGATTATACATTTGGTGTAGATGAATTTGGAGCCGTTCTGTTCTGACCTCAAAGCCTCATTTGAATTTCTAGCTCTAGCTCAAAGCTTTTACTCTCTGATGCACAAATAAAGCTGTTAATCACAATTATAATCAACATAAAGTTCACATTATAGCATGAGAATTAATTAATTCAGAACAACTCCCATGACACTGATGACTGGCAGAAATCACTCCTGCTCTTTCTTTGACTCTCTTTCAAAGCAGTACAAGGCATATTTAATAGAATAGTTGTGGGGAAATACACTTGAGAAGAACCTGATGATAAAGTCAATAGCCCTAACACTCACATATCTGTCAGTTAAATATGAAGTGACAGCCAGAAGCTGGTTTAAAGCTCAATAATTAACACATTATATCTAATTTGCTTAATCCATACAGAAACTGAAGCGTTAAAACAACATGTTACACTTCTAAGGGATTATGTGCAGGACTAAGTTAATCTGCTAAACTGGGATAACTGGCTGCTGACTACAGCTTCATATTTAACAAGGTAAGTAGGCTAAGTAAGTAAAGTTTATTTAGAATAGATCCTTTCACAGAACAAGGTCACACAGTAATCCACAAGTAAGTAAAAACTGTTAAAAACAAGACTAAAAAAAGGCTAAAAGAAACATTAAAAACATAAGCAACAGACTTTAGAAAACATACAAAATTACAAACACTGGACACCATGAGTCCAGTGTTCATCTTCTTTTTAAAGGCATCAACAGAGACAGCAGAAAGTAAGGTTTCAAAGGCACGATCACCTCTTGTTTTCAGTCGAGCGCGAGGGACAATCAGTAAGTCCTGGTCAGAACACCTGAGTGACCTACGGTGATGTAAGGATTGAGAAGGTGAAAGTTGTGCACAGGTGCCTGACCATGCAGGAGTCTGTATGTTAAAGCAAGAACCTTAAAATAAATCCTGAACTGAAATCCTGAGTGGAGGCATAAAGAAGAGATGGGTGGTTGTGATAGACCTGGTGAAAATGTCATAATGGGTGAGTTTGTAGGAGCCAAAAGCAGAACGGTGGAGAGAAATCAGTGCAAGCAGTTTATTAGTACATGTCAATGTTCAGAATGTGTAGTTTGCTGAAGCTTAATCCGGGCAGGCAACAAAAAAATGGCAGATGAAGGAAGATCAGGGAGATGAGGCAGGAAGACGGTGCCAGACAGAGGCTGAGCAGCGAGATGAGGCAGGAAGAGTTTGGCTGGCTTAGGGCAGGGAATCCTGGTGGAGAATGGCTCAGAGGTTTCACATGGGATAACCGACAATCTGTCAAAGACTGGAGTGAAGGACTGAGGTTTGTATATTGTCAGTGTTGATTGCTTGGTGAACCTCGGGTTTGTAGGTGGGCTGGCAGCAGGTGGGGAGCAGGTGAACAACGGCCAGTTCAGCTCAGGCACAGACAGAGACACACTGACAGGGAGAGAGAGAAGACACAAGAAACACAAGGGAGGGAAAACAAGAGAAACACAAGGAAAACAGGAGGGAGGATACTACCAATCCTGACGCAACAGCCTTGCAGCAGTATCCTGGATCATATGTAGACGGCCCACAGACAGAATTACAGAAGTCTGGCCGGGATGAAAGCATCAATGATCATCTCTAGCTCAGGTTGTGATACAAAGGACCTGAGTTTAGCTACATTTCGTAAATGGAAGAAACATGTATAGGTCAATGATTTGATATGTTGATTGAAGCAGACAGCCTGATCAAGGGTGCGTTGAGTGGTATAGTCATGTAACTTACAGCAAGACAGTGAATAAGTGTATTTCCCCAAATATCAAACTGTTCTGCTAATAAAAACTATTTTTGTGGCCAATAGATAGACTTCCCACATCTTGTTCCCATTAGAGGAGAAGGTGCCAGATAGACAATAAACCAAGCAGCCCTCCACTTTAATCATTGAGGGGGATTTTACAGGCCCTCTTTGCATCGAGACACTGACACTTCTATTTGTCACATGGACCCTTCATTTCACTGTTCGTCCTGTTATGCTCAGATGTGATTTGTGCATTTGTGCATCAACACAGATGGATGAGGCTCCTCACCAAGGCTGTCAGCCTCAGTCAGGAGGGGACATTAAATTACCACATCCAAGGCTATGCTCAACATGAAAGAGGCACACACACACAGCATTTACACATCCACAAATGACTGTGTGTGCGTGTGTGTGTGTGTGTGTGTGTGTGTGTGTGTGTGTGTGTGCTCGTGTTGCCTGTGTATAGTCATGTACAGTATATGTACGGGGGGCTCTTGCACATACTGTACCACACAGTGATATTTTTCTGTGAATATGTGGGGGGAATTTTCAATAACATATCTGCACTGCATTACTGTTATTGACAAAAAGCAAATTAATGACCTCAAAATGTACTCAGAAGGAAATAATAAATCTCCATTTGGCTGTTTAGTTGCTTGACTGACTGGCTCTCTGGCTGGCTGTGAAAACTATGCTGACCTGGGTGCATCCAAATTAGATATTGGCATGGTTGCGTGTATTACACAGTGGGAGTGCTGCTCTGGCTCAGTCGCCCTGCTGCTCTAAATCTGGCCAGTGCTCAGTTCAGCAAACACAATGCAACAGCAGGGAGACGGCATCTCCACATTCTCATTAAGCTGCAGATAATAGCTAAACAAAAGCAGAACCCTGCAGATGTTTTTATTAATGTTTTTTTTCTGGCATCCATTTGTCTACATTTTTTGTTGATTTGTCTTTTGTCTGTCATCACATTGGTTTTGAAGTGAGGCATCCAAATAAGCCTACTGAAAGCGCAATTATAAATTTCAAAGTGTTAAGTGAGGGACTGTCACAATTACACATGGATAAACCACTTTAAAGAGCTTGAATTAGAACTCAGTGACATATAAACAATGCACATCTGATCATTGTGGTGGCAAAAGCTCAGGAACATCCATCTATTCACATTAGTCACTGGCGACACCCCCCTCGCAAATGAGTTGAAGGGATGAAAGAGAGAAGAGATGGAAAGAATGTCAGAGAGCAGCAGAGGGGATGATAGAGAGTAAGAGAGGGAAATGGCAGGAGTGGGGTGGGTGAGACAGAAAGAGGAGAGACAAAGAGAAAAGGGAGGAGGTAGAGAATGAGGAGGTGGCCATCATATCCCTCCCTGTCTTTGATCAGTGGTCCATGGGGAACTGAGGCAGTGCAGATAGCTGGTCCACAGCTCCTGAGGAACGCAGCTTCACATTCCTCCTTGCTCTTTCCCCGCTTCTGCAAAATCACTTGTAGTCTTTCAGACCACAGCAGCTGTGAAAACACATCATGGCTTACTACATGCCAGAAAAGACCTGGCTAATGCACTGCAGTGCCATTGTCCTGCTGGTCCTCGTTCACTGGTGCAGTTCCTCTCAGGGCCAACTCTATTCTATTTTTACCCAATACTTTCTATTATATGCTATTTCTATTTAGGATGAAAATGATTAATTTCTCCTGTTGCATAATCCTCCCAACACAAGGGTCGGAGGTCATGTTTGGCTACAGAGTGGCACTGGTATGACTCAGGGATCCGGTGTTTTGCTCAAGGGCACCTCTGCAGGACAAATGCATGCTGATGACGAACCAGGACTGTCCTGTAAAAAAAAAAAAAGTAGCTGAAGGTCACTCAAATCTTGTAGACATCCTGCTTTTTAGTATTTAGTCGCTCAGCTGTAGAATCACTTGTTCATACAGGGACCTGAAGCCAAACTCTCTTTGAGGCATGGTATCAGCCCACCAGCCAGTTTATGGTGACCATACAGTAAAGGTTAGTGCTGCAACTGCTAAACTTTTTTAGATCCTGAATTTTTGGCTATAAACACACCTACCTTATATGAACAACAACAACAAACAGTATAATATTTCTCACAAGTGCAGCCTATTATTTTGTCTGTGGGGCATTTCCTGTAGTTACCTTTTTATTCACTGTTAACCTCAAAAGCAATATAATAGTTCAAGGGGGATTTAATTTAAACTGAAATCATTTTGGATGCATGTTGTTTTTTATTTTAGAGTTCATTCTTATTGTTACAAACAGTTAATACTGTTGCAGTCGACTTTCAAGCCAATAAGCAGGAGAGGTCCTTATAGCCTTAAGGTGCTAAAACAAAAACAACAAAAAAAAGAAAAAAAAAGAAAAAGAAAAGAAAAAAAGAGAGTGAGAGAAATAGAGAGAAATTTTACATGACAACTAGGCTAAGTCCATCTGGTAATCAAGATTGTGTGATATGATGAGCTTATTGCATTTCACTGCAGTGCAGTAGATATTACATGTTTTAAAAGTCTACTTCTGATGGTTTCCCACTTAACTATGGACTGCCAAAAAACAAACAAACAAACAAAAAACATGTATTCACGAGCACTTCACAATGTCTTATATTGCCTGATATGGTTAAACTGGCAAACCAGAAACATGCGCTCGTAGATTTCTGTGGTAAATCAGTGCAGTAACTGTTGTACCCTCCTTCCGTGCTCAGTCTTCTTCTCCCTGGATGTGAATGGGTGCGCTGGAAACCCCGCCCATCTTAGGTATGACGCCAGCCAATGGGAACGCACCGTGCGCCGTGGACCGACGTCACATCATCATCAGCAGGCGTTGTGGTGGGACTTGCCGTGCTGCTCTGCTTGGTTTGCAGTATCTCCTGCACTTCTTGTGTTTGTCTGTGTGAGCCACTGAACATTCCATACGACTCAAGAAATTTTCGGAGAAATTACCCTGTCGGTTTTGTGGGAAGAGCGAAAGGACAAGTTTTGCGAATGAAGAGACATGTTTCTTATGAGGAGAAGAGGGACTGCCTGGCTGTCCTTACTTCCAACCAGCTTTAAAGCTAACGTTACTTTGATGCAACCGCTTAGCTAACAAGCTAGCTGAGAATGTTTTCAGAAACTAGCCAGTTTGTTAGCATGCTAGCTAGCTAAATCGGACGGATGAATTAGCTGTGTAGATTTAGCAAACAGTACTTTTATCTTTCGTTACGTTAAGTCAGACAATTGTGGAAACATCTCAGACTGGGTATGTTGAATGTTTAGGGCTCCAGTGCCCGCTTGGTTGCTAATTTCCAGTAGGGACAATAGTTAACTGTCTAGGCAACAAGTCTTGCACTCACTGCTGTATTAACGATTCTCAAGTTTGTACTAATTGTGTGCAGTAGTGTTATTCGTTACCGCTTGATCTTAGTTTAACTGCTGTCTGTGGTAAAAGAGCAAAGTAAATGTAATGTACAAAGGAAAGTGGGGTGCCACTTTAACGTTAACGTTAGACCCCAGTTTTCAGGTGGATCGGGTCTCTGTCGTATTGCAGAAACTGATGTCAGTTACTCGATACAACTATTGAAGAGGAGACGAGGTGGATGAACATTATAAATCGCCCACATGCTTTGGATCAGTTCCCGGACTTGTGAAAGGCATCTGAAGCAGAAGGTGGGAGACGTGAGCGCACAACCCTTGCAGCCCGGGGGAAGATGGCGGAACAATCCCGCAGGAGGTGGTGAGACCAGAACTTGGGGACTTCTTGGATTTATCACCAGACATCTTATCCCAGATCGTAGGACACATGCAGGCCAAAAAACGGTACTTAACCCTCTTCTCCGCCGGCGCGTGTCTCATTCTGTTGTTTTGTTTTGGGGGGATACAAGTCCCGCTATCCAAACGGGGTCCCAGCCGGCGTGATGACCGCAGCCTCACCGGCTATCATCCCGGGGCGCGGTGGCGTCGCTTCCCGGGGTCCCTGCAGCCTTTCAGCTCCTGGGAGCAAGACCGGAGCGATGATCACAATGAACACATATCTCCTAGACAGAAGAGGGACGCCAACTCAGGCGTTTACACTGGAAAACGCTGCAGAATGAATTCCTGCTTTGATTACTCCCTGTGTGAGAGGAATGGATTTAAAGTTTACATCTACCCCCAGCAGAAAGGGGAGAAGATGTCAGAGAGTTATCAGAATATTTTGTCCTCTATTGAAGGATCCAGGTTCTACACACCTGACCCAGGACAGGCATGTCTGTTTGTCCTGAGTTTGGACACTCTTGACCGGGACCAGCTTTCACCTCAATATGTGCACAATTTGAAAGCAAAAATCCAGAGCCTTCCTCTGTGGAATGGAGGCAAAAACCACATCATCTTCAACTTATACTCTGGCACCTGGCCAGACTACACAGAAGACCTTGGATTTGACATTGGCCTTGCCATGTTGGCCAAGGCCAGCATCAGCACAGAGAACTTTAGGCCAAACTTTGACGTTTCTATCCCTCTTTTTTCCAAAGACCACCCAAGGACAGGAGGGGAAAGGGGCTACCTGAAACATAACACCATTCCCCCATATAGGAAGTACATGCTTGTTTTTAAGGGGAAAAGGTACCTAACTGGAATAGGTTCAGACACTAGGAATGCTTTATATCATGTTCACAACTCGGAGGATGTGGTCCTCCTCACCACCTGTAAACATGGGAAGGACTGGCAGAAGCACAAGGATGCACGCTGTGACAGAGACAACTCAGAGTACGACAAGTAAGTAGTTTCCAGTTGTTAATTTTACAACAAGAGAGTGTCTCAATCCTTTTCAGTTGAGAACAAATAGTTATTGTATGGGTCTGTTTTTCTCTCCCACTCTGTCTTGACTTCATGTTTTGTCATTATGGTGGTTTTACATTATGTTTTCCTGCTTCAGCTCCCACTATTAGCCACTCTGTCCACCTCTGACAATGACAAGGTTTGTGTTAAATGTCATGAACGTTTTGACAGAACACCAGCTTCCTTGTTGAATTTTTCCTTAGATTTTCAAGATGGGCTCTGTGTAACAGTGGGATGTGGGGCGGGGGGTTAACTCATGTCATGGTGTATTAAATTGGCAGGGATCTGATCAGGTCCATGATCCCACAACACCTGTTCATTACACTGGTTAATATTTTTTCCTTTTTCTGATCATGTATTGTTGTCACCCTGATTGTGTTTGTAACTACAGGATGTCATGCACATAATTTGTCATTATACTTCCCAGAAATTAGGCAGTTTGATTAGACTATTTCTAAATGCAGCATGGTCTGAGAGCTGTATAGATCCCACTTTTTTCCTGATTTGATTTGCATTTATTTTGTGCATCTGATCTACTCAACAGCAACAGAAATGCTTTTGTGGCCAACAGTGATTTGCCGCTTTTAAGTAGTCTTCCTATCATATGACTTTATTTACCAAATTACACGTCACGAGGCACAGATAAGTAGATTTGCTTTAATGTCAGCCACAATTCAGTTGATATCCCCATCTGTCCATACAGCCTACTATTCAGCGGTGGATAAACCTGCTTCTCTAGCTCTCAACACTTCCACCTTTCTGCCTGTCAGTGTACTATGAGTGCTGATACTCACTGACAGAAATTGTCAATACAATACAGGAATGGACACATTCAGCTACCAGTTCTCATGATGCACACAAATAACAATTTCATGTGCAAGTAAATGGGCAAATTTGTGACAAGTCTGACCAGCTGAAAAGTTATATAATACTCATTAATGTTGTCTCTGTAACAAGTCTCTGTCCCTGCAGAAGACAACATTGCACCTCAGAAAGTTGTGATCATCACCAAGTCCTACAGTTAAGCCATACTGTTTTCTGTGCCCAAATCTGATGAGCAAACTGGCGTCTGTCTCCCTGCTTTGGCCAGTGGGATTCATTTCGTGTCCCCCCAGACTGTGCTGTGTTGTTACTGGTGACTGTATGGCGCTGGGTGTTTGACTGTGGCTCTTTGGAGTGGATTAGTGGGGACAAAGCGCTGGTGCCAGTAAGGGGAAGCCACTCTGGCCCCTGTTTGCTCAGTCATTTCCCAGACAAACCCAACTGCATCAGCCAGGAATGCCCTGGCCCCAACCCGTGTCCTGTGTGACCCCTACGTTGTTTGGGGCCTGCTGTGATTGACCCCCATGTCAACTCTTTACCTTGTTGTTGTCAGTTGTTTAGTTTAGATAATGGACAATTTCATAGCATGTTAAGGGGTCTGCTGTGAATCTGGGCTGCAACATGTACGACAGTGAGAATGAGTTAAGTTGTTTTCTTTCTGTCGTCTAATCATTAACTGGTTCTGATGTGTTTTCATATCATGATGTCTTATGTGTTTTCTTAGCATTGATCCTCAGAGGATTCTCATGTTTGTGTCTGCTTTTGTAGGTAAGTATCAGCTTATGAGGTTCATTCGTTGGCTCAGCAGAAAAACATTCTCCATATCACCCGTAAGACGTGAGCTATCTGCTCTCTCCCTCTCCCTCTCTCTCTCTCCCCCTTTCTGCCAGCTCACTGCTTGCTACCAAGCGCTGCCGGGGAGTGATTTCACACAGTGAGATGGGTGGCATCAGAGCCATAACCCAAAGGAAAAATTAATCCTCCTGTCATTAAGTAGCATTGGGGGAGAAACAGGCTTTGGGTATCTCTCTAGCCCTCGCCAGCTCAGCTTCATTGAATGGCTACAGTATGTTCAGTAATTCTCAGTCAGTACATACTCAGTAAGCCACATCAGTATCAGTCAACAGGCTGTGGCTTTATCTCTAGTCCACTGCAGAATTCATGTTAAATTAAGTAAAATTACTTTACTGATCCTGACTGTACCTTCTCCTTGTACTGGTGGAGCCCTGACAGTCTGTATGTCACTTAAAATGAATATGTTACAAAGAGTTCTTACACTTAAATGGTGAGGAGCATATGGTATAATATGGATCACTGTTTGCATAAAGGAGAGCACAGCTTCTGTCTTTTTCAGATCACAATTCCAAACTCAGATTTCTGCAGGTTTACAGTGTGAAGTGTCAATAGTGTTGATTTCTGATCTGTTGGATCTAATCACAGCTCAGCCAAGGGCAGTAGCAATGGCTGTTGAATGTCATGTCTTTGGACTTTCCACAATCCAGTCAGTCATAGACAAATATGGTTGCATTGGCAGAAAGAATAAAACCTTGTGTAGTAAACTGTGGTTTTGCTGTTTTGAGTGGATACTCATTCACTACAACGCATGAAATTGGATTCCAAAGTTTTCATAACTGACTAATTTTCCGTGGTTTATTATGTACAGAGGAGGCAAAGTGAAAAGTGCATCTCTGAGACAGTTATGCATTTTTTATGAGAAGTTTGTTTGGACCGGATCTGGCAGAAAATATCTTGCAGTGAACAGTGATTTTACAGAACACAGCTCGAGGTTATTCGGCTAGTTACTGTCTTGTTAATGTGTGCATTCAATATTAGCTCTCTCTCACATTCTGCCTACCCCAGACTTTGGTTTCATACTTGTGTTTAAAGATTGTGAATGAATTCTGTCAAACAACATGAGCTTTTGCATTGAATTCAGTATTGTATTGTATCATACATCACCAGCCAAGATTGCTGTGCAGTGCTGATGCCAATTATACATGAATTATTAATCATATTGTTTCCCTTCAGATTACTTTTTTCATAATAAAGTGTAATCAGTGTTAATAATCTACTAGAAGGTGTTTGACACTGTGGGATGGGTGCGCTTCGTCCTGATCTCTGTATATTGTGAGCAGCTTTTTAAAAAAACAACAATTTTCCTGCCTCTGTTGCTGTATTGGGCTTTATTTATTAGTAGCTTTCTTAGCTCTGATCAGCAGTACAGTGGTCCCTGAAAACCCTGTCATCACAATAAGATGTGTTTTTAGTCTGTTTGGAGAGTAGGTTGGGTGGGGTTGGTTGGTAATGGTTAATGGTTAACATTGTGTCTGACCAGGCTGATTCATTAGTCCCCAAGAGCTGAATTATTTTCAGTCAGTAATCATACCCAGACCTGCTCAGTGTCCCTGGTCTGGCACCCAGCTGTGCAGGGGTTACAAGTGGGTGAGACTCAATGGGGCCAAAGATGTGGGTGGGACAGTAGTCACGTAAGCCATTTGTTAAGGAGACCAATATATGTTTTTGGATCAACTTTCAACTTTCCAAACGACACACTAACTAAGGGTTTGGCTATCGTTTCTATCTTCATGTCATCCCATTGAAGTTATCTGAGATCACTGATAGGCGATCCAATCGCTGTGCTGCGGCTGGAGAAGGTGGGGGTTGGGGGAGTTACATCACAGCATGGACGACTTCGTCTTAGTGTCAAATAGGGATGGGTGATATGACCAAAAATACAGTAGCAGTATATATCGTGCTATAGTAATTGTTGTGTAATCCATCACATTTGATGGTCTGGAATTTGCCCAGAGTTGCTCTTTCACACGTGTAGCACATTTGTCTGTGTCAAATGTGCTCTCGCTTACTGGAAATACTCCATTTGGTTTAGGCAAGAGGTGGCATCTGGGTAGAGCGTCCAGGAGGAGGAGGAGGACTCATCCGTAATGATAACTGTTTTTGCATTGATATCGATGCTACATGTATTTGGACATATCCGCGAGGTGACCGAAAGAGTGTAAAACTATGTACGGGCAAGCAGAAAAGAGTAGCAAACAGCTACATTCTGTGCAATTTCATCAACACACCCACTCGCTTGCTGTGTAGAGGGTGGCGGTACATGCACTGTGAATGCCGGTGTGTAAATATGGTTTAATTGATCGCCCTGCTGTGGAAAATGGTATCTCTACCAGTGTGCACATTTCCACTGTTACACAGTATGTACCGTTATACTGCCCAAACCTGGTGTCCAAGAAAAACGTGACATCTTGTGTTAGGGGATGTAATGGGGTTTTGCCCAGATGCCAGAGTTGAGTCATTGGATATTAGGCAGCCTTTCTGTAAGCTATGTAGAAGTCTGTGTGTCTGTGTTTGGTGCAACAGTATAACAGCATCATGTTTATTTTAACATTATTATCACAATCTCAAGTTTTGGTGAGTGGGCATATGGAGAGCAGAGATGCGGGGTTTCACATCCACGGAGAAGAGGCGGCAAACTAGTTTGTAATTAAAGATTTAAATACACTCGTCACTCATGCTGATCCACAGGGCTCAACGAGTGGACATACCACTCCACCAGAAACGTCTCTAAATGCACAGTAGGGTGCAGATTCTACAGATTATATTTATACAATCTTAGTTCTGATAGTAAGTCAAAATGGCTTTAATATCGCATAGGGAAAAAAATCAATCATCGATCATCCCTTCAATTGTCAATATGTATAGCACAAACCTACACTAGGAGGAATAAGCTGGTTTTAGTATAGCGCAAACTTGGAAAATATTAAATCAGCTGAGCTCTTAAAATATCTCCCTGGATTAAGCAGCTGTTAGACATTAGCCAATTTGGAAAACAAGTCAGATATTTGAACAGCTAGAGGTGTGTTACATTTATGCTCATTTCACACACCATTATCACACTGACATAAAGCAGAGATCACAGAACTTCAGATTTTGCTCAAATGGCAATTTTCACAATCTGTGGGGAGTACTGAGTTCTCTATGCAGGTTGACGTGTATAATAATGAGTGAGTTGCACTGTCCTGTAGCGCTATGGGTCAGACAGTACAGTCTGTGGTCTAACTGAGTGGAAGTAATAGTTTCTGTGCCTGGCTATGGCCCTTTGTGCAACAAATCCCTCTTATCCTCTCCCACTGACAACAAGGAAGTTGTGACAGACTGAATGCAGCCTCTCACCATAATTACCATGTAATGGCCGTGTCATTTTTGTTTAATAGTTCAGACTTTATTCTCCAGATGTTGTCTTGGAATGTAGAAATGTATTTGATGTTCTGTGTACTGTACATGTCAGGCCTGTTTGAAGGAAACATCCGGTTACATCTGGATGCTGCTTTGCATGGTACACTGTTGGATTGTTTTGGTTACAGTTTTAATGGATTTTTGCTAGTGCATAGTATTTATAAACTCTATTTTCCCATATTGGAATTTCAGTCTTCTAACAGCTCAGATAACATGCTAAAACTAAAGTAAGCAAAACAATCTGCCTCTTGTGTTACTTTTGTTTGCTTGTGACTCATTTACGTTCTCTTATGCCAGGATCAGGCTACTGTGTCTTTGACTTGGCCGCACCAAACAGGCTACTTTAATGTTAGATCTGGAAATAGTAATGATCAGCATATTCCCGCGGTTTCCACCAGGGATTATGTTGTGACAGCATAGGCAGCTACTCACCTGGTTGATGAAGTGCTTCCGCTATTTCTCACCAACATTTGTCTTTTTGACTCGGTCCACCTCCTCTGAGGAAACATCAGATAGGCAGGGGTTCTGTTGCCACAGCTCAACAAACTTTTCCTCTCTTTTGTTGTCCCACCTGACAGCAGCAACTTCAGCATCCCCCCTCTTCTTTGCTATTGCTCTGCTCTGGAGAGAGCACCTGATTGGTCAACACTCAGGAACATGTTGTGGGAGATGTCAAAATAGGCGTGTCGAGACAAATTTTTTTTTGACATGCTAGTCTTTTCGTCTGGGTGTCATGGGGCGTCCCAGATGCTGCACAGCAGGTCATTTAGCACCACTCGGATGTCGACGCCAAATTGTCGTTCTCGATCAGCACGATGCTGGTAATACATCATACATAACAAAATAGTCAAAGTCAGGCTAGATTCGTGTAATCTGATCCTGGCATTAGTGGTGATAGGAATTGGCACTTTGCCAGGTACCTTTGGTCTGGGTAAAGGATGTTTTTTTAGGATTGGTCTACATTTGCTAATTGTTTTATATCTGTACATTACATATGTGGGAACGATTGAGTCAAGTGATATTACTGAATTCTTGCATTATAAAAAGGTGCCACATTTGGCCTTGTAAAAGGTTGTATCAGGTATGATGTGTTAGTGTCTCTAAGCTACCTCCATGTTCATAATTACATGTCCTACTTTAAATGTCTGGATTGATGGTGCATGTTGTTCAAAGACAGAAAATGTCAAGTTATATAACACATATTTGTGTTTGGCAAGTTGGCTACAGTCTGTCTCCATTTTGCTTGTTTACCTGTCATGTCCCTGCTATTTCCAGCCAGCGGGTAGAGTCAACTTTTTGCTTCACTCTTCACCACACTCTGTCCTTCAGACATCTGCACTGAGCCACTGTGTACAAGCCTGTAATACAGCCAAAGGAGAGAAGAAAAGATACAGCAGGAGGCAGGTCAGATGCAATTTTAACCTCAAACTGAAAGCCCTCTCACAGCTTGTTTCCAATTAAGAGGCCCTGCCAAGCGAGAGAGTACGAGAGGGATAGAGTGAGAGATGAGGGGAGAGACACAGAGGAGTGGGAGACAAACTGAGAGAGTGAGTTGGAGGGAAAAATGGGAACACAAAGAGAGAGCAGCAAGAGTCTGAGAAACTGAGGGAGAAAGTAAAAGCAAGAGAGAAGCAGAAAAGAGGAAAAACACATGCCAGCCATCCAGCAGCGAGAGGTGAGTGCAATAGCTGGCTGGGTGCTGACGTTGGTCTGCTAGGTGTATTTATAGACTTGCAGGGTTTTAATCCTCAGTATTGGCCAAAGCCCCTGGCAGAGGGATGCTAGCCAACTTGATGCAAGCTTTATAGGGCTTGGGGAAAACGATAATCGTTGGGGGAGGATGGTCGATCTCTGAGTTCCTGCACATTAACTTTAAATGCCTTTTCTCACAGTTGTCTGCTATTTCTGGACATTTGACCAGCAGTTAGATCTTTTTTCTTTAAACAGGCTCCTGATGTGCCTCTTCAGGGCTATACTGTTTATTTTGTAGCCTAACTTCTGACTTGCTGTCCTTTTTTGTTTAGAATACTTCTAGCCAAACACATGGAAATGGTCGGAAAGCTGCATGGCACTATGGTGTTGTAAGATCACAAAATAATTTGCTAAGCATTACTTAAAAAGAGACGATTAATACGCCTCATGAAGTTGCTCCATGTTGTCTCCAGTGTTAATAATCTTTACCAGCATCAGAAACATGTTCATGGCAATCATAGTTCTTCATACACTTGGTGTGTAGTTACATTTTGGGGAAGGTAGACATCAATTCCAGGTATCTCAGGTAGAGCCACAGATGCTATGCACATAGGCTAAAATTGTGTCTTTTAAGCAAAAGTTACACTTGAACACACACAAATATGAAAGCCAGTGGTCAGATGATCACCTGCTGTGCCTGCTTTAGGTAAGGAAGACAAGAGAAGGTGAAGGAAAAACATAAAGCGGTGAAATGTGTGATTCAGTAAAAGCTGAAATGCTAGCCAGAGCGCTCTTTTGGAGGATGCCTCTGCTGCTGATTCATTTTACTCACATCGCAGAAACTACAGGCCATTTTTGGCCACAGATACCTAACAACTGACGCTTACAGTAGTTTGGTGTGTCATAGCTGCCCCTGGCTAGATTGAAAAATAGTGGTTGCTTGGTTTTATGGTTGTGATCTTCACTTTTTTATCATGTGTATTTTCCATCTGCTTGTTTTATAATATATTATTCATTTAGGGAGGCTGATAGACCACTATACTGTTCACAGTTTACCCTGTCCAGCCTGCTGTCTGTATTTCTACAATGCAGTGGTTCAGGTTGACTTATTGCAACATTGTGATGTCTTGGTTAACGCTGGGACTTCAGTTTATGAAAAGATCCCCTTTTCTGGAAGACTCCTCCGGTTGCCACCCTTTGTAACTCAGCTCTGCCAGTAAACCGTCGACAGTTGGCCCTGCTGGAAAGAGCTGAATGATACAGCAGCAGCGAAGGAGGCTGGTAGACCACAAAACCGCTCCACACAAATTATATGTTTGCTCTTCATCGATGAAGGCCTACACATGACATTTACATGACCACACAAAAATTTTGGAATGGTCAGTGTTTTTAATGCTGTTTCAGAGGTGTTTTGCTGGGCCAGTATGTGTATGAAAGTGAAAGTGCAGGTCTTGGAGCAAAGGAGAGGGCTTAAGGTACAACGAAGAGGTCGAGCAGCAGCTTTTTTTTGCTGAGTAAACCCGAGTCCCTCATGCAGTTTCCTGTTCCCTGAAATTGCATTAATCTCTCAGCTTGGTCTTGGTTTCTCGATTGGTGCTTGCTGCTTCTCAGTTCCACCTGTACCTTATTAGTTTCATGTTTTCTCTTATATTCAATCTGAACAATAGAGAAGATGAGCTATACATAGGCATGTATTGTAGCCTATCACACCAAGAGCATTTTGCAATGTATCTCCGATACATTGTATTGTCAGTTTAATTTGTGTTGCTAATTTCACACCTGATTGTTGTAGAAATCCCACATAATCTGACATTTTTTCTACTGGCTGTTTGCGTCCCCATCTTGTCTCTAAGGCTATAAACAGGTTGAATCCCACAGAGGAAAATGCTGGCACAATCAGCCACTGACAACAATGAGTTGAGATGAGCTCTTCTGAATGCTGTGATTGGGAACAAGTTTCATATCTTTGTCTGCTGGTGATTATCTTTCCTAATGATGACAGACAATGGAACAGGAAATGTATGTCAGTATGACTCACCAAGCTCTATCTACTTTCATCTTTACCTCTGCAAACTTTATTATATATTTCCTCTTGTTGAGTTTTAAGTAGTTATATGTGACAGTTGGATGTTTCAAAGATTTTTATACTGTAGCAAATTCATAAATTTAAAAAAAGCTTCTGTACACTTTCTGTTTCAAAGTACATGAAATAAATCAACCAGATCTTCTGGCTGATGAATACCGTGTAAGAGGGGATTTATTAAGCCTATAGGTCTAATGGCCCGTAGCCTTGTGTTAAGGGGGTGAAGAGCTGAACTAGATGGATGATGTACAGTTTCCTGTAGAGCCTGGGGATTACAAGCTGCTCATATTTTAAAGGCTCATAGTAAGTGATAGCTATGGAAACAAATGCAGGAAGTGGATAACCGAGCATCCAGGCTATTATATGGCCCGCATTGTTATTCTTTACAACTCCCTCATGTCGTTCAAAAATGGCTAAACTGCCTCTGACTTCAGATGAAGACAGAAGGCATGTGGGCTGACCTATTGAGCTAAAGCTCATCCTATTTACTCACAACATCATTGCTTTGAGTCAAGCTAATGTCCTGTGCAGAATGTCGTTGCCTTGACCACCTGTCACTTTCTACTGTACTCTTAGTAAAGAAGAGATGCTATGGATGAATGAATGCCATATGAACCACCTGTAAAGATGATCTGTTTTTAAGCACCCAGTCTACTGAATGACAAACTGTTATTGCTTTTAAAGAATAATCACTGCTAACTTGAATTGTATGAATGTGTGCAATGTGTGTGTATGCAAGCATACTGTCTAAATCTGCTTATGCGTGTGTATGCTCCATGTCGCGAAGTGGTCATCAGCTGGCGACCTGCAGGCCACATTTGGCCCACCAAAGCTTCCCATGCAGCTCACAGAATATTGACGTATTCAGAAAATATGCACATCTAATGTTACTCACTAGTGGAACAGGCCCGGTCTATCCTGAGAGTGATCATCAATTAGCTTGACAGCCCCCTACCCAGACTACAAAAGGTAACTCTGGAGCTGTCAGAGAGTCACTAATCTTGTCTGTTAGACACAAGAGGCTTCACTTTGGTGTGTTGTTGTTGGCCAGATGTTGCATTAAGTCTCATTGAGTATTTTTGTTTTCTTCCTGGGATCTCAAAGAGGAGTCTTTTGTTGAGATAAGGACTCATTCATTGGTAGGTGAATTTTGAGTTTTGTAGTTAATCCTGGAAACTGCCAAAAGGGAACAGAATTCAGTCTGCTCACCTCTCAATTGATGGCCATCTCATTTTTCACTGCCAGGATTCATGGAGAGGGAGGTTGAGGGTGAACACCGGGTATTGCCATCAGTGTTCATGTCTCAGCACTCATTAATTACAACCAGTGCCTGTGAAGTAGCTAGCTCTACATTACCTTGACTTCAGCTCTATGTCAGTGACTTAGAGAGACCTGGTGCAGCCTAATTTAAGAAGGGTTGAAATCTGGCAACTTGTGGCATTATTGATAGTCATTTTAGTCTTGTGAACTTGAGCAGGTGCTTTCGTGGTTGTAGTGCTTTCCTGCACTCTCTCTGATTCAACTTCAGGTTGAACCCACAAGATGATATATGTCTTGTCCTTGGCAGCCATGTGCAGGTGATGTATTCCATATGGAATGCTGGGAGAGTGGAATAAGGAAAGGGATGTCAACGTGCCAGGCACAGAGTGGGGTCCATTCCAGGAAGAGCTTTTCTGTCATCACGTGGAGGCACATATCATTTCCTTGCTTCTTGACAGATATGATTAAATTGGACTGGATGAAGCAGCATGGCAGAAAGTGGGGGGTGCAGCCAAGTAAACTTGGATCAGAGAAGGTTAGGGTCTGGAAAAAGTGAAACATCAATGGTAATGAAACACAAGCAGCGCTTTATGGTGATGGAGATGACCTTCATGAAGGGTAGTAACAGAGAATTGATCTAAATCCATTTTTATGGATTTTTGGCACTTTACCTGATTGGAGAGGATTGTCCTGACAGCAGGCAGCTTTTTTTTGGTACATTTGCTGACTACACGATAACATCCCATAAAATCCTCTGATACAAAGCTGCTGTTGTGCTAAGGTGTGGAAAAGAGCTCTCTGGTCCACCCTAAATCTTTGGTCTAAGGTATGTTTTTCTCTGGTGCCATCGGCTGAGTTGAATAATGTGACTGGTTGATGGTTGTGCATGAAAAAAGTTGGGCCAAATCTGAACATGCCTTTCGTGACATTGGATGCGATAAAGAAGCTAAGAAATAACAAAGTAGATTTAGTACTTGATAGGTTTCTCGACCAAAGTAATCTGGTGGAGCATCCAGGGACAGAGATGGAACTGACGTATCATTCAGCAAGCGACTGTTTGCGTGTCTCACGAGGCACATTTACAGTCCTTTCAAACACTCAGATAAGTTGCTTGCTCAGCATGACAGGGGCTTTCTCAATTATCCCTCATGTACAATGAAATATGTTGTGAGAGCTACATGCAGAATTAAGCAGCACTCTAAACCACGACCAGCCAAATCCTATGGGCTTTTAATCCTCCAGTCAGTGCAGAGGGTAGACCTGCCAAGCCCACAGACATAGTCTCTAAATCTCTGTGACTCTTGACTCTGTGCTACAAAATATATTTTTAATATTTAATTTATTGTTGTTGGAATGGAGGAGGAGGAGGATTACAGTACAATAATAAATTGCCTTAGTATTTCTGTTTTGGAGATTTGGAGAGAGGAACTGACTGACTTATCCTGAAGAGTTGGGCCATATGAGTGTGATTGTCCTTGTATCTTCTCAGAAGCACTTTGGCAATGTATCATCATCACCGTGTGGGACCATGTTGTGCTTTGTCAATGTAACCACACTTGGCAGCATTGAAAAATTACCAGCCACCATGTTGCAGGGCTTGGCCGAGTAGCGACTTGGATCATCAGATAAAACTGGCACACAAACACACGCGCGCACACACGCACAGATATGCTATCTCTCGCTGTCCTCTTTGGACTCCTTTTTGTCAGATAAGGGCTTCAACTGGCACTATGAGAGGACGGGAAGATCAGCAGATATGACGATAACCCTGGGTATGTGACAGTCTGAACTCTTCTGTGAAATGGTGGCCTTATTCATCCTGTTCTTTGCCGCAGTGTCAAATTATTTCAAGAAGAAAAGGAACAGAATGAGGAAAAATGTGGAACTGGTGGCAAACAAGTAAATATTGACAGAGACTCTACGCATTTGCTTTGTTTGTGAACAACTTTCTGTTTTATCAAACGGATAAGTTGCTGTGACTCTGACTGCCTGTTGGCTAAGCTTCATACAGTTTCTTTGCTTCAGTCACTCAGTGAAATGTGCAACTTCCGCTTGTGAGGTCACAGCCAGAGGGCACGACAGGAAGTGTTGTCTTTGATCTTTCCCGCTGTTCAAACTAATTACCTGCCCGCAGCAGCAAGCACTGCTGGCTGTGGAATTCATTAACAGATGGTAAACCTTTGTTCTGGGCCAGTGTGTCAGTGTGGATACAGAGGAATTCAGCTGCCTCAGAAAGTACCGTTGTGCAGTCTAATTCCTCTCTTGAGATCAGCTGAACCTTCGGTGTAACATTGAGAGGCCAGCGATGATGTGTGCACCAGCATTTTTCTGTACATCTGGTGGGTTATCTCACCTAAAAGCAATAATTGCATTGGATCTGAGTGGGTTTTGTTGTCAGAGTGTCTAAAAACTCCTCCAGATACTTTTGGCAGCTTGGTAAAAGAATGGAAGGAACGGGTTACAGTGTGTAGACGGAGGGGAGAAAAGCACTTAAAACAGTTGACAGTGACAGACATTCACAGGCTTTCGACAGCTGAATATGACTGAACAAAAGCAGTTGGAGCTTAATATTGTTTACATGGTGCTAATATGGTAGACGCAGTGTGCATGTCCTGCTGAATTAAAAAGTGATGATCGTCACAGGGTATGACAGTGCTTTAAGTGACTCACAGTTATTGCAACTGTTGTCAACCCATCTTAAACTCCTCCGCCTTCCGCTTGACCTTAAATATTTTTTGAGGGCTGACAGTTAAACCCATTTTACATCCTGCGTTTGGCAGCAGTTTTGGCATATTCATTTTTAGCTAGATTATACAACTGTGTGATATTCACCACATTTAATGTTTTAGATTTTTTTGTGATTATCTGATTGAAGGTCAGCAAAATGTGTCTATAGTTTTGCACTATCCCCTGTCTTTTATATATTTTATCTTTCTGTAATTGCTGTATGAAAGGTTTTTAAGACATTTGCTCATGCCCTCACTTGAGTCAGTGACAGCCAGTAAATGTGTAGGTGTCTGTTTGGGTAGAGCGGTAATCTGGTAATAAGGTATCCCGCAGTATCTAAAAATCGCAACAGTATCAGTTTTATTACTGACATTACCGTCACAAAAAAATGCTGCACATATAAGTCTCTTGGGGCCTAACATAATTGTAGCATCGTCATAACAAAAATGAAGTCCCCTCTGTTCATTGTATCTGGTTGGTTGTGGCAATGCTTGGTAGAGGCTTTTAGCTGAGGTTCTCCCCATCATTCTGGTATGCTACAAGTTAGGATTGCCACGTCATCCATGTGTCATACAAATCAAAAGTGTTTGTATTTAGATAATTAAATAGATTACCATGTTTGCTGCACTGATCAATGTACTGATCATTGAATAATTTGACAGGCCTTGCAGTATTTCCTACCAGGAAGAAAACGGACGCACAAATTGAGCTGAACTGTGCCACAGAGTGCCACTTTCCTGAAATAAACCTGTTGAATGCCTCTGTGGATGTTGATATCTCAATGCTTTGAAAAAAAAAAAAAAGATTGTTAAACTCTGCAGCAGACATTCAATAAATAAGGCATTCCCTCTCCATCTTTCATTTTGAAGAGCATTGCCAATGCGTTAGCTAAGTGCCACAAATTTCTGCTGGTTGCTGCACTTTTGTGTGTCCTCTGGGATAAACTGCAGTATTTTTCCCTTTTCCCATCATCATTAGTACTGCCGCCACCCTGTAATCTCTCTTTCTGTCACCGAGGCAATGGGGCTTCTCTCTCCTCTGTGGTCTCGTAATTGTGAGGTAATCATCTTTTCCCTCTTGAGAGCTAAAAGACTGTGTTTACACTTCGTTTTTGGCGGCTCGACTTGGCGAGACACTAATTTACTCTCTGAGCAGCAGAATGGAGCAGCTCTGCTCATTACTTCACACTGGCTTCGCACATACAGCCATTCTTTTTCCAGTGCATTTGAGGCTAGTTGACATCAGCAGGTTGGATAAACTCCATTTTCTCTCTTTTTCATGTGGTGACTTTAAAGGGTTACCTCACCTAAATTAAAAAGTAAAACATTTTCTCATTTGCCTCTCGTGGTATCCATTGGCCAATTTTGATTGTTTGAGTTATTTCAATTTTGACATATCTGTCTCTGAGATTTCACACATATCGTTGCAACGGTCTCTGAGATGTAAATGGACAGCACATGTAAACAACGTAAACTCTCCTTTTTCTTTCCCCCCACTCCTCTCTCTCTATCCCTCTCTCCCCAGAAACACATCCCCTGGTATGTCCTGAAAAAATAATGCCTGCACACATTCACACATGCACACACACGGTCCTGCAGTTTGGCTGACGTATTACCTCTCCGATATTGTCCCAAATCACACCCACACACCAAAAAGCACAAAATGCTTCAAAACGGACCTCTCAATCGAGGCAGATCCTAGCTTCAGCAGTCAGGCTTTATCTAAATCCCTCTCCCACCATGATGGATTGGATCAGATCAGACACAGCCCACAAGTCCATTTGTTGGTGCATTGATAGCAAATTCAGTTGATAACACCCCATACTCTGATCTAAGAGAGACATTACAAAGCCCCCTTCTCCCTGTCATGGCTATTGTCATGGTTGCTTTTTCATTAAAGGAAGGAGGCTGCCTGTGAGCAGACAGGGTTTTTCACGATGCTAAAAAACAAATTGATGTTTGAAAAAGCTGTCCACATGCTGATACATTCACAGAATGCAAAGTATGCAGGTGCTTGCATTTGTTGTTCCACATTGGTGCTGATTGTATTTCCTTCTGTATTCTGTTCCCTCCTTCATTTCCACCTTCTTTCCCTTTTGTTATTCTTGTATTTCCCTACATCCCACCCTCCCTTCACCTTCACCTTCCTCAGTTCCCATCCATTCGTCTGCCCTCCCACATCCCTCTATCCTCTTCCTTCATCCATCCCTGCTTGGCCCAGGAACAGAGACATTCCTAACCTGGACTTATCTCTCGTGCAGAACAGCCACTGCAACAGTAGCACCAGTAAGGCTTGATCTCCAACAGCAGTCAGTTACTGACTGAAAGCATTCCTTCATGCTCAGATCAGTCTGCTCAACATCCACCTTTGTTCCGAATGAGACACACTTACTGGCCATCCCAAGACTTGTGTAAAGTGTATATTATTCATGCATTCATCCATATAGTACATAGTGGAAGGAGAGAAGAATGCCACCTGAAACTGGCAGCCAATGGCCGCCTCATTCCAACAGTCTGCATCCAGTGAGTCAGACTAGTTGATAGCTGTACCAAGAGATCTGTTAAGTTTGTCAGCCTAAGGCCCAAAAGCATTGGTGAGTCACCTCCTTGGATCTGCAATGATACAAACAATAAATGGTAGTCTAGACAAGTCTTTCTTAAGGGCTGCCTTTAAACACATACATCATAACACCCAGGCCTAATGTCCTGCTTGAAATACAGAATACATTCTAAGTACTATTATATTTCTCATTATCATTCTCAGCTGTTGCCAAAACAGGACAAGTCTCTCCTTGGTTGTTGCAGTCAAATCATTTGACCCGAGCTGTCTGAGCTGACATCTTTATGTTGCGTGACTTTACAAGTCGGCCCTGACATTCCCGTGCTAATGGCTGTTCCATTAACAGTCATTTCATTATCTCCAGGACTCCCCTGTTCTGGTTTTTAGTGTCCAGAGAGCACTTCAAAGCATCAACCTCATCAAGCTGATGGATGGCTGATTAGAGATATGGGCAAAGCTTCCTTCAAACTCCTCAAGGATTCAGTGAAATTCAGCAGCTCCATTATGGTCCGAACATTTTTGTGGATGGATGTTGATAAACCTTGTGTGCTTTGGTCAGCGTGTTGAGCTCACTGAACTAACTGTAGGACGTGTATGACTCTTGTTTTTAGGATGGATATTTGTAGAGATGAAAGGTTTTTGAGTTTTGCCTTCTCCTGATGAGAGGGGCCTTAAGATGGATGGAGATGGAGAAGGAGGAAAAGAAAAAGCATGATGGAAGATTCAAAGCAAAGTAATTAGGTGAATTAACCTGGGGTCATGTAGAAGTGTAATAGAGCTCAAGACCGCCCTCTGTGTGTCTGTAAATGTTTTATAAAGCTGTCTTTGAACTTAATTACCAGAACAAAATGACCGAGCCCATGGTGCCATGAGGAAATGAGTAAAGACTTCGAGTAAAATCCATATTGGCATCAACACCATATTTGCACAATTGACTCCGGGTGGAGCAGATAGTGCTCCTTAAACCCATTAAGCGACAATGTTAGTTCTTCTATTAGAAATGCATCCTGTTTTCTGACACAATTTGTCAGAAATATAATCAGTTCCAACTTTATCATGAAGCAAGCAAATTCTGTACTGGCATGTTGGCCTTTTCTTTATTCGCAATATCCAATTACACTTGGAAGAATTAGATGAAGTTTAAGCGGAAAGTCAAATGATTAATTATGCACATTCATCCTTCAGGAGTCATGGACATTGTGTAACAATGTGTAGTTTTTTCCAATTAATTTCTTATTTCCCCCTGAAGCTCTGCTGTCAAGCACTTTTTTATTTTTTGTGCCGTCATTATGTTCCCATCCCTGCTCGAGGCAACGTTAGCCAGCTTCATTGCTTTACAAAAAAAAGTTGCTCATCTGTCATGGCTGCAGGTAAAACAGTGAAGATTAACTATGCCATTAAGTACAATATAGTGCAGTGAATCTCATTCATAATAGTGTTGGCCATCAATCTCTAATGCACCTGTCCTGAGGCCACAAGAGTATTTTAAGTCCCATAACTTCAGGCAAGTTAGTGTCACACTTCACAGTTACTCTGGCCACTAAATTGTGTGTCCTCGTCTCTTAAAGTTCATAGGTACTGCCTACATTGCATTCTTGGGATGGAAGTATCACTGTAATTTGAATACACAACTACACACACACACACACAGAAATGGAACATTCGGTGCAAGGAGTCTTGCTCTGATTTGATGTGCCAGATCCCTCGAGGTGCACTAACACTGCTGCTAACATCCAGCGTACCTCAGGGATCACTTTCTACAGAGCTCTAATACACTGTCTATACCAGAAGCCAGTCTACTTTCTAGTATTTATCTTGAGAGCTACTTAACCCCATGTAACATGACTAATTTCATATGTACGACGCTTTGGATAAAAGCATCTGCCAAATGACTAATGTGACTATGAGAGGTACTCATGAACCCCACATTAGGAGCAGCCATTTGATCACCTCATGGAGAGGGCAAAACAGTCATGTAATGATTGTTCTCGTACCTGAGAACACACAGTGCCTGTGTGTTTGTTTTTACGTATGCTGGTCTGATGCAAGTCCTCCAGACAGAGAGTGGATTTGTTTTTCCTTGAAGTCTGTTTTTGTGTGTGCATAAGTAAAGCGTCATAGTTTTCCCTCCTTGGGCCTGTCACTATGTGTTGTACATGTCAACCTCTTGGTGTGCAGTCTTGTCAGGGAAAACAAAGCAGCTGGCAGTGCCTTGAAATATTGAAGTCGCTCTGATGTGTGTTGAGATCAAAACGAGGCTTTATGTGTGTGTTTGTGTTGCATTTGTGACATTCTTGCCATGGGTGGCTCTGGCTGTGTGGGGCTTGGATGTAGCATGAGGCCGTCAACTGCTTCTTTTTTTTGTCTTTCCCTTTCTCGTCCGATGACACTCACTTTCATTCGGTGCCTTTCAGGCTGAAATTCTTCTGGCTTGAACACATAGCCCTGGCAACAGCCAACTGCCCATCAACTTGGCTCAACTGTGACAGAGAAGAGGAAGCAGAAAACGAGATATGAAGTCAGTACGGGATGGCAGAGGGGTGAGGGAGCGGGATAGAGCTGCCTTCATTTTCCCCTCTGAAGTTTGTCTCAGGGAATTCTCGGTTGTTAGGATTCTCCCTGCGACCAAGATGAGTGATGACTGCACAACCAGCTGGAGGCAGTGTAATTTAAAGAACCCAGGCTGCACGTTTTGTCTTTTGATTATGGCCATTTGAAAGAGTTTTCTTTACCTCACCTTAACTACTTCAGCCCCTCTGTGGACATCATGGTACAGGTCCTCTTCCTCTGCGAATTACAATGACTTCCAACATTATATTGCAAATAATATTTTCATCTACTTGTTTGCACTTCTTTGAGAATTTGGAGCCAAAAATGGCTCCAAATTATATATATAGCATAAAATATAACATAAATATATATTTTTTTCTTTATTTATTTCACATCAGGACATAGAGTCAGGACATATTGTGAATTTTTGTAAAGCGATGCCAGAAAAAGCTGATGAAAGGATGAGGATTGCAAAATTGGGGCCATAGAAATCATGTTGTTCACATGAATAGAGCAGTCCCTCTGTGATCCAGTGGTGAAAATAACAGCATGTTTTATCTCGTAGCACCTACCTGAGCCTGTATCATTCTTTAAATCCATCCGACATAGCTAAGACATGCACTATTTCCTCAAGACTCATAAAAATCAAGTAATAGGTTTCTGCGATGTGGTGTATCATGGGTTAACAAACAAATAATGGGATAAATTAGAGAAAATGACTTCATAGTCCCTGGTGGACTGTCCCAGCACAGAAGACAGTGTGTGGGAAGCCACATGAGGACTTTGACTTGTCATAGAGCAGCTGAAGCGATGCCCCTTTTGATTTGCGGTCCTTCCTATGAGTTATGTTGTAAATGTGTGTGGTCGGCTCCACAGATTATGGGAGACAAACACTTTGGCTGTTCTTCTGAGTCTCCTAAGGCACTTGACAGAGTGAGCCATGCATTTCTTTTTCGCACCATCCATTCTTGTTGCTAGGAGACTGGTTGATCTTTTTTCTTGACCCAGCCTACTTCCTGTTATTCTTTTCTCGTTCTGTGAATCACACTGTCCTACTTTCTTACAGTATTAATCAATGACATTTAATTATGAAGATAGCCTAACAGTCATTCTCCCACAGCACTGAAATGAAAGTTGAAGGGTTACCATTTTACTACTGGAGCCTTTCTCTGTTTCCCAATGAGAGAGCTGGAAAATGGAGACATGTCGACAAGAGACTGTTTCATTATTGATCTGAGTTGCGTTGTTTAAGTGATGATTCTGCATTTGTACTCACCTCTCCTCCCATAAATGAATTGAATGGAATTTTTGAATTTGATTTATATTCCAACTGGCCCTGCCAACCTCTACTCCCTCGAGCGGGTGCATGGAAAAAGTTTACAGTGTAAGTTTCTCTTGCTTGCTTTAGATATTCAGGACGAGTCAATGAGCAGTAACAGTTGATTATATCATCGTTGGAATACATTTTTTAGTCCTCAGCTTTCATTATATCCACAATTTCCAGTCAGTATTTCCAGTCAACACAGTTTATAAGAATTGCTTTCTTGTAGCACTGTAAATGAAGCTCCTAGATGCCATTATCCCTCGAAAACAAACAAAAACTTGAAAGTTCTTTCTTTTTTCTTGTCTGCAGTTGGTTGATGTTAAATCCTCAGTGTCTGTGTCTACAACATGCATTCTCTCAAGCTGAAGCTTTCTGCTGGAGGAGACATTGTTTTGCAGTTTGTTTTGACTATTTATATGATCTCAGTTTGTTATTTGAAGGTTAAGATAATCAAGACTTACATTCTATCAGTTTCAGATAATGTTATACCAACATGCATTGATGATACTATAGTAGAGCATGATGGCGCTGTGCCATTTGTAAAGCCTGTTGTTAGAGAGTAGTTTATCTTAATATTACTCTTGTGTTCTTTATTTGCGTCCCTATCGGCTTCCACAAAGTGGTCACTAGTCTTCATGGGGTCCACACAAAAAACAGAACTAATATGAACAAACAACAGTTTAACATCACACAATATCAATAGAAGAAGAAAAGGCAAAATGAGCCAATAATAAAGACCAGAAAATAAGTCAAATTATTCTACACATGAAACAATAGTAAACTACAATGGAAACAATAAACAAAACTGTCACACATTAACAGCAACAAAAAGAAAATCAAAAGGTTCCAAAACAGCAATAACCACATTTGCATTTACTTGAAATTCATTGATTTTTGTTTTGTTTGTTTTTATGTGGCTGTTATTCTTGTGGTTTTAATAATAGCCTTAGTAAAAATTCTAAGATTTATTGCTGCATTTATTCTTGTTTGTTTTTTGCATTGTGTTATAATAGGGGAAATAGCAAAATAGACTCAAACTCAAGCTCATTACTTTAATGGTGTGATTATTCAGTGATGACCAGTCTGCCATTGTGAGACTGCTCGGCTCACCAGCAGCCAGCTGCATGCTGGAGCCCTGAAAATATGGACAGAGGCAGGATTTAACTCATACCATGTCGAGTTAATTGCTGACATTGCTGTGAAATGCAGGGTGTGACTAATTCCTCACTGACATCTATCCAGATTTTTTTTTCCAGTGAGACAAATCTGTTTAACACCTGTATGCACGGATACTGTAGAAATCTTGGGGAAATAAAACTGCACACTAGGACAAGAGTTTGTTTATGAAGAGAAGATATTTTTGAACACTCATCCTTTACGTCTTCACCGCCATGCGGTAGCATACTGTGAGTCTGCTCCTCCCCACAGGCAGCCATCTGGATGAGTAGAGAAGAATGGAGGTATGCAGGGAGAGGAACATCTGGTCTTTTCGGAGTTTGCACTGACAGGAAATGTGATGGATGGGAGATTTACACCCAGCCAGGCCCAGATATGGACCTATACTTTTGTTGTTATAGGCGTGCAAAACGATCAGTTATTACTTTCCTCTGGTTGGATTATTTTGTTTGTCATGCTTAATGATAGCTTATCTTATCTGTGATGGAGTCAGACTCATGAATCGGGTTGTCGTTTCATAATGGATGCACAGATCAGAGCAGCAGATGTGTGCTACCTACCCTGTGGTATTATTTACTATAGCCTACTGATATGAGCTGTGTTGATAATGGGTTTCTATGTACATTATAGTGTCTTACTAAAGATGGCATCAAGATGAACTCTAGCTTGTTGTGACTGTTAATCCTCTGTAAACTCACTATAGTGGTTGCTAAGTGTAAATGGTATATGCCTAAAGTCGGATCATCCAGCTACATGTCATACAATTGCCATAGCTTATTCAGCATTGTACTTTACATTTTACTTTACACTTAACTCCAGTATGACAGTACTGTGTGCACTTAGTAGAACAGTTCTGTGGATGTTGCTGAACAGAATTCCATCATGTGCTCTATAGGCCAGGCAGAGAATAACAGTGTAAGAAATGATTGTGTGTCTTTGTACACCAGTGGGTACTTCAGATCTATGACCTCCTCCAGAAACGACTTGTCAGGCCAAAATCTTGTGAACAGTTTTCCCTTGAAAATATTAATCAGGCAAACATCAACTGAGTTAGAAGCCAAACCATCTGCAAACAGTGAGGAGCAACATGCAGTTTTTTATTTTAAAATAATGGGTTACGGTGGGTCCAAGATCCATCTACTTACAAAGATGTTTGATTGTACATGCATTAATTAGGCCTCTAACCCAACAAAACCACCAACCACACCCCGAGGGAAGTGAAATTTATCAACACTTGCATTAAATATTTTGTCTGATTCATCTCTTAAATCCAATGGCACTGTGCCGCCACTACACTATGGTGTGAGCGAGTGGTGTCTTAAAGTGTTATCCCTCAGTTTAATTGTGCGATGATAATATTAAAGCTAATGAGAACTTGATTTCCATCTGGTTTGGCATCCTGTGGTCTTTGTTGAATGAGCAGAGGTATAGATGAAACAACTTGTTAGCAGATGAATTTAAAATTCCTTTGCTTGACATTTGGCAAGCACTCATTATTACAGACCAAGGCCAGCAGATGTCTACTTATGGAACATGGAAATATGTGGTAAAGATGGCAGCTCTGTGGTTTGTGCATGCTTTTCAGCAGTTGAATGGATTGTAACGTTAGGATGGCCCTGTGTTTTATGTGCTGCTCTGTGTGTCTGCAGTACTCCCAAAGATTTTGGGGTTGAGATGAACCTTCTCTTCAGTGCTCCGTAAATGACCTCATGATTTAAAAAAGAACAACAGACAAGTATATACTGATGAGTCACCCTCTTGGGATGTGTTTTACTTCACTTAGAATGCGTTTCAGATTGATGCTCATAAGGCATAGTGAGAAAAGGTGCCACACTTAATATCATAATGTACTAAGGGGGAACTATCTCTATTGATGTGCAATGTACATGACATAAAGCTGATGTGTCTTGGCTGTATGTGGTAACTAGAGAGTTAAAGTGGATCAGTTGAAATATCAGTGTCGCTTGCCAGAGGAATTTACCTTAACACTGACACTCAGCAGTACACTTGGAGAGAGATGCAGGAGATAATAAAGGCAAGGCGTAATACATCTATATTCACACATTTATAAGAAAGGAGAGAGAAGAGTTTGTGCTCAAATTACCATTGACCTTTACTTCCATATTTGCATTTTCATGCAAATGTGGTCATACATTGTTTTAAATACATGCACAAATTTGCATGAATGCTTGTTTACAATAACACACCGAGAAACAAACAGTGCAGACTTTCTGTCCTATCTAATGAAACCCAGTCCACTTCATGACAACCAGGCAACACACAAATTTCACACACCCTCACGGGCACACACAATATTGACACAGAAGGAATTCCAAGCAGCTCCTTAATCCAAGCAAGTGCTGACTGAGGCTTAGATTGGATGGAGGGAGTGAGGAAGGAAGGAGAGATGTTGATATGGGCAGGTGAGAGTGCAAGGGGTTTAAAGATGGGTGGGGAGAAGGAAAGAGAGAGGAGTCGAGATCAAAGAATGGGATTTTCCCTGAAAGTACATGCTTGTGCTTTCCAGGTAGTCCATTGTTAAAAAGAGGTGACTTCTCTGTTGTCCGTGCTGAACTCTGTGTTTCAGGAAACTTGGACCTGGTATGTTTTTTAGTAAGTTGTCATTGTAGCAGTTGCCTTTGCAAAGTAAAAACAATACTGATGAACGTCAGTGTTCTGGTGTGACATTCTCGATGATCTTCTGTGTGTATCCTGTACATTTGAGTGCAAGTTGTGTTGTTTAACATGTTGAATTTACTAGTTCTTAATATATTCTCCTCTTTGCTACCATTCTGCAGGTATGACTACAGAGAGATGCTGTACAACTCCACGTTCTGTCTGGTGCCTCGAGGACGACGGCTGGGTTCTTTTCGCTTCTTAGAGGCTCTGCAGGTCAGTGACACATGTACAGATGTTGCTCATTATTGCCAGGCATAGCTGTTATTAAACTGTAATCAGTTACGGTAGGTGCGTAATGGTGACTGAGAAGTGTCATTGTGCCTCTAGGTTTCGGTACATATTAAATCTTTCCTATTGCTCGTTATGTACTAATAAAAGGAAAATGCCAGCTGTTTTTGGAATTACAGAAGGTGGAACACCACAGGTACTACTGCTGCGTGGTCCCAATTAAACCCCAGTCAAAGGTGGACACACATCGTTTCTTGTGCTAAAAGGGCTTCATTTTTGGAGGTTTCTAAAATGCCTAGATTAACAAGGTGGATTTTGGCAGCTGAATGTAATGACCAAACACAAGTTGAACTGGTTCAAGAAGTCTTGTAGCACGTCAGCGCTGAAGCTATGGTGACCAAACAATAAAGCCATTAATCAGTGGAGCATGGAAAAAGTGATGTATAGTTATTCCCAGTGGCTTTCTCACCCACTGCCTGTCATTTTGTTATTGTGCAGACAGTGTTGATACAGCTGCCTCTGACTCAGTGTATTCTCTGCCCTCCCTGCCATCTTTTCTCTCGCTTGTTGTTTTCCTCTTTTCAGTTCTTTCTGTGAGTTTCTTCACCCAGCTCCACGAGTCAGCCCCTCCTCTCCTCTAACATCACACTTACTCTTAGTACGTTCTTCAAAGTGTGCTCCTAATTCCTAGTGGTACTGAACCCATCTCACCTATTGTGTCATTCACACAACCTGCCTACTCACTTAAAGTGTACAGAGCTGTTGAAACTTCTTTGGTAACACTGCTTCAGGCTCAGACGATTGTTATAGTTAAAGAATGGGTTTATTTTAATGAACATTTTCAATTTAGGTTGAATTGCCATTGGCCAGGATGCAAGTACGAGGCAAGCCCCTTTTTAAGAGCACAAGCTCCTTTCAAATATATTGATTCTTCAAAATAACAAGTTTTTGCTAGTTAGTTAGCTAATTTAAGTGAACGTTCCAGGTGTCGATAAAAGAGTAAATGTAGATTCCTTTAAGACAACTGCGAGTTAGGCTTAACGTGATCCTGCAAGTGAGTGAGACAAATGGTTCATTATATCTGGAATAAACACGTGCTTCTAATGTCTAAAGCTGTTTAATTCAAAAGGCTGTGTTGATTTACATATATCTTAAATGTGCTGTAGAATCTGCCATTACACAGGTAAATATGTGGTAAGGAGAACAGGTTTCTAAGTATACATCGCTGCTGTGCTGAATTTGAAATCCTGTCATCATGAAAAGCCTGGAAATCCCATTTTCCCTTCAGACACACTTGGGTACCAGTGTGAGAACATGTTCACATGCAATGTATTCTCGTGCTTTAGTGAATATTTCCAATTAAGATTTTAGATATTTATCTCTTTTTCTTCTCCAGTGACTTACGCTACAATGAGTGCAAGAGTGGCATAAGAGTCAATATCAATGTCATGAAAAAATCAAAAGCAACCAAAATCATATTTTAGTTTTTTCTGTGTGAATTATGTGTTTGTGTCAAGTCCTGTAGTCCTGGGAATAACAGCAGAGAAATAGTTGGGCAAGAGAAAGATTTTTGACCAAGTAGAATAAGATTGATGACTTTTGAGTCCTTATTGACTGGAATGGGAATATAATTGCACCACTGGGGAGCCAGCAGTGAGGCGAGGTGAGACAGTGGACTGATGATCAAGTCTACGCGGTAAGAGAACGCAGTGCAGCTGCAGTTGAGGTAGTGTGCAGAGGTTGGCTGGGGTGTAGGCCTGGACCATGGCCTGGAGGTATTAGCACGTCTTTCCATTCGCAGCCTTATGCATGAGTACAGAAGTTGAGGAGGGCAGGCGGACACTGGAGAATTTGGGGAAGTTGAAGGCAAGGCAGGAAGCAGTGCACTAGTCAAGAGCAGAGATGTTCGCACGAGCTAGAGCTGGATCGGGGAGGAGGAATTGAATGAGTTGGTTGATGGTAAAGAGCGCAAACCTCTGGGATCAGGTTGTGCAATGCAGGTGCCATGACAAGCAGTAGGCACATTGAGCTCATCTGTTAGTGTGTGTGCTTGCAAAATGTAAGGAGTTCATAGCAGTGAGTTTCATTAATGAAAGTGTGTAATGTGATGAGAAGGGAGAGGATTGAGCTACAGTCTCTAGTTGATTGCTCCGTGAGAGCAGATAGGTAGAGGAAGCATGGGAGCATTTCAGCATATTGTTGCCTTTGCTCATGACACCAAGGAGATTAGAAAAGCACTGCAGCACTCCGATGCAGGCGCATCTGTGCCTGGGCGTGCGTGTACATGTGTAGTGACCAAGGCCAATCAGTGAGTGGAACCCCCCCGCTTAACAGATTATAAGGCCGGCCACTGCAGGCAGGACAATGCATGTACTATTCAACTCTTACAAACACACATACAGACTTACACACACACACACAAACATGGATCCACACTTCAATACAATTTCATTAATCTCTCAGGCACAGAGGTTTAATGTTCAAGCATGTTTTTAAGTGCATCTTCTTTTCCACTGAACAAAACGCTCATTTTTTATGAAGCTGCACTGCCTAGCCACTTTGAGAGTTAGTCATCAAGGAACTGCAGTAGTTCTCTAGGTAATGAAAATGTGTGTTGGAAGACGAGTCACCACCATTGGTTAAATTGCCTGATTTGATTGCTTGGGAAATGGACCTTGCACAGTGATGGCATGAGTTTGCAGAGCATAAGTCATTTTGGTATTTTTTCAGTTTTCATTTCTTTCCAGTCTGTCTTTATTTTATTGCCTGTACATATACAAATGTAGCACATTCATCTCATTAACCAATAGTGTATTTTGTGTGTGCCTTTCTATATTACTCTTACAGGCGGCTTGTGTGCCAGTGATGCTGAGTAATGGGTGGGAGCTTCCCTTCTCAGAGATCATCAACTGGAATACGGCAGCTGTGATCGGGGACGAAAGGCTGCTATTACAGGTAGAAACTTAAAACAACTCTGAAGTTGGATTTACTCGACAGGCTTGTCAACACTATTCCAAGAAAAAGAAGAAAAGTTCATCTGCACAGTACTGTCATGGTGCTAATTGACCACAGAGAGGAAAAGAGGGAGGTTAGGCATCAGAGAGGCAGGGGTGGAAAGCAGTGTGTAGAGCCAGAATATTTTTCACATCTAAGTGGGTGAATTAAGGGTTTATTGCGACCAAACCAGAGTTGGTCATTGCTGGAACAGTGGGAAGACTAACAAAGACAGCTTTGGTGAGATTTGTTTTGTTTCTGTCGAGTTTTAATGAAGTGTGTTTCATTATGATCTGCGAGATGATAATGTTACTGTTTTTGTCATTCATTGGTGGATTTGAGGAGAGCAATGTAGTGTCTGTTTCTAAAATGTTGTCACTCTTAAGCAAAAGGTCCGTCTGTGTAGGGATCCTTTCCATAATGTTTTCAGATGCTTAGAGTAACAATCTGAGCTCTGTTAGTGGATGTGCTTTGACAGGCACAGTTTCCGTTATGTGACTTCCAACTGAGGTGATCTATTGGCCCAATTACAAAACTTTTTGCACCAATTAGTCATGTAGACACCAAAATATGTAAAAAGTAGTTCCCAGATTTACCCTGTAAATCTAATTTGTGTGCAACTGTATGTGGCAACTGAGATTCACTTAGTGGCTTTATTGAAGCAGATCTTGCAGTTGTTCTAGAAGCAATGTTCTGTTTGCAGTAAATGACAGTATCCAGTGTACACTACAAGACTATGCTTTTGTTCTGTCTCTGGGCTACTTTAAGTATGCTAACATTCATTCCCTTCTGTCTCAGATCCCCTCAACAGTGCGCTCCATCCACCAGGATCAGATCCTGTCCCTGAGACAGCAGACCCAGTTCCTATGGGAGGCTTACTTCAACTCTGTGGAGAAGATAGTACTGACCACACTGGAGGTACGTACGAATACATTCATGTTCATATAAACCGTACGATTGCATATATATGCAGTGCATGCAAATATCTATATACACATGCATGTAAGGACTATGTAACATTTAACTGTATGTAGTAAATCTAATTGCAATTTTTGTATATAATAAAGTATCAACCTTTGTACTTTTTTTCATTTATAAGCCAATGTTTAGGATTTGCTCTTTGGCGTAAAATATAACTAATTTATGTGTCAGTATATTATCTAGTGATATTTCTTCCTGTATAACTTAAAATGTTAGTTCTGAAGTTTTTCTCTTGACTGAAAACAACAATGCATGCTTGTTCACAAATGCACACAAGCATAAAAGTACAAAAATCCATTAATTCAGGTCTTTTCATCAAAGTCACTCAATTGCGTTCATCCCAGTTATTGTCTTTGCACCAACAAGTTTTCAAGTGCAGACTGTGTAGTAGCAGATAAAATACCCACAATGAAACGGCTTCAGACTAGATTGAAAGCCAAGAGAGATGATATATATTGTTACATGCTGCTGTCATGTTTTTGAGGCTGTTTCTTGCTGTGGCCTGGCAATCAATCATGTCAGTAGTTTGTTCCTGTCAGAGTCCATTTATCTGTTTTCTTCCTGGTGAGTAGCAGGCTATCATACTGCTCTGGGGCTAGAATTACAAACAAGCAAAGATGAGAGCAGGAAGGATTGAAAGGAAAAGGAGCAGGACAATAGACAGCATGTATAAGGCTAGCTGTACGCAAGGCAGGATTTTTCACTCCATTCCAAGCCATGCGTTCGTTCACCAGCCTCTATCAGCAGTAACCAGCAATGGCCCACTAAACTATGGCTGGCAATGTCATGTAAAGATGTTAAATGTATCAGGATGTTTATTTTGTTTGAGTAGTTTTAATCTTTTGGTTTGAAGAAACAAATGGAAGAAGTACTGCTGGTTTTCAGTTCAGTTTCAGTGCTACAAGTCAGCCTGACTGCTGTTGACGCCATTAGCTGCTGTCTTCAGATAGTGTGACAGAGGCCTTTTCCCAAGAGGTAGGAAGTCAGGGCGCTGGAGGGCAGAGCTGGGATTTCTCTGTCAACAGGGTAAAGTTACAGCCCCAAGAAGCTGATGTTCGATCTGTTTACGCTCTCAGTATCTTAACCCTGTTACAGCACATACATAGTACAAGACTGGTAAGAGTTCAGTGTTTTGCCTTCAAATCTGATCTATTAGTGAGCTACTAATATCAAGGGATTGTAGATATTTTACTGTAAACAAGCTAAAGTTGCACCTCAAGAATCTGTTTATTACCACAACATCCTACAAGAAGTAAATAGAGTTTACTTTGCTCTGCAGCTACCACATAGCTCCAGAGCATGCTTAATATTTTATTAAGGTATCCTCTCACTGTCTGAGAGGCTTCGTAAAGCTGTAGTTGAGTGGGATTCACCTTATGCTGTGGGTCTTTAAAACCCACTCACGCATTGTATGTGTTATTGCGATACACAAATGAAGTTTTACATTTGGGTGAGGATTATGGAACAGTTGGTGCCAACCCACTTTATTTTGAAAAGCTAAAGTGATGTATTGTTTAATTAAATTCTGAGTTTCAGACTATCTCAAACATAGCAGCATGACTTAAAAATAAAACACTTTTTTTTCCCCTTCGTAGCTGCTTGTTTTCAGAGAGTTTGGGTGATTTTATTAAGCCACGCCTGCCACCTAAGCCAAACCAGAGTGATTGAATTTAAGTTGAAATTGTCAATTTCAAATGATTTATGTTTGTTTTTCCACCCAAAACAAATTATATCTGGGTCCAAATGAAATTAAAGTGGATTGTTGAGCATCATTGTTTCCAGAGTTTAAGTCTTGCAAAGCAGCTGCTGTTTTTCTCAGTTTTTATGCAGTTTGTATTGCCTTGAATGACAAGATTCAGGGACACATTACACCTGGCACAGGCTAGGAGAAAATGTATATGTAGTGAATATGCTTCCACATTCATTTCATTTCAGTAATGACATGGGTCACTTAAGTTTGTTACTGTTAGTAGTTTTCTAAAGTCAGTGCACTGTGATCGCTCTAATCCAGCTTATAAAAATCTAAAGTTCTTTATGTGTAAAATCTAAAGTATTGAGCTTGTATAATTGTGATATCAGTTGAGTGGCAAATCTAAAAAATTATCCATCACAAGCCAAAATAAGCCGCCCAGAAGAAAACAATGAAAGAATAATTCTATAATTGGATGTGTTTATCGGAAGACATGACAGCACAATAGAAAGTACTCATTTGTAGTTTGCAGGTTTTTCTGTTAATTTGAGGAGAGCTCTTGTTTCAGTTGTTAATTTGAGAAATGCCAGAGGATCTGTGTCTGCACTCAGTTTCCAAGCATCGTATAAGACTGGCATAATTATTGCTTAATTTGAAGCGAATGGACATGGTGGATTTTGGCTCGGAGCTAATTTCTGGCTGACATCCTACAGACAAACCACAGTACTTGTATAGATACTCTGCATGGGCCTTTTGATCTTTTTCCCTCATGAGTCACAGAGGAACAAGGAGCGTCGTGGACATTTGATTGATATTTACCTATTGCATGTATTCATTATCCAATATTATCATGTATTATAGAACATTGCAATTTACAGAAAGCTAAATTTGGGATCTTTCTGCTCCTCTGTGCAGATCATCCAGGACCGGGTCATGCAGCACACCTCAAGGAGTAACCTCATGTGGAACAGTCTGCCTGGAGGACTTTTCACCTTGCCTCAGTACTCTACATACCTGGGAGAATTCCCCTTCTACTACGCTAAGCTGGGTCAGTTAATAATTCATGCACCTGCTGCTTTACGCTAAGAACAGCATTAATGGCACACCGTAAGGTTTGATGGACTGATTTTCATTTTACGAAACAACACAGGAACAGCTGGTGTGTGGCAGCTGTTGAATCCTCAGAAACGAATGTAAATCAGTGACATTTCCACAACTTATGCACTATATCTTTATTAATCCATGATTTGTCACAGAGAAACTCACCAATTAGACCTGCCATGTTGCCATGTTGTATTTGCGCATGGTTAATTGGCCAGATATGCAGCTTGTTACTGACAGTGGGATTTGGGTAACTGGCACCTTTTCCTTCACAAGTCTAATTAGACCTTTTCAGTCGCACTGGGTGCCAAGTACACACAGCTTGAAGTAAACAAGCCCAGACTCAGGGATGCTCAAAATGTCAAAGAGGTATTACTTACAGATGAAATTCCACTTATGGAACATGTAACTGTAGGGTTTGTGTTAGTGCAGTCCCATGTTCAAGTGACTGCACTACACCACTGAACGTGATTCAGAAGATCGTTGTCGTGTTTGAAATCTTGCCTGACAGATTTGATTTGCTTCTTTTCTTATGTTTGATGTGTCCTGGCTATTTTCAGGTGTTAAGCCCTACCCCAAGTTTACAGCGATCATTCATGTGGTGACCCCACTGGTTTCACAGTCCCAGCCAGTCATGAAGCTGCTTGTGGCTGTGGCCAAGTCCCAGTACTGTGCTCAGGTAATTCAAAACCCAACTCACTACACTCTATTACTCACCTCAGGTCAGGTTGAGCACATACTTGATGCTGGTGTGATCTGAGTGGATGTCTCATGGAACTATAATATTATGGAGCTAATGTATCAGACTAGGAAAATGTTTGAAAATTAAAACACAGAGTTTCGTACACACTGCTCTCAGATGTTAAAACAAGAGTAGCCAAAATTTTCCAATGCTAACATGCTAGCTTGACAGCTGTGAGTACAGACAATAGCCATGTTCATTGTTTGCGTTCATTACAACAATATTAGGTGTTGTCTTACGTGTGAATGAGACTTGACGTAGTTGGATACAGTTAGCACTGACGACAATATGCTCCCCTTCTGTACACGCTCCCTGAGTCAGCACTTGTTCAGCAGCTAACCCAGTAGTACATTATACACACCCCTGAGCTGGCTGTACACTTTCAGAATCTAGTTTAGCTTCCTGGTTTGTCCAACGCTACCAACTTCAGCTTGAAACAGAAAGGAAAGTGGGCAAAGCTGCTTTGGTGAAAAAATAGCTATGTTTGTCTCAATGTTAGTGTCATTTCTGGGGTTTATCACATCACTGTAGTGCTGGTGTTTGCTTAAAACTGCTTTTGAACTTCAGTATTTTATTCATACTGGGGATAAAGAGAGGCTGTCCAAATAATTTACATCCCATCCTGTGCAGATGCTGTTATAATACTAATGCACACTGCAGGAAATATAGGAAGCCCTTACCTGTCAGTGGACTTTAATGTACATTACCCACTATTGTGGCATTTTGCAGATTCATCAAAAATGTGAATGTAGTTTTCCTGGGTTTAAAACTGTATTGCTAGCACGAAGGTGTCAGTACATGTAGCTTTAACATTTAAAATGATACAGTGTGTCACTGTCACGTAATGTAGGTAGTGTGACAGCTCTGAAAATAGATCTGCAGTAGCTTGAGGAAGTTGTTGGTATGTCTTCCACATAAGTGGGGAGTAAATATAAACAGGACTTTGAATAGAAGCAAGGCCTTATGGTAGGTTTTTGATCTGTACGTATATTGCTAAGTCTGACAAGGCTTGTCAAACATTAATAGACTTCTATTTTAACATATTTCTCAGTAGGTGCCTGTACACAGGCATGCAAATGAACATGTTGTGTTCACAATGCTGACTATGTTTTACCTATTTTCCCTATGCGCAGGTGATAGTTCTGTGGAACTGTGACAAGCTTCTTCCTGCCAAGCACCGCTGGCCACCCACCTCAGTCCCTGTCATTGTTATAGAGGGCGAAAGCAAGGTAAAAAAAAAAAAAACAACTCAGCCTTATACTTCACTCATCAGGCAGTGTTACTGTGGACGAAAATAAGACTGAGAGCTACATACAAAAGGACTTGCACATGAGTTTTCAAAGCAACATGAGACAGCTACTTGTTGAAAAACTGCAGAATTATTTAATATGCCAGGGATGTGACTGGCATGCAGTGTACTGTATTGGGACTTGGCAGGGCTTGCAATCCTGACTTGGTTACACTGAAGCATACATCCTTTTTCATCAAGTGTTTGTTATTTAGCCTAAGCCCTGTAGGTTGAATTATAATGTGACTAACAAGATTCTTGCCATCAGGGAAAGAAACCTTTACACTGTACAGTATTTCAAAATATAACTGGCATATAGATCAGTATGCACAGATTTCTAAGATTGGAACCCACTTTATGAGCACTTGTAATACAGAAAATTTGCATAGAGACATGCCAAAAGGCAGAGGATGCAGGGCTCATCAGGGAAGGAAATGCGCTCCACTGCTTGTAGATTTCTATCGGTGGTTTCTGCTCATCCCTGAAATGCTGTATTTCTGCTGTCACTGGTGTTATGTCAGCTTGTATATTTGGCTGATTCTGCTGTTAACGCAGCACAGACAGACAAGAAGAAACTGGTAGCGCTGCTTGTCAGGGAGACGTACCTCGCTAGTGAACATACTGGCCCTGCTTATGCACTGATTATTGCTGTTGAGTTGCATTAAACAACCAGTCATGTTTTGCTTGTGTGTCTGTGTTTTGCAAATCATGGCAGGTGATAAGCAGTCGCTTTCTGCCCTACGACACTATCCCCACTGATGCTGTGCTCAGTCTGGATGAGGACACCGTCCTCTCCACTACAGAGGTGAGATTACCAGGAAACTACAGCAAACATTTTCAGAACATTTACAGAAATGTTTAATGAAGAGTACATGCTGCAGAAGTTATTGTTAATAATGGTAGAATCGCTATCATGTGTCTATGTATCTCTACAATGCAGTTCCCTGGAATTATGTGCTCCAGGTTTCTCAGCCTCATGACTTCACTCCCTCTTTCTATCTCTTGATTTCCGTCTGATTTTGGTCCAGGTGGACTTTGCCTTCACGGTTTGGCAGAGTTTCCCAGACCGCATTGTTGGTTACCCAGCCCGCAGTCACTTTTGGGACAGCAACAAGGAGCGGTGGGGCTACACTTCCAAATGGACCAACGACTACTCCATGGTGCTGACTGGGGCTGCCATCTATCACAAGTACTGAAACACTACTGATTGTCACTCCTCTCCATTGAAATTCTGCTTCCTTTTAGTCCAGTACTAACACAATTCACTCTCTCTCATGTTCTGTCTTAGATACTATCACTACCTGTACACCACCTACCTTCCAGCCAGTCTGAAGTCCATGGTTGACCAAATGTCAAACTGCGAGGACATTCTGATGAATTTTCTGGTGTCCTCGGTCTCGAAACTACCACCCATCAAGGTCACTCAGAAGAAACAATACAAGGAGACTATGATGGGACAGGTGAGGTAGAATATTTACCATGTGAAAGTAGCTGACTTCATTTTGTGTCTACAGGTACAACAGGCACTGTGCTGGGGATTAAGGGACCATAGATGGACCCATTCCAAAGAGCAGTACATTAAATAATGACATAATCAGAATAGCAAAGAGGTCGTAGTCCTTAAGCGCAATAAAAAACAAAGTAATGGGAATATCTTTATTTGTAAAATGTACATTTTGATTACCATTCTTGCACTGATGATGGGAAAATAACTGCAAGTGCACTGATGTGTTGATGTGTGGAGTGAAGCACCTGAAGAATACAGGCGATCAGTGGAGAGCAGGGCGTGTGAGCGTGACTGGCTGGACAGCGAGCTCACAAATCCCGCAGGCGCTTGTGGAGCATCTGAACTCAGAAAACTTGCCTTTTTTTGACTTGTCATCCATTTTCATAGAACTTCCAATATTCAAAAGCTACTCTGTTGATTACTTGCTTTATAAATTCATGTAAGTGAATCTGGTTATGAAATAGCATATAAAATTGTATTTAAAAAGACCTCACATTGTGGAAGTATGAGGAAGCTGTTCAGAAACATGAAGGAAGTTCTTTCCTCTTTGTAGAATACACTCCTCATGCAGGCAATATCCACTCAGGTGTTTGTTCTCTTTTCACAAATTCTGTTAGCTCCTCTTTAAAACATGTCAACAGCTGCCTTTGAGCTTTAAAAGCCCACATTTTCATTTATTTTTTGCAATGATGCTCATTATTGAAGAGACTGAGGCCCATGTGTGTCCTGATTATTGTAGAGGCTGCTGGCATTTAGACACATCATACCTCTTAAACCTTAATAGCGTTGGCTGTTAAAACCGAATATCAGTCATTTGTAAATTTGAATTGAACTTTGTTTTCTTGCCGTATGGTCTTCAATAAAATAATGTCATGAATAATCACAATAGGCTTTGAAAGGTCAGAGTAATTTGTTCTGCATTATTCATTTTGTCTGTCTCTCTGCACTGCCTGCATCTCTCCCTCTCTCCCCGTCCTATCACCACCTCACACCCCCAGAGCTCCCGGGCGTCTCGCTGGGCTGACCCGGACCATTTCGCCCAGCGTCAGACCTGCATGAACAAGTTTGCCAGCTGGTTTGGCACCATGCCCCTGGTCCACTCTCAGATGAGGCTGGACCCGGTCCTGTTCAAAGACCAGGTGTCCATACTGCGGAAGAAGTACAGGGACATTGAAAGACTATAACCCTCCCGAGCCCCCCGCTCCCTGGACATAACAAAGACCGAGCGAGGGGGCAGACACATGGAGAAGCTCAGAGCCTTTCTGTGATTGCATGGATGGATCAGTGGAAAGGCAGATGGGATTGGGTACAGGAGGAGAGGAGGAAAAGAAACTAGAACACAAGTGGAGGCCACCACATTCATTGGTCTCCCCAGTTGTGTCGTCCTCCATTTCTCATGTGTATTGGGTGTGGATAGTGTATATACACTATGTCAACCACCAGCTGAAGGACACCTGAGGACTTTAAAACTGCTCGACTTTGAACAGAAGCAGACAAAGTTACAGAGCTGGAAATCATAGCTTGCTGCTTCAGTGTCCCGACAGTGGCAAACCACTCCCAACTCCAACCCGCTCAAAAGTACTGTCGCGCTCTGTACACTCTGCACAGGTTCCCGAAAGTTTTTTTTCTGACAGAATATTATTGATACTTATGACTGTGAGGAGGATAACACTATTTTGGATTGTGTTCCGCTATTTTTTTTTTTTTTTCGTACCGTGAATGAATGGCCAGCACTACTCTCTCTGTATTGTCTTAATTAAAACCAATAGCAGGGTGGGTGAAGAGAGGAATGACAACCCCTCAACTACAGACGAGTTATGATCATTGATATTCACAGTGCCTCAAGTTTATGTAATGGCGTTGGGATCTGGGTGTCTGAGAAAAAGACATGGTGTAGGATGAGCACCTTGATCTTGCTGCTTTCTGTTTTTGTTTTTTTTTTTTCATTTGTGATTTTCTTTTCTAATTGATGGAATAATGGATCTTAGACTAAATTTTTCAGGTCAGCATTCACATTTATTCCTCACTGAAGTATACTGAAAATTTGTTTTTAGTCAACTGACAAGCACAATTGTCATTATGTGCCATTGTGAACATTTTTCCTGGTAACAGTCCTGCATCACTAACGAGATTTCATGTGGAAATAGATATCCACGGGAACTGATTTGAGATTCCGCCAAAATTCAGTGGAATTCTGTTTTCATTTTAGCAAGAAGTCTTCATCGCGTCTCTTATATGACAAGCTAGAATGGTACTTGAATGTGTGCTGGCCTGAAGAACAATAGAGAATCAGACGAATTGCCTTGGTAAGACAGGCTGAGCTTGAGCCAACTGAGCCAACCAATGGTCTGTTTGAAACACAAACCACTGTGAAAACTAGCGAATGGATCTTTTTGGGCTTGGTTAGCAGGAGGTATTTATATACGGCTGTTGTCTCGATTCCATAAACCCCATTTAATTTTGTCCAGTGACAGGTTTGGCCGTAGCCCAGGCTGACAGGTACCTGACACGGGCAAACACTGCTTTCATCCTGGAGCTTCAAACAGCGCTCGATGCCGTGAGAGTTGGCCTCATACTTTATAGACTACTGTATTTTCTTCACTTGTTATTTAAAAATACAAACAGATTGACAAGAATTCTCAGCAAGTATTTGTGATGCAGTTCAAGGCAGAGGGCAGACATTGGCAACTTTGGGGAGATATGCTCTATTGTATAATGATTCTCATTTGCGGTATTTCTTCAGCAGAAATGCACACATGCAGAAGCCTTTCCATTTCCTATATATTTGCAGAATGCCAATTTGTATCTCTGATAATCACAGCTTTAAACAGCCATTCATCTCTGAAAGATTCAGATTGTGCTTTTGTGCTTGGGCCACATTCAAGAGGCAAACTGTAAAACCCGGATGTTCAAGTGTGTTCCATAATGCAGTATGTCTCATCAGTGGCATCCTGATCTGTTTCTGTACGTTAGTCTTCTCAATCTGTGACATGCATCTCATATACTGCGAATCTGTAATGAATGGCAAGTGTCAGTGGAACATGAAATTGGGTTTTTGCAGATGGGTCAATAGGCTTTAACAATTCTAAGTGTTTGGCTCCATCAGCAGTCAAGCTTCATTTTAGTTTTGACCATGATATGTTATATCAGGTTATCTGAGAAAGGAATTTGATGAATCTAGAATGTCCACCTGTGTTTTTAAATCAGTGTGCATCAACAGCACAAAGTCCATGAAGTATCCCTGTAAAGCCAGCAACATTTCTATAGAAATCTACCCACACCTGCCCTGACGCCTCCTTTGGTCGGTTTAGCTTCATTTTTGTGGAAGATAAATGATCATTTTGGTCAGCTTCGCCACTCTGTACCCTTCACCCCAATATGTGCCAATAAATCATGTATGATTTTGTTTTTCATATTTTTTTCATCTGATATGAGGAATTCCATGCATTCCCATATTTGTTTGGTTTAGTATATCCTGTCTGTATAAGAAAGCAACGAGTGAGAGCAAGAGGGGAGGAAGCAAGGAAGGAGTGTATGAGAATGGAGCTGCGTGGTGTTTTACTCTTCTGAGAATGTGCTATCAGCTCGACAGCAAAGAAACAATCCCAGTAGTACTGAACACGGCACTATCAAGACAAATGAATACGGTCGTAAACAGAATCAGAAATGAACTTGGTGCAATATTTAAGATGACATATTCTCCATCTTTTTCTCTTCTCCTTGCTTATGTTGTTGTTCAGAGGGCAGGGGGTTCTATACTGATGTGCCTTCAGAAGAAATACACTTTAGTTTTTTCCCCATCTGCAAGAAAACGATCCCTGCTTTTATGTCGCAGTCGGTTATTTTTTGTTTACTTTATCAAACTCCAGTAACACATAATGGCTCCCTAAATTTTATTGTTTAACACTGGAACTCTGCTAAGACTTAATCACTACACATCTGATACTGACATTCCTGTCTCTCTGTTGTAGGAACTTTTTTTTTTTTTTTAACATGTACTGCCTTGTATTACTATACTTGTAAGGACCCTATAGAGGCCCCCTCTGGTTGTCACGAGTGTAGTAATACATGTAACACACACATAATTCTCCCATACACAGTATTTATCAGACAGGATTGTGTCTTTACTGAATCTCTGCCTGCTTCCTTCACTCTCTTCCGTAACTGCAGACCTAATTTTATAGAGATTAAAATGGAAAGATGGAGGAAAAAAAATCACAATTTTGTAAAAGAATTTTATAAAAACAAAACAAAAAAATCAAAAAATAAAATGTTTGATATAAATTGTCTGTGCATGTGTGTTTTTCATCTGATCATTTACATTTCTTTACTGTCATCCTTTGAAATTCTTTGTCTTTGAAACAAATATTGAATCAAACTTCAAATGTTAAGTACTTACATTGTACAGTCAGCTGTAAAAGACATACTCACCCAGATATACATAAACTAGTTCCCTTTTCCCCGTTTCACCCGGTCATCCCTCTTCCTCTCTGACCTGCTGGCAACCCACTCTCAGGCTTCCCAAACATATTTTGCATGTTGGGTTTAAGCACTGTGCCCACTGAGGGAGAGCCAAACTAAATAATACCTTTAGCTTCCTCCTTGTGCGTGTGTGAACCTCATCCTATGCCAAGAAACTGCTGTGTTTACATAAATCTGTGTCAGGATGATTGGTTTAGACACGCTGCATAAATAACAGCATCCATCCAGGATGATCCCATGGTGCATGAGAGCTGCCAACTCAGCTGGAGTAACAGCTACAGGAGAGATTGCTACCCCCAAACACACACACTCAGACACCAAACTGGGCTAAACTCTTAAAGCAAAAAAGATTTGCCGTATGTAAAAGCTGGACCAGTGCCTACACAGGATAAATTATCATGGCACACCAAGAAGAAAACCGTTTTGACAGTTATGTCAAGATCACATCCACTCTTAACGGTCTGGGAACCAAAACAGGAAAAAAAAACATAAGAGATCCAGATGTGTATGATGCTTTGTTGCACGGAGCGTTCGACGTCTCTTAATCGCACTGATGAGATGTTTTCTGCAGTGGAGATGGATCTCAGCATGCATGCAGCCTGTCTTTTGCCTGTTGTTGGATTAGACACTTAAGATTTAAGGCTGAGTTTGACAGAAGTCCTTCCCTTTTAGTCAGTTTTGCAGAACTCTTAAGAGAAATTTCTCAGTTGCATTTGGCCTCGCTGATTTCCATCAATTTGTACTCTTGCCGAGTTGGTATCTGGGAAGTAATGTCATTATGGTGGCACATGATGGATTATAATGTCACCACAAGTTCCTGCATTGTATGTTGGAGTGGAGTTTGGAGGATTGCTGCATACACTGAACTATATCTAGGAGGAAAAACTTGTTTTCTCTGTTGCAACTCCTTATTGGCAACGTTCATTTATCACGAGGCTCATATGGCTCGAAATGATGATAAATAAAAAAGAAACCCATCACGAATAATATCTCAAAATAATTGTATTTTTAATGAAAAATAAGCATTAAAGGCAAAAAATTCTAACAGAATTTGAGGGCTTTCTTTGCAGTGACAGTACAACTGAATGTCGCACCGCCTCATGAAAAGCAGTTCTATTACAGAAAAGTAGAAGCGGCTCCCTGTGGCGACATAATTGAATACATTAAGATTAGGCACATTATGGCGGTATTAGCCTGAGACAATTCATTTCACAGGATTAAAGGGATCTAATTCTTCAATCAGTAGTTGCCTACATAAAAATCTGCCACTTCATTTAACCCACATCCCCTCTCAGTGTGTTTGTGTGTGCGGTAACAGCTGAATAATTCATACAGCTGTGTAGATAATAATATACTTCTGTTTCGGTATGTAGAGATAAACAGATGTTCAGGCTTTATGACTCACACCTTGTACATCAACAAAGTAGCTCATCTAAAGCAGGAAAGCAGTAGTATGGAAGTGGTTGGCTCCTCCAAAGCTGTTTAGATGTATCTGTCACACGATAACAGCGGAAAGCAATCAGCTGTCAGGATAAAATTATCCTGTTTAACAGATGGCAGCCCAAAACTGTGTAATCATGCAGACATAACTGTGCAACACTGTGACATTCCTGCAGCACAACACTTTAGATATCTATTCAAAATAGCTTGATTTAAGGTGATCATAAATTCTAGATTCATTATTGTGTCGCTCGCATCTGTTATCTTTTAGTTATGGAACCGTGTTTAGTAGTTTGGCCTACATCAGTAATTCATTCATCTCACAATGAGCCTGTTATATTTGCAGATATTTAATACATTTAGGGAACTACCTCTTCACTTGAATGTGATAAACACTGCCATTGTTATTATCGTGTGATTATGATGCATTATCACGCAGCTCCACTTTCCAGTGACTTTACCTTGTTTTCCATCCGTGCATATATCTCAGCTATGCATGGATGTTCATTGAATGTGACTTAAAATGATCCGATAAATCAATTCTCAAACCATGCCGATAATAAGAGCTAAATTTCACCTTACTCTATCGTGCGAGTACCACCTCAGTTTTCTACCAGCTCTGTAAAGTGACATGGAGCCCCGCTGCTAGCAAATCATAAACATGCTCAGCTGGCAGCAGTTCTACAGCAACAGATGCTGTAGCCTATGAGGCAAATCTGCTTTACTGCATACCAATTTTGCAATTTGATTGTAGATGAGTCAGTCTCTCTGTCAGGCATGTCTCTGCTCATCTCTGTATCTAATATACTGTTTGGAAATTGTTTTTGTAGTCTGCATGGATGTCCAGTTCCCTGCCCTGTATTCTGTTCAAAGCACTGAATTTCTTTGGTAGGCTGAGGTCATTTCAGAGTTGTCTCCTCATGTAAATATTGCGAAATCTACTCATTTTTTTCTCTTTAGTTTCTGTTCCCCATAATTTTATGTTCACTTCATCCATTAAACATTAATTTAATTTGTCATTAATTGGCTTTTCTCACGGCGGACAATTTGACTTATTATAGTGGGAAAGCACAGGTGTACCTAAAATGTTGTCCACAGACAGCATGCACAACAGCAGGGCCCTGCAACTGAGACCCCTGAGTGGAACGCAGCAATTAATGTCACTAATTCCACCTGTGTTTTTCCTGCTATGGCATGTCAAAATGTGGGAGACCGCAGTTTGTTTGAGGCCACTCTGCTGATGTACAGGATGTGAGCCACAGTAGGTCTGGGTCATAACTAGTGCCACAACATGGCATCTGTTTTCAGAAGATTAAGGGCCAGATGGGACAGTTGGGTATGGCAGCAGAGCAGGCAGACAATCATATCCACAAAAATGCAACAGCATGAGTGCACACACTTACTGCTGTGCTGTATTGGACAATGGGTTGCCTCAGTAGGAAGTGAACCCCTAATAAAAAGAAAATTAGAATAAGTTATAAGTAATTAATTCATAAGAATAAGACATATGAATAAATGATCCTTGGGTTAGTTATAATTTACGTTGGTACCTTGTAGCATAACAGACTATGTTCCAATCATCATGCAGTATGTCTTTATTGAGTCAGGCCCCCTCCATGTCTCTGGTCAGCACTGTGCCACAGCGCCCCCTTTCTCCGCGCGGTGCTCACAGCAGGCTGTCTGTCAGTGTCGGCCTCAGCAGACTCCTCCTCCGCCATTTTTGACTGTAAACATCCTGCCGATTTTAAAAGGACAGCGGTGAGCGGGAGGAAGGCGACTGGCGCCATCTTGGCTGTTTTAATGAGTACAACAGGGGAGAATACGCTGGGAGAAATAACATAAATTTTGGAATTTCACTGTAAAAAGGGAACTGTCGGTGAGTGTGTGTGCAGCGGAAATATCTGCGCATTGTTTTGTCCATTTTTAGAGACGTAGCGAGCGTGCACGATGAATGTATTTGATGCGGCCTTCGTTGTACAAGGAGCCGTTAGCCAGCAGCTAACGACACAGTTGTGCTGGTAGAGGGAAAAAAGTATGAGCAGGTTTTGCTGGGCGCCTCGTTCCTGTGTGGTTTACTTTCTCGTGGACAGATTGCCTTGTTGTCCGCCGATTTAGAAGAAAAATAGAATGTTACTTCAAGGAAGTTACGTCGATTCAAACATTTCTGTTACGCGCATAGCATACGATTTCATTGCTCCTTTTGTAGTTAGCTGGCGGCTAATTTAGTTCGTCCCACTTGATGGCGCCGACTATTTACTGGCGTTGACTAACCCATTGGCGCTCTCAGCGTAGTACACTGTGTTAAGTACATTCATAAACTCACAGATTTCACTTTTCGCTAACTTGTGTATTTGTGCTATTTGAGAATTAATGAATCATTGAAGTGGAGTACGGGAAAAGGCAGACATGTGGATTTCCAATGTTTCCCTTCCTTGCTGGGAAATAGGCGGAACTCCAGTGAAGTCAGCGCTTGTTTTGATAAAAGCTCGTTTTCAAATTGTCGTGGCTCGCGTTAGTATTTGAATTACAATGTGCAAACGCTGACTATTAAACTAACTTATATCGAGCTAAACGGGAGGAAAAGGTGCTTCGACTGAGTTTCGTCGATTTTAGGGCTATCGTTATAACGTTGCGTTAGCTAATAAGCCTCCGTCGTAAAATAAGCTAACGTCGGCGTAGCGTGAAGCTTCTATAAAAAGTTTCTTTGGCAGGCTGCAGACCCTCATCCCTGTCAAACAGCTCGCAGGGTAACAGTTACTTAACTACAACGTTATCCAGTATTACTGAAAACAAATTGCCTTCACGTTGACGTTTTTCATCTTTTCAGTGTTGTTGCCTAACGTACTAAGGGAGGGAATTTTTGAATTGCAGCATTTCATTTGTTTCACGCTTTTTGCTCTTAATTATCTTAGTAGATTATTACAACTTACTGAGATTTTATTTCTGGTTCTGAGTAACTAGAATTTCCAAAATTGTAAATCTCTTGATCGTTGTTTCTCAAACACTTCAAATGTATTGTACTGTGCTGTTAGTTTGTGTGGTTTTGTGACCTTTTCCAATGTTTTTTCTTTATAAATAAACTGATCAATTATGTTTTCCAGGTAAATCATACCACAGTGTGAGTGTGTGAGCCAGGGGAACCAGGGCAATGTTCTACGCCCACTTTGTCCTGAGCAAACGTGGGCCGCTGGCCAAGATCTGGCTAGCGGCCCATTGGGACAAGAAGCTGACCAAGGCCCATGTGTTTGAATGCAACTTGGAGAGCAGCGTGGAGAGCATCATCTCACCCAAGGTAACGAGACAAAAGTGTGGTCTCTGTTTCCTGGTCGTCCTGCTGCAGGCTGTATGTTCACTTTGCAGGCTACGGTCCAGTTCATGTTGTTGCATGGGCTTTGTCCTGCCTTTATTGTTACCTCCTACTAAATAAAAGCAGTAATATTTAAAATGTTACCTCCCAAAGAAGAAAACTGTTTTGTTTAGAGCAACAAATTACAGTGTCTTCATAAAATGGTTGATTTTCTTTGCTCTGAACCTCATTGATGTACCTTGTTAGAATTTGCTAATAGTTCGGTCTTATTGTTAAATGTACCCTCCATATATGACTTGTTTTTGACACATTGGAATCTGTTCCATTTATGTATTTATTTGGACTTTTTCTCTTAGGTGAAGATGGCATTGCGTACGTCAGGCCACCTGCTCCTTGGGGTGGTGAGAATCTACCACAGGAAGGCCAAGTACCTGCTTGCTGACTGTAATGAAGCCTTTATCAAGATCAAAATGGCTTTTAGGCCAGGTAAGGAGAAATGACGAGCCAAATTGGTCCCAGAGCAAAGTGCTCTCTGTAATTTTTCTCCTCAAGAAAGGAGCTTGTACATTTCCCTTCACTGAAACAGTTGAATGGCTGAGAGCAAAACAGAAAAGCCACAGGGGTGAGGGCTCCAGTGGTTTTTCGACCGATAACCAGCAGGGTTATATGAGGTCATGAAGGTGAACCACTGAAACATTTTTCTGAATTGGTGATCGGTTTCCCAAACAACAACAACAACAATTATCTAAACTGCTGCAGTGGTGCTCTTGGTATGGTTGTTTTTTTCATAGGAGTCAGGGTCATAGGAGTACAGTTGCGTGTTATAACAACATTACTGCTTGCATCTGTATTCAGGTGTGGTCGATCTACCTGAGGAAAACAGAGAGGCAGCCTACAATGCCATCACCTTACCTGAGGAGTTCCATGACTTTGACCAGCCACTTCCTGATCTGGAGTAAGTTAACTACATTTGCTGCTCTTGTGGTCATCCCTGCATTTTTGTTTGTTTGTTTTGTTTTGTTTTGTTTTCAATACTTTCAGCAGTTGAAATATTGATTGGTCTGTATGGCGAGATGTTGCGATTGTCTGCAGTACTGGCATGGTTCATTTTGTGCCATTCAAACTCCACTTATTGTACCCATCGCCGATGTCTTTTGTTGTTGTATTCAAACAGTGACATAGATGTGGCCCAGCAGTTCACCCTGAATCAGAGCAGAGTAGAAGAGATCACCATGAGGGAAGATGTTGGCAACCTCAGCCTCCTGCAGGACAATGACTTTGGTAGGACACTATACCTGCTGACATTTACACTCAAACCAGCCACTGCATATGTGTGGGTAGAGTCATCCTAATGCAGTTATAAATTTCAATATGAGCGTATACTGGATAATTTTAGATGGCATAGATTTTACAAATAACATTTAATTCCTCTTTGAAGTTTCTAATAACAACCTGTTTTACTCTTCAGCTGACTTTGGTATGGATGACCGAGAGATGATGCGTGATGCCAGCACATTTGAGGAGGATATCATGCATGGCGCTACGGCCTCTAACCTTTTGCTAGAGGCTGAGCCTGGCCCAGCTAATCTCCCTGACAAGTCCAACCACATGGAGTATGATGACTTTGGGGATGGCTCCATGGGCAACAGTGATGGGGGAATGCTGGGTGAGGAGTTTTATTGTTTATTCATTTGTTTCTATCACATCTTACAAATGTAATTTACTACTGTTACAGTTGTTCTGTGAGATATGTTTGATTGAATATCCAAGAATGATTATCAAGTTAATCCTGTATGTTATTTTCCAGTTGATAAGCTACTAAGCTCTGAGGATGGAGGCGGTATTTTTGATGACCCCCCAGCCATCACAGAAAGTGTTATGATGCCTCCAGATCATGGAGACGATGAGGATGACTTTGACAACCTCCAGTCACGTAAGTAAAGCAAACCACGTGAAACTGAAAATTCAGATTTTTCCCACCATTTCTTACCATGTTTCTGTTTAGTACATTTACACGTGGAGAACAGTCTTAACCACTTGTGTAGTTGTCTACATGTTGCAGAAATGAGCATGTACCATTAAGAGTTGAGTGCTCATTGTGTCACGTTTTGCCTGTTAAATGGAAATTCAATTTGTTTTTTTGTGTGTAGCGGGTCCAGACAGCCCAGACTCTGGCCCAGCAGAGCCACTGCCAGCAATGGCTGACCAGACAGAACAGACCACTCTGGTTCACAATGAGGAGGAGGCCTTCGCCCTGGAGCCCATTGACATCACTGGTAAGACTCTCCCTCACCTTTCTGTAGTATTGAACAAAAGTTGTTTCAAAGTATCCATTCACCAATTGTTCCACCATTTACAATTTATTTTTCAACTGTATTGAATGTGTATGAGTAGGATTGGCCAATATAACAATATATACTGTACACTGTGTGATGATAGATTAGTCAGCCAGTAGAGATTTTGCTGCACCTTTTCTACTAAGGTAGTTATACCTTAAATGTCTCAGGTTTTGTTGAGCTCTAGCATCCAATGTTGCCAATAGATGAGCAGCACTGGGGAAAAAAAGCAACACAGTGCTGATATACAATTGACCTCTGAAGCCCTTACACCCTTACACTGATGGAGATGCGGTAGCAAATCTTATTTGCCTCTTCTCCTCATATCTTCAGTGAAAGAGACCAAGGCGAAGCGCAAGAGGAAGCTGATTGTGGACAGTGTGAAGGAGCTGGACAGCAAGACCATCAGGGCCCAGCTGTCTGACTACTCGGACATTGTCACCACCCTGGACCTCGCCCCTCCCACTAAGAAGCTTATGATGTGGAAGGAGACTGGAGGAGTGGAGAAGCTTTTCTCTCTGCCTGCTCAGCCTCTGTGGAATGCCAGGCTACTGAAGGTAACAAATGCTTATTAAAAATATGCGCGTCTTGTTGAATAAATATCTTCATGTGTTCACTCGTAACAATTTGAGAACATGGTAAAACTGTCAGATGTCTGCCTGACATAACATACAAACAACATTGCCACGCGCAGCAGTAATGAGCAAGCAGCACCGGAGGTCTGATTCTCCAAGTAGGTCAGACGCTGTTTAATGGAAGAGGAGAGAGTAGATTTCTAATATTGTATCTTTCATTGACATTCTGTTCAGGTTGTGGGATTTAAAATGAGAACAATGAAAGAACAGGCGGTGGAGGAAGTGATTGGTTTTGTCTGTGTCTTTTCCCTATTCTTTCACACCCACACGATACCTCTCCAGAATATTGAACGGAGAATGTGTTGATGCATAATTTAGTGGACCTCTCTTCCTTTTGTCATGCATCGGTCCTCCCGAGCAGTACGACTGACTTAGCATAAAGTTTGGATTTTTTTAAACTTTTTTTAAAAATAAAACTTCACTCCGAGTTTAACTGTTAAATCTCTGATGTCAGATGTTCACGCGCTGCCTGACACCTCTGGTGCCAGATGAGCTGAGGAAGAGGAGAAAGGGTGGCGAAGCAGACAGTCTGGATGAATTCCTCAAAGAGCTGGAGAACCCAGAGGTGCCTAGAGAGGAGGTCCTAAGTCACCACAGAGATGTTATTGGTAAGCCTTGCTTTCCTACATGGTCTGGCACTCCAGCATCTCACATGCTTGTGAGTTATGAACCAGCTGGACCTCTCAGGCCGTCTGGTTATTCCCTGAGTTTCCACAACAACTGGTGAAACTTCCTTTAGCTTATAATGCCCCAGAGCACTGGAACATCCTACCCAATCATGTTAGCTGTGCTCCAACACTATTATTTTTTTTAAACCTAAACTGAAAACGTTCTTTCAGCTGCGCCTCTCAGTCGTCTGATTTGCGCATCTTAATTGCTTTTTGTTTTTTTTTGCTTCCTTCATTGGTTTTAACTCACATGTCACATCTCACTGTTTGTCTTAATTGTTTTATTTTCTTAATGGTTTATGACTCACAGCCATTATATGTTTGTTTTAATTGTCTTTCCTATTATTATTATTATTGTTTTACGATCCACACAGTTTTTGTGGCTGCAGTGTCCATGGTAGCTCACGCTCTATGCTGCACATTGTGCTTCCACCTGGAATGAAATGTGCCATATAAATAAATTTTGCTTTGAAGAAATGAGTGCAGACCGTATACCAGTGCAGACATGTCATCAGTTGTGTGAGAGGGAAAGAGACTGATGGCAGAAAACTGAACTGAGGCACCATCAGTTACTGAACAAGGCTGTGTTCACTTTCACATTCTCTTAACAATCTCCCTCATTGGACCCTCAGACCAGACGATCATGGAGGAGCCCAGTATGCTGGCAGCCTCTGCAATGGAGGGCAGCAGGACGACCCTGGATGAGACAGTCATGCCTCCTCCATCCACCCCCCGCGGTGTCAAGCGCAAGACCCTCGACAAAGAGGGCACTCTTCCTGTGAGTATGGGTCACCTAAACTTGTTTTTCTTTGTCAAAACAGAACTTTTCCTTCAGCACTGTTGTGAAAAGCGTCCAGTGGATGATTTCAGTGCTTATCAGTGGAGCCATAATACATACCAGATGAAGATTTTTGCATCTTGAAATGTCTGAAGTTGAAATTTCTTAACTTTGGAAACACTCAACAATGAAACAGGAGAAACAGGAAACGTCATCAGTTCGGTTGACTGCGCTGTGTCCTAACCTGGTCCGGCCTTGTGCGTCCTGCTTACTGTCTTTCAGATGGCTCCCTTGGAGCAGCAGCAGCAGCAGCAGGTGGCTGACCACTCAGTCCTGTCTCAGAGGTTAGACATACCTCAGGTCGATATGCCCCCAGAGGAGAGCAGTGTCAACCTCACACAGCTCGTCCCAGAGCTTGACCTGCTTGGTGAAAAAAGCAAAGACAAGAAGGATGAAAGTGATGAGGAGGAGGTAAGGAGGGAAAAACAGCTTTCATTGGTAAACTGGAAAATTTGTAGTGGTCATTTAGCAGTGACTCACTTTGTGTTTGTTTAAAATCTGCCTGATGACTGCTTGATGACTTTGTCTGTGGCTCTCAGGAAGAGGAAGGTCAGGCTGGAGACCAGGATCAGGAGGAGAAGAGATGGAACAAGAGAACCCAGCAGATGCTGCACGGTCTCCAGGTACGAAAAGCTGCTACTGCGTTCAAATGATTTGAAAGCAATTTTTTTTTTTTTTTTTTAGTTTTAATTAGTTAATTAGTTTTTATAACAAGAATTCAGAAAAGCCCCGCCTTTGGGAACCCGTCTTCCTTGCCGAGTGTTTCTTTTCCTCTCTTTTGATGAAAGGAGGGTAAAGATGAAGCATCACTTAGATGTTATATTTTATTGCTCGCCCCAGGTCAAAAGAGAGAATTTAGACTGACACTTCTGCTTCTGTCTCCACAGCGCGTCATGGCTAAGACTGGCGCAGACTCAATCAGCCTGCTTGAATTGTGCCAGAACAACAACAAGAAGCAGGCAGCTGCCAAGTTTTACAGTTTCCTGGTCCTCAAGAAGCAGCAAGCCATCGAGGTCACCCAGACTGAGCCCTACAGCGACATCATCGCCACCGCTGGACCAAGATTCCACCTTATTTAGACATTGGAAGAACAGAAACACTCTGCTTGCAACAGGCATACTTTTTTAATTACTCAACTTTTTTGCCTTTTTTATTTGGTTTTCCTGTCAGCCCATTTTTTTCTGGGGAAGGGGAGGGAATAGTGGGGAACGGGTTGGAAACTTTAAAAAAAGGATTTTACTGTACTACAGATGGAAACATGCAGTATTCATTTGGTTCAAACGGAGTGAGGAAGAATGTTTCACAGTTATATTTATAAAGCAACCTTTTTCAGTCACCAATTTGTAAGCTTTGCTTCATTTTGTTTTGTAAGCTAAATTTCCATTTTCTGCTCATTCCATTTGTTTTGTACCATTGCCCTTCTCAGACCTGGAAATATTACAGATTTTAGATAAAGAGCCCCGTATTTTCACATGGAATCCCATATTGACTGTACATGCTCTGGAAAGGTACTGTTTTATTGTTCAGAAGTGTAACCTCTCCCACTCTCTCCCTGTTGCACTTGTTCTTTCATAATCAAAATTAATCTGTCCAAAAACTTGGTAAATCTTACCTGGCGTCTAAATATCATGTTGCAGATGTATAATTCAAGCAGTTTGTCAATTAGGTTTTATGTAATTTTTTTTTTTTTTTTGTACCTTTTTACGTTTATGCTTATTCACCTTTTTGCATCATGTAACTAGGTAATGTACTTGTTACAGTTAAGTTCAGTATCCCACCTTTTTAGTCTTCGGGTAACTTCTAGTTGTGATACATCTGTAAAGATTTGAAATAAAGTGTTTTAAGTACTTGGTGACTGGATAGTATTTATTCATTTATAACGTCTTTTTTATAAGACAGCATGACTGACGACCTGTAATTTAAAGTGGAGTATGTTTTCATTGCAGCTTTTAATGTGGTGGGGCCAGTGTTTGTAATGGTGTTTCCACAGGACTGCAGAACAGGGCCTCCGTTCTCTAGCTGTAGACTCAGACGTTTACTTTATTGATCCCAATTTGGGAAATTCTTTTGTAGCAGCAGCAGGTTAAACAAAAACATCAAATCTATACAAGAAAGAAGAATAAGGATGAGAATAAAACTAAGAATGTTCTTTAAAAATACAACAAAGTATATAAACATAGACAATGAATTGGCAGTAATATTAGAAAATACTTGTAGTACTCGTCCAGCAGAGTTGGTTGTAGTAGTCCTTGTCAGTATGAAGTCAGTATTAATTCAGCAGAAGCACAGTGAGGGAATATATGAGTGTTACGTTTACAGATTTTAGTCTCCATTCATAGCCCAGCCAGTTATGCATTTCTATTATACAAAAGTTCAGATGTGTTCTTTAATACGAAATATGGTATCTAATATTCGTGTTAAAATGTCAGTCAATAAAATTAACTCCCTTCCGACAGACATGTGGATTAATCGCAATCCACAATGGTCGCAGCAACCAGGGAACAGGACAATTGGCCCTTGTTTCTTTACGGACGAGTAAAGCAACGCATCTTTACCGGAAATGTCCACCACCGAAAGCATTCCTTCCTTTTTCCGCGTGTGGCAGCTTACAGATGGCTTCTCGTAAAGAGTCCGGTTCAGTATCTGGCCCTGTAATGGCTTCTGCAGGCGGCACTTTGGACTCTCCCGTCAAACAGATCCAGATTGAGGGACTGGTAAGTGTCACGGCTTTTCTTTGTAGCGACATGTTAAATTTCGGTGGCGGACGACAGAGAAATCGATTCCAAAGTGTTACCAGATGTGGATGCTAACTGTGTGAGCATCATCATGGCGGACAGATAATGTGAAGCGGTATCTTGTAATGTTACTGTTTAATACTTGATAACTGATACATGTAGTGTACAGTGTGTTATTTAATCCTACGCAATACTGACACATAGAGAACGTAGTTGTCGTTTACAATGGCCCGACTGGCTAACAGGCTAATAATAGGCTAACACTGGTTGCCTTTAAGATAGCCGGTGAAGCTTCAGGAGCGTTTGATTTTTAGACCAGGACCTCTCTGATCGATCAACTGCATTATTACCAACAAAGGAAGACTTCCAATAGAAGGCTTATGTTAGCCGTGCTTATTATCCGAAATTGTAGCTTGTACGCAATAGGCTAAAGTCAACTCACATAATATGAATTCATTCTCTGTTGAAGGTTTAGTTAGGACTTTTGACTATTTCTTGATTTTAAATAATCGTAGGTGGGTATGAGTACAACAGTGTTTGTTGTTGTACTCACATCATGGCTGATGTGCGTGTGTCCCGGTCCGTTCTGTCCTCACAGCACAAAGTCAGAGTTTTCTCTTGGAAAGATGGCAGCTTGTCAAGTTGTTGATCAGTCGCCCTCATTTTATACTAGAAATAATGAAACAGGTTTGGACTGACATTTACCCCCCAGCTCACTGATGATCCACTCAAACTCTAGACAATGAACCGTACAGGGGATACAGGCCCCCTTTAAGTTGAGAAACATCTTGGCATTTGGTTGCACTGTCACGGGGGAGTGTATCTTACAGCCTGATTTTAAATAAATGTGTGCTGTGTTAGTTTCTGGCTTCACTGTTCTTGGATACATGCATTTTAGTGGTTAGCTGCTTTTTTCTTATTACCAGTGTTTTCACAGACCTTGTCCTTTGCCCGTTGAAAGGATCTTTGCTTCTGTGCGTTGCTATTCTGTGACTCGTGATCTCCAACAACTAAATCATGACACACTGTGAATTTTAGCCTCACAAAACCTAAGTGTTGCTGTGTTTGTATTCTGTAGTACCCCTGAATAAACAGCAGAGGACAAACTTGCTTCACTGCCATGCACTGACACTCTCCCTCCTGCCCTAAGCTGCACTGGACACAAAGCAGCTCATTTGCCTGCTGTGCCTTAATGCAGTAGCAGGACTTTAACTTGCCAGCTGCTGCTTTCCTTTTATCTTGCTCATTAAAGCTGCCCTAGAGTCTCGGGCCCTAATTTCAAATCTAAATATTTCACCTCAATGTGTATTATTTAGACCTCTAATGAGATTTTCTTAATTCATTTCTCGGCCTTATCAGCCAAACATTTTGATCGCAGCAGCAGAATGAAAAACAGTCGAGAGCCGGTTAGTGTGTGACCTCGTTTGGATTCAGGGTGAAAGGTGTCTATTTCAGGTAGAGTTATGGAACGCGTTTCACCTGAGTGCATTGATATGCAGCCGTTGCTGCTGTGTTGCATCATGACCCGTCTGTCAGAGGTGTAGCTGGAGGGTTGCCCACAGACAGCATCACCACTGCTGTGTAATAGAATTGGATTGTTTCCTTGCTTTTGAAGAGGCTTCAGCGGTTGGTGTTGCCACAGGAGTGGAGTGCCGCACAGCGATGGGTTCCATTAAACACCTACTGAGATCACACAACTGCCTGTATGTTTGAAAAAGGCTTTATTCATTTATTCTGACATATGACGCACGTCAGACACGGGTCTTATGCACGTACCATGGATTAAGGAACAGTGGGAGCACATTTTACAGGACATGGCATTGTGATTTGAAAGCTTTGAGGGATGGAAAGGGCAAGAAATATGTCAGAATGAGTTTAAGTTAACATTTCTTTTATCAGTGGCAGGCAATTTCTCTATTTTTTAGTGAATATATGAATGACTAAAAAACTGTGCTAGAGTAGTCCTTTCCCCCGGAGGCTTTTCCTCTTGCCTCGGGTCTTAAAGCCCAGACTCGTCAGGAGGGAGTCCATGCTGCTTTTTGTGACATAGATCAGCTGTAACACACAGGGACACAAGAGACAACTTGCTACTCAGCATACAGGCGTGTGTTACCATCTGTCCAGTTCAGTTACTAACTACTGTGTACAGAAAATGTAGTTTATTTTGGTATTTTAAAGATTTGGGTCCTGGTTGATTTGGAGGGCAGCTGGCGTTACTTGAGGTATCAGCAAGTGCGGTTTAATACTGCATCAGACACTCACTACATCAGAGTAGTTAAAATACAACAGTGAGTGCAACTGAGTATTTGGTTGAGTGCTTTATTGTGAAGCACGAGGAAATGTTGGGTTTGCATTAGCAGCAATTTAACACAGCTCTGAGTTGGGTTCAGGAGAAAGAACAGGAAATAAAAAGGCTGTTATCAATAAGATAAAAGTAAAAACTATGAGACTGGATTCCATCCTGCATTGTTTCCTGTGAATCCCTTGAGCATTTGAAGTTGGTTTGAATCCTGCATGGCAATGGTGGACTCCACCACTAACAATGAAAGCAAATACAAAGAGAGAGAATTCCAAAATGTTAATATAGTTATTGTCTATTGTTGACCATAAATAGTATCAAAAACCAGGTTTGATTTCATGAAAATCAACAACAACATCCTTACAAGAACATTCATAGTGAATTTTGTGTGAGAAATGTTTCTTAATTTATGTTTAAATCCTTCTGCGGACTGATTCAAACTAGTTGTCGTCATGTTATCGAAGATCATTTGTGAGGGAAGAACCTCCACTCTGTAACACCTCTGAACAATTGCGAGTATTTCTGTAGTTCCAGCAGAATCATACGCCTTCTCTCTAAATGTTTCTATCTTATCTCATTTTCAAGTTGTAGCTAGAGGTCATGAACATTAATTAGGCTGCCACTCAAAGCCGTTTCTGTCTTCTCAGCCTACTGAGATTGAATACTGGATCAGATTCAGTAAGTGTATTCAACACTGGATACAGATTGGATAAAACCCCAACCCTAACTGCATCACCTAACAAGAACTGGCAGCCTCTATTCTGTTTGAAGTCATGCATTAATGATGCACAATGCGTTCCTTTTTGGTCCCATTTACATCCTATATTTTCCAATTCCTTACTCATCTCTAAGTTAAATCAGCTTGTCCCTGCATCCTTTTGCGCACTGAGTGTTTAATGCTAAGAAAGAGATGCATTAATGTTATTTCTCAGGAAGTTACCGTGCCCATACATTTTTTGTCCGTGCCCCTAAACTTCTTTTTTTATTTCTTTTTTGGCTTGGCTTAAGTAAATGTAAACGTAAAGCCCTGACATGCCTGCGGCCAGCAGGCGAAAGCTGGCAGATGAAGTGGGAATCTGCTCTAGTCTTCATCCGTGGCTTAACCTAACAGATGAGTCATACCACACAAAAGCATTCTCTCCGTCAAGCATATTACAGCCAGCGCAGAGTGTAGAGTTCGTATACACATCAGTGGCGCAAAAAGAAAACTCATTACGGGATCGTCTCTCTTGCTGTAGTTTCTCATAACTTGAGCCCCGTTGTGGCGGGAATATGAGCCCTTTTGTGTGAGTGAGAGAGAAGATTTATGATAAGAATTAAAGGCAGCCAACGGGGGATTTGGACCGCAATTGATTTTGCACAATTCAATTTTAAGCTTGTTGATTTATAATACGCTGTCCACATATCAATCTTGGGCCTCTCCACATGAGGTGAGCTGGCTGGGCTAGCTGCTGGTGAGCTAGATCAATAATATTGTATGTGAGTGTGTGTGTGTGTGTGTGTGTGTGTGTGTGTGTGTGTGTGTGTGTGTGAGTGAGAGAGAGAGAGTAGCTGGAAAAGAGTGCTTGAGAGAGTTAGCCGTGTGTAAGTATGTATGTATGTATGTATGTATATATGTGTGTGTCTGCAGGTTTGCACAAACTTGGAGCTTTGCAGGCTTTGCTTACAATACCTGATGGCATTTACTCAGCACCAAGAAGCCAACGCCACAAATCCACTGAAACCTCTGTTCTTCCTTCCTTCCTTCCTTCCCTCCCTTTCCTTTAGTGCAGACGCCTCCTCGCTTCCCCTCTTCAAAGCATTTCTGTAGATTCAGGAGTTTTCTTAAAGCCCTGCTTGATTTTAGCCTTGTTTATTTGACTCTCTCAGACTTGTTTTTGGCCAATTGTCCATCTCTCACCTCCTCCTCTTCCTCTACCAGACGGATGCTATTTAAGTGTGTGATGAACAGATTGCCAAGAGTTAGATAGCTGGAAGCATTGTGTATCTGTGCTATCTGCTCTCACTGATGGAGGGAGACTAGGAAAGCTATTTGCTGGCCGAAAAAGGAGCCAACGCTGAAAGGGGCGGGGGCCAGGGGGCTTTGTAAAACATCCCCCGCCTTTCACCTGTCTGCTCTCCTTCCTCTCACCTGGCCCCTTCCGGCTCTCTCGTCATAATTTCCTTTATGCTTCTGGTTTCTCTCTCTCTTTCTCTCATATTTTCAGTCTTGTTTTCCTCCTTTCCTCTCTCCTTTTGCCCTGCCCCCCACCCCCACCTCACCCCCCACTCTCACATGTTCTCACCCTTTCTCCCTCTCTCTCCACCTCCCTGCAACCTATTGTTCAGACCCCCTCTCAGTCAGAAAAGCCAAGGCAGGCAAGCAGGGAATGAGATTTGTTTTTCTCCGCACTCCACGCCATATCGTCTCTCTTCTCCCGCCCCCAGCTCTTTTACTTGTTGCATGACAGGTCCGACACTCTATTGAAATAAATCATCTCCTAAGACAGATGCACGTGTGTGTGTGTGTATGCGTGTGTGTGTGTGAGCTAGTGAGACGAGTAAGCGCTTCCTCATGGTGGTGATGGGTGTTTTGCTGTGAGCGTGGCCTCAGGACTTGCCACCCTGTTCTTGAGTGTATGTAAGTGTGTGTATGTGTGTATTATTAATGCCTCTGGCTGTGACCTGCCCACACTGTTCTCAGCGTGATTTATGCGCTCCCCCTCCACACTGTGCTTTCAGCTTCTTGTCCTCTTCCTGTTCATTTAGACGTTTTGCCTTGTTCTCTGCTCTTTGCCTGGGCTGTTTTCAGGTTTTTCTGGTCAGTGTGTCCCATGAGGGGTAGGTGTACGGATTGTGTCTGTGTAGAAGTAAGCCGCGCCCCTCTCCTGCTGTCCTAGGTGTTGGTGAAGCAGCATTAGAGCTTAAACCAGATCCTCAATCATGCGGAGGCTTGTCCTATTGGCCCATTTTTATCTGGCATTAAAAATTAAACACATATGATGATGCATGGACACCTTGTCCAGATGAGGCACGACAGTGTGGGAAATCAGACTACATGTCCAAATATACCCTCCCACTGATTGAGCATTTTTCTTAAAATGTCAGTAGATTGAGGGTCTGTTCTTTATATGTGCCGCCTCCTCTCTCTCCAGTGTAAATTGCTAAGCTGTGCTGAATACTAACTGGCCTTTTGTACGCTCTCAAGATCAGTGATGCACCAGTGCTGAAGCCTGCAGGTGGTGCCTACCACTCCACTAACCACTCAACTACAACCCGTGATTGCCTGAGTAACTTGTCCCAGAGTTTCCTCTTAACAAGAGTTTTTGGCAGTTTTGTGGTTTTTATATAAGAGCTTCGTGGCCGACGAGGAGTGCAGAATGGTGGCTGAGGATTTGTTATGCAATTCAGGCATTGATGAAAGGGGTGTTCCAGTGAAGTGTAATTTTACTTTTTTCAAAAGAAGATAAATTCACTTTTTGGTTTGTGGAAATGGTGTCTAAGCTTTGATTTTCAGTGGGTGGTTATCTTGGCAGCGGTTGGCCATTTGACCATTTTCGGGTTGGCGTATGTAGGACACTGGTTGTGCTTCTGACCAGGGGCCGACAATCGAAGAAGCTAACAAACTAAGCTAAGTAGCCCCTAGAGCTAGACTGATAAATCAGCTCGGTCAGTGTATCGGTCAGAATGAGCTTCTTGCAGATGTACCTGTGAGGACAGATTAGTAACAGAGAACAGTGCAGAAATGCTGGGTTTAAGGCGTAGTGTCAAAAATGAAGGGATTTGCACCTATAAAGGCTGCACACAGGCAAAAAAAAAAAAAAAAAAAAAAAAGCACTCATCAAGACTGTTGTTTATGCTGTGTGTTTGTGTTAAACATTCACCATCGGCTTTACTTTTTTAAAACTCCCACATATGAGTACCAGCCTCAAAAACTCTGTTTGTTGGTTTGTAGAAGCCTTGGAAAGTGTTAGTCAGTTAACCTGCCTTGTTAATGTCAGCACTAATTCCCAGTAGATGTTAAAAAAGAAAACTTGTGTTTCTACAATTCAGTTATTCCAATTTTGACACAAGTCAGAAAAAAACATCAAGGATATATGTACTGATTTAGTAAAAATAACCTCTGATTTCAGTCTGGATTCAGCTTCTACAGACGATGTTACAAAACTGTGACTTAAGCAATACATTTATTTATTTTTGCTTCATATGAAAAGATTTACAGTAGGAGTGACTTCATAAGTGGAGTGGAGATGTCGAACTGGCAATGGGGGGACTGAACCATGTAAGCATTAGCACCTATAAAGGCTGCACACAGGCAAAAATAAGCACTCATTTCTCAAAAAAATCTAATCGTTTCCAAAGCAGTGCAGCAGTGTTTATGTAACCCCCTGCACATCCAGTTGATCTTTAAAGTCTCCCTCCAGTCAAAAATGTGTTTTCCTTCTTCTTCTTCTTCCTGCAGTTGAATGTTTGAGCTTCACTGTGTAGAGTGATGTATTGTATTTGCAGAGTTTGACATTCGAAGGCTGTTTTCACATTCATTGCTGACAGCATAAATTTTCATTCCTTAAAAAAAAAAATCTATCCGGAACTATTAAATCCCAAAGGAATGGGGAGGGTCATCTGTGCAAGCGTAAGGCAGACGGGGGCTCTGCCAGATTTCATGCACTATTACTGGACAGCAAACATTTGCTGTGTCTCCGACTGGCTGGATTGATTGTGCCCACTGGCTGGATATGGAGGAAGAGGACTGTCTTGTCCTACTTCCTTGATGCTATTGTAATGTCTCACTTTTGTCTCGCAGGACTGGAACTGACAATTAATTTAATTATTGATTAACCTGCCTGTCAAAAAATTGTTAACAATGTTCAATTCAACAATTTCCCAGAGCTCTAAGTGACATCTTCACATCGCTCCTTTTGTCCAACAAACAGTCCAAAACTGAGACTAAAAAGGAGCAAATCCTTATGTTAAGCTGTAACCAGCAAATGTTTGCCATTTTTGCTTGAAAAAATGACTGAAATGATCAATTATCTAGATAGTTGGCAATTCAAAGTGCTATTCTGATCTGGAGACCAGAAGCAAAATAGTCGAAGCCTTGAGCTCCATCTTTTACACTGCCGATATCAACAAATCCACCGTTTACTCCTTCAACTATGACTGGAGCCTTCGATCAATGGAAGGAACTTGGACTGTATGACGTTGGGGATTTATACATTCAGGGTATGTTTGCATCATTTCGGCAGCTTCAGGGGAAATATGGGCTGTCAGAGACCGATTTCTTCAGGTACCTCCAGATTACCCACTTTGTGAAGACCCATCTTCTCAACAGTGCAACACCTGGCAAGCTGGACCGGCATCTGAGAGACTGCGTAGTAGAAAGACATGTCATTTCATTTATATATGATGTGCTGCAAGACTGCACAGACAAGTGGCTAGATAGTAGTGGAAGGAAATCAGAGAGGACATCTGGCATAAAGGTCTGAAATATGTAAATATCTGTTCTTTTAATGCAAAGGCTCTTTGATACGGTCTAAATTTCACGCAGGTAATCTTCCCCCAAATCTCCCCAATTAGTGAGAAATGTGACCAAGCAGAGGCAGACTTACTTCATTAGCACTGCAATATTTTCATTCTTTTCACAGATTTTTAAAGTCCACATAAGACCGGCGCCACTTGTGGTTAAACCGGGCGCATCAGAAAAGTCTAAAAACCTGCAGAGCACACAGTATCATCTCCTGTCTTACAGGCTGTCCTTTGTGCAAAGAAATTTATTCTGTCGTTCAGGAAAAAAAGAGACTTATAAATCCTGGATAACAACACTGACTAATGCCCTCCACCTGGACAGAATCCGACACATCCTTAATGATAGACTGGAGGAATTTGAAAGGATTTGAAGGCCGACGATCTCCTCTGTGGAAGGGACACACAGTTAAGATGCACTGCACAAGCAGCAGTAGTCTTTATCACCTCTAAGTGGCACTGCTCAGGGATGGGAGGGATGGGGGGGTCTGGGTTCTCCAGGTTCTTTCCTTTTTTTACTCCCTTGTATGGTTTGCCCATCTGACAGATTACTGCTGCACACATGCTTCACGATACAAATATTTGAAATGAGTGTGTAGTAGTGTGTTAAGGAAAGTAAACTCATGAAGATATTTGTGATTTTAGAAGTTTCCTTCTAATACAAATATACAATAATAATAATAATAATAATGATAAACATAGTTGCATATCAGAGCATGTTTTTTAGTCAGGATTATGTTGGCATACATTTCTGTACACGAGTGCAGTTTGAATGCACACTTGAATCCACCGTGTTTGTATGTACATATTTTCCCATCGGTATTAATTTAGTTTAATGTGTTTGTACTGTGATAAATCGTAATGTGTAACAGAACAGAAAAAAAGGATCCTGCAAATCTGCAGTGGGATGAGATGGGAAAAAAAAAACCAAGCGGCTTTAAAAAAAAAATAAAAAAATCAACCAAACTAACCCCTACACAAACTAATGAGCGCAAATCAACATGACGAGCAGAGACACAATTGAATTGGATAACATAAATCAAAGGATGATAAAAGACAATAAGAAGAAATGCTGTAACAGCCACAGAACGCGCAAACAATGGGCACGATAAATAAATTAGCCCCGCTTCATAAAATGAAATCATTCTTCACAAAGTGTTATTGAAAGGAGGGTAAAGCCTCCTCTCCTCCCTCTCCGCCTTTGTTCCGTCGCGCCACTTTCATACTTCAGCGATATTGCTCTTTCTGTTTTCACAGGTGGTGCTGAAGATTATCAAGCACTACCAGGAAGAGGGCCAAGGCAGCGAGGTGGTTCAGGGCGTCCTGCTGGGCCTGGTGGTCGATGACCGGCTGGAGATCACCAACTGCTTCCCCTTCCCCCAGCACACCGAGGACGATGCAGACTTTGACGAAGGTAACTGAGAGAAATGTTCTCTTTCTTTCTTTTCTATCAGTCCTCTCCTGCAGGTGGAAAAGTGGACACACACACACACACACACACAGAGACACACACAGACAGTAACATCACAGAGTGGATGGAGTGATGGGGTCAGCTCTGACGATTTCTGGTAAATTTAGATGGTGATAACTCCAAACCTCCACTAAAGATTACTTTTTTTGTCATTTAGCTTCCACTTATTGTGATGATGAATTACACATTTGGGTTAGCAAGTTTTTAATTAGCACTGAGTACTTGAGTTGACGTACCAAGCGGCACTGAAAATATTAAGTCTGAAACTGTTTCGGATGGAGAAACTTTGCAGTCAGTTAGTTAGTATTATTTGATTATGTCCTTGACAGGTGAGCTGAAAAGACGCTCCATCAAACTAATTCATTTAAACAAAAACGCATTAGAAGTACCAACAGAAGCAGCTGGTTCTTGAATCCTCCTGGAATTGGTCCTTGAAATACAACAAAACTGTGTGGCTCAGAACAAAAATTCCTCCAAGCTGAAGGTTGACAGGAAGCAGTATAGTGCATTTCTGAGAGAGAGGCTGAGAATTTCCATTCTTGGCCCGCTAAAGATGCCACAAGCCTCAAAGAAATGACAGACGACTTCGGCTAGACGAGATGATACAATCATATCAACAAGTCACTGAATGCCAGCGTGTGTTTTCTTGGAGGTGTGTGCATAAGATGTCCCCAGGCACAATGTTAAGGACAATGCTGACTTTTAACTAAGCTAACTAGGTGCTGGGTGTCCGACGCTGTCAGTGCCGGGGTTGATGTGTGAGGGCATTGGTGCAGAGATGGAATGGCTCCAATGTTTGGGGTTACAGGTGCGCGGTGCGAACGTGCATGGGGTTTGATTTCGTCTTTATCTGCACACGTGTGCTTTCTCCTTTCACCTCCCGCCAGCTTTCATATCAAAGGATGCCGTGTCCCCTGACCTCAGCCCTTCCCCTATCAAGTCTTGTTGTTACCTTCTCCTTGTTAGCACAACAAGATCCTGCTACAAGCCAGAGGAAGGGATGGGAAGGTGAGCAGTTGTGGAAAATGGAGGAAAGGGAGACAATCCTGCTCTAACAGGCCCCCAACTGCTAACGAGCAACTGTCAGAATTTCTGCAAGGTACACAAGCGCCAGTGGTGGCAAAAGGTCGTTAGTGTCAGGAACACTTTGCTCTGTGAGTGTCACGGCATGTTCTGTTGTTGACTTTTGATGCGCTGGATTTTCCATCTGTCACTCCCTTTAAGTTAACAAGGGCTTCGGTGAGCAGCACCGTGTCGTGAACCCTTGGAAAACTTGGGGAGCTACAACAGAATTCCTCTCAGTTGGGATTTGGATTCAGCAGCAAAACGTGACAGACCTCATATTATCTGTCACTACGGAGCCAAATTGAAAATGGAAATGTGCTGGGAGTCATCTGTGTTGTGTGTGCTGTTTGTTGTTGAAATGGTTTCAAATTGAGAACAGAACAGCATAAAGTAGGAGACTCTGTAGACTACAGAAGGCTCATGTCTCTGCTTGTTAAGTGTGTTTGCAGGAAGGAGTTTATGCTGCTCTCAAGATTTTATCTACTGTGCAAAGTGAATTACACACACACAAGTAAAATTATGGCACAGAAACATGAAAAATGGATTTCATGTCTGTACATTTGGCCATTTTGTTCTCATCCTTCAGCCCGAATTTTCTACCCACGCACACAGCTGACCAGCCAGACCCCCCCCCCATATAGTGTTTCATCTGTGCTGAAGACAGAACAGCAGAGTTTTGTTGAAGTGTGAACTGGACTTTAGAACAATCATGTCTCCATGGAGCACCTGTGGACTTCGTCTTAGAGCAATAATTCTGTCCTTAAGATCCAGAGCTGAATGGTGACACAGTTGATGAGATGGTGATGGGATGCATGTTTCGTTACTTTGGTTGATCACTTCAAACTTTTATTGGCTAAAATCCAAATGCCTCCCATGCTCCCATGTTGATATGCTTCCCAAGTTTTCAGTTTTCAGTAAAATACTGCAGAGAGGCACTACCAGGCTCAGTGTCATCAACCTAATTCCAGTATCTTCAACAATGTTGGGCGGGCGAATGTTGTTGCAAAGAAAACGGTTTTGAATTATTGCCTTAAGAAGAGTTTCAGTCGGGGCCAGTGTGCTTTGTTGCTAGTGCTCTTACTTACTCCTGGAAATGTTTCAATCTGCATTCATTATTCTGTACCATGCTATCTTTTATTGTGCAAGTGGAGGGCCTGAAGTAGGTATGTGATTGGGAAACTTGCCAGGAGAAGGAAGGGTCACACGCGCGCACACACACACACACACACACACACACACACACACACACACTCATGCACTCTTCCGAGCACTGATTGACAACTGGCTGCCCGCGGGCCCACCAAAGCTTCCCGTGCAACCCACTCAATATCAATGATTTCGGAAAATGTATACATACGCTACTCCTCATTAGAAGAGGCCCAGACTGTCCAGAGAGGGATTGCTGATGCTTGCCCATCCCTCGCAATTTGCCAAGAAGTCCATAATTCACCCATTCTACAGAATCAGATTATTCTCCAACTCCACCCTCACTGCTCCGTGGACCCACCATCAAACCGCTCAGCTCCCAGGCTGGCCGTTCCCTGGAGCTGACGGCAGCACTGGTCTGACTACAGGAGGCAACTCCGGAGTTGTCAGAGATTCACTAAGTCTGTCAGATGCAAGAGGCATGACTTGGGTTTATTTTTGTAGGGCAGCTGTTGTACTGAGTCTCAAACTGCGTATTTCTGTTTGCTTCCTGGGTTCCTGGAGGGAGGTTTTTGTTGAGATAAGGATTCATTGGTAGTTGAAGTGGGTTTTTTGCGTTGAGCAGTAACTACCCCCTTGGAGGAGGTGTGAGGGGATTTTCTCGTTGAGTATCTGGTTATTGTTAAGGATTTTCCATGTTTTTAGTCTGTTCACACTGATATAGGATAATAAAATAACATTAACATACATTTTTGTAAGAAAGTGAAAATATTAAACAATAATAGGAAAATTAGTCCGGCCCCCACAGTGTCTGCTTTGAAAAATTCTGGCCCTTGGACAAATGTGGTTGAGGACCCCTGGCTTAGAGACACATGGGAATATTTGGTCAAAATGTCAGTGACGATGGAGTCCTAAATCTGGCTATTGAACTGACTTCCTGATAAATATCAATTAATCATTAAACTCTAGATAAAGCCTGAGATTCAGGTCTAGAAAGACTCAGCAGAGCGGCACACACACTCTCCTCCAGTCAGGCACCCTAGACACGTTTAGCTTCCGTGGTCTGCACAAGTATATATATCTGTGTGCGTGCGCGTGTACGAACCTGAATCATCCTACACTGACTCACTGCCTGCTAGAGGCCTCTCACGGCAGAAATACCCCAACAATCTATCTCGAAAGGAAAGATGGACAGGATTGGCATCTATGTGATTGTGTGTGTGTTTTTTCTCTCTTTTTTTTTTAGTGTGGGTGTGCGTGCGTGTGTTTTAGAGCAAGCATATCTGTGTGTGTCTGCTATGCTGCTTTTTCATCAACAGGTGCCAGTGTGGAGCTGCACTTGCAGGACAGCCAGTGGCAGCAAATGTGACCAATATGAGTGAGAAAAGATAGAGAAAGAGAGTAATTGAGCGGGCGCAGCAGAATCGGCCCCAGATAAAACCTTGGCTGAACCCCAACCCTCCTATTTCCCATGTCCTTGCATACTATGTCCTTGTATCACTGACAAAATGTATGGAAGGAGATGTGCAGAACTGCAGGCACTCGAGGCACACGTAGAATATTAATAATGTGCTTTGGGCCTCTTGGTTTGTTTTGATATCAGTGATAATACAAAGAGGTACTGTAATCTGGCACAGAGCTTGTTAGGGACAGCTGCATATGGCATAATTTACATCATACTTGGAAAGAACGTGAATGTGACCCTCCCCTGACACACGCACAAAAACACATCCTCCACTTTTACCGATTCAGGAGAGCTGTTGACCGACCATCGGAGGAGAAACTGTAGTAACGTAACATTTTCACCTTTATTTGTCATACTGCTGAATGAATTGACACAGTAATGATCGGACCTTTGGCCCACTGATGAATGTATTGCAATATTTGTACACTCGCGGTATTACAAACTGGCTGTCTGACTCAGTAAATGCTCTATGAAGGTACTGCGAAGGCAAACCGAACATTTTCTACTGCTGCAGCCTCACATAAAAGCATTTAACTGGCAAAACACAACTTGACTTTAATTATGAAGTAGTCACAGCAAAAGCAATGCATGTCAGTGAGTTTGGCACTTACCGCTAGCATTGATCAGAAATGCATTTACGAAACAAAACAGCAGCCATTTTCAGCATACTTTTGACAGCCGATCAGTTTGAAATCTATATGAGCCACATTGAGCTGGTAGATGAAGAGCTGCAGATGACAGGCTGCACACCTCCAACTTAACAGCAAGGGAGCAAACTCCTTTCAGCCCCGCTGCGTCCTGCTGTTCTCAGACATGTCGTGTGCAGCATTAAATCAGATCACTGTCGCTCACATAATGATGGAAAAAGGCCAATTATTGCCTGGCTTCTTTATTAAAAAGACAATAGTTTATGTTGCTGCCCATCAGAATTATGTTTACTGTTATCACCTCTAACTACGGGTGTCGTCAAATCAGCCATGACTGAAATCACCACTTACCCATTGAATTTTGAGTGAGGGTGGTACTAGTCCCGGAGAGCCAACACCTCACAGCTTTCAGCTCATTGTTTCAGTATTTGGTGTCTGTTTATTGAAAATGTCACTGTCCTTCCAGGTTTTGACACTGTGTGGGTGTTTATTTTTTCTGGTTTCATCGTTGCGTGTTCTGTCTTGCACCTATCTGTTCCGATACAGGTTTGCCAAGTTTTATTTTCAATAATTTATAGTCTCAGCAACCTGCTATCATAAAAACAAAAACTGTGGGCAGTAGTCTTGAGCGGTCCAGTAGCATAGAAATGATGAAAGTGAAGTAAATGGCTGGAGGAGAGGAGCCCAACATCGAGCTAGCCGCCAGCTAGCCAAAAAACAAGTAAAAGGGTAAATTAAAACAACTCGGCTGTAAATCACAACACTTGAAACAGTGAATTTTAACTTTTTAAGCTGCTTCTAATCTCAAGGTTAGCTCTTCTATATATTTCTGTGATTTGTTTTGGTTCGATCTGACCCGGGGTGACTGAAGGTACTAAATAGGTGAATGCTACATAAAACTCGCCAAAGTGTTTAAGTCAGTTGGTTAAACAACTGATGGAGTGTGGCTCAGTGCAATTCACGGGCTTATAAAGCATGATTGGGTTGCCTGTTTGACTCGTAAATAGGGATTATATCAAACTAACCGTTGCTCAGTGCCACTTTTGGCAAGTCTGTTTGATATTCAACCCATGTCACTAGTCTCCAGCAGCAGCAGGAGGAGGTATCCTGAAGGTAGAACAAAATTAGCCTGCTCTTTCTCTCCCTTCACCCTCCACTACTTCCCTACCTTCCTCCTCTCCCTTTTCCCCTCCTTTTTTCCTCTAACCCACTGCAGGTGAGAGAGCTGCCTCCACCCTTCTCTCCAACAGCAATCACTGACTCACTGCTTCCCTTCCTTCAGTACTCTTCCTCATCCCTTCTTTTATCGTTCTTTTCCTTCATTCTGCACCACATCGTTCGTATCCACACCCATCTACCTCCGAATCCTCCTTCCTTCCCTGCCGTAACCATAGGAGGATTAAAAGGCAACATACTGTTAGATGGAAACAATGTGAGCTCCCAGCTAATGTCCTAGAGTAATTATATCCCTGAGATGAACGTCCGTTTTATGAAAATTGTGTACTTAAATGGCCAGGAATGGCTTTCCATTTTCTTTCGGGGAAGAAAGCAGTGTACTGATGGCCGTGCCAAGACATTTGAATATTTGGATTAGTTACTGTACCTCTGCTTTGAGGGAAGCTAGAGTGAAGGTAACCACACTGACTAAATAAATGGACGGCATGCTCTTGAAATTTCGGCAAAACATTTGAACTTTTGAGGCAGTCAGGCAGCAGTGTTTTTATTTTTCATTAGAGGCTTTTAAATTCATCTTGCATGTATACTTTGACTTAGATATTGACTACATATAAGTAATGCACATATACTTATGTGTACGTGTGTGTTTGGGTTTTTTGCCCTTGAAATTATCTTTTTTTTTTTTTTTTAACTGAACAGCACTTCCTTCTGGCTATCCTGCTTCCCCATGCCAGGCTGCTCCCTCTCTGCCCAACACAGGTGGTAGGGGCTGCCAGGCACCCTGTCTGGGCTCGGATCATGCTTCACATTGGCCCAGAAGATGGGAACAGTTGTCACACTGGTGAAACAAACAGGGTTTAAGGGTGCTTGTTTTGCAATGTGTTCAGATTTTGAGATGCGTGCATGTGTGTGTGTGTGTGTGTGTGTGTGTGTGTGTGTGTGTGTGTGTGTGTGTGTGTGTGTGTGTGTGTGTGTTTGCGAGTGTGTGTGTGTGTGGGTGGGCCCCTTAGACAGCACTGGGTGGTCTTTTATTGGCCAAGATGTGTTTGATTTGGACATTTGACGTGACAGCATATAACAAGGTTGTAGCTATTCCAGTCCTAACAAGACACTTAATTAAAGAGAGCGTGGAAAGTTGCTCTTGATGTATAAACAACCTGTAGTCATTAATGAGGTTGATTTTGCTGATTGGCACCCTCTTTTCAGTTTGTTATTTGTTGTTTATGTCACTCCTGCTGCCACTGAATTACTCAGCAAACCAATTAGCCGCACAACTTCAGGATGAAGTGAATATGATTGGGCTGTGAGACAGAGAAAATGCATCCCTGTAAGGGAAACCTAGAGAATCTAGAGAAATCTAGAGAGACTGGAGGACAAGAGAAAGCCTCCACAAATCTCTGTTTTCATGGACTTTCTTAAAATGGTTTTAGTATCATAAACACATTTGTGACTTATTGGTGAATATATTAGCAATATGCTAATATTCGCTGTCATTTACACATTTATTGATTTCATCAGTGTCTTACATGCACATTGAGCCCTAACAGATTTTCAGTTTAATTCAAGTCTGGGGAAAGATTATTGTTCATTTTGAGGCATATTTAGGATTGCTGTTTTGGTGCAGCGTCCAGTTTTGTTTCAGCCTCTGTTTCTTCGCCATTGGCTTCTAGGACTTGTTAGTCCATCTTTCAAAACAAGCCCCTCTCAGAATAATCAACCTTTCTCAAAGCAGACGTTTGACTTGTGAAACACAGGAATAACTAATAACATTAATCACGGCTGCATTCCATTTATAGCTTTTTCAGGTCCAAGACCCTGCAGTTGTGTACTGGAACCCAAATGGAACAGAGTAATTGTTAATGTTACTAGTTACACCTGTGCTTTTCATGCTGTGACAAGTCCAAATGTGTGCCGTGAGTAAGGCCTGTGCCTTATACGCCTCTGGCTGCCACATACAGTAACTCCAAAGCATAATGCATCCACGCCAATGTTTAACGCTTTACAAGGTGTTCTTTCCTCCCCAGATACTTCACTCTTTTTTTGCCAGCCTTATATTTTGTGATTGTGTCCAAAAAGTTCAATTTTTCTTTCATCAGTTTGAAGCACTTTGCTCCAGAAGGCCTCTGCTTGATCCAAGTGTTGTGTTGCATACTGAAGGCAAGGATGACTTCTGATGGTGCTACAATGAAGATGATGTTAGCACAAGCAGCACAGTACTCGGAGCAAACGGCAACCGGCCGAAAATGTTTAAATATACATTATATGCAATAACAATATTTATCACAGCATTCAAATATCTAATATAATCTCCTCTGTCCTGTTGAAATGCTCTCATTTTCCTCATAGTGAAAACGGCTGTATGGCAGTAAAATACGTGGCCTCCTGATATCGCTATCTTATTTCACAACTCTGCTGACTGTGTCAGATGCCACCATGAATGTGGTGCAGGGGATCAACTCGAGCCAATAACACAAAGGTTCAGCTTGATCAAGCCAAAATGTGTGACAGTAACAAGTGTCAGGCAGCTGAAGCAGCCCCCTCAATTGACAGACAAAATAACACTTTCAGGGAGCTGAGCGCCCGTTCTTTCTGTGATTCTCATACCACTGCTTGTTTTCACTCATCTGTTCAATAGTGCCCGGTATTGGCTCTGTGAAATGATCAAATTCAGTGATTAACCACCAAGTGCAATGAAAACAGACGCATCTGAAGTACTGTTAAATCTTTCTTTTGTTATTCCTCGCTCTGCTCTGAGACAACAGGCATGGCCTGTTATGTTAGGAAACACAAAAGCAATTTTCTGAGAAAAAAGTTCACTTCATAACTGAAGATTAAATACAAATTGAACATTTGCACTTTTTAATCTTTTTAAAGACGTGAGTTTATGATGCAGCATTTAGCAGACACATTCCACCAGCCCGGCTATGCTAGTTGGCTAGCATTTGCTAGCTAAGCAAATTACTAATGTCTAAGCTACTGCACAATGTCCTGCTCTTCTCCCAGCCCGCCTGTTTTCCAGACATTTACTGAATTTTTTCCTTGTGAGAAATACTAAAATATGATAAGATAGCAGGTTTAGTATTAGACCATTGCTTAACATCCATTTTAGGCAGCAAACTTAGCTTGCTAGCTTACAAACATTAGCTACCAAGTCCACTGAGTCCTGCTGCTATCTGCCTCATATATGTGTTATGTAAACACAGCTCTCTCTTTCTCTCTCTCTCTCTCTCTCTTTCTCTTTCTCTCTCTCTCGTTTTTTTTTTTTTTTTTTTGTCGTCCATATCATAGTGTCAGTAGGACCCTGATGGAGGAAAACAGAGCGCTTGGTGCAGGGAACTCACATACAGCGCTGTAGAAATCTTCGCCTCTGCTTTGACTGCGGGCAGGAAAACTGTAGCATCTGCCTCGGATTCTTTTGGCTTTTCTCCATCTATCATATTCTCCTCCTGAGATTGTAGGTGATTGCAGCCTCCTCGCCTTCCCTTTACCCTCGCTTCACTTCATTTTCTTATGGCCAATTTGGTCCGCAACAGGTGTTTTCATTATTTATAGGCTACCTGCCTGATGTCAGAGAAGCCAGATTTGAAATGGACTCTATACCAGGCGAAACTATACTTGGCCAAGAGTTAACTTGCTCCAGCAGAGTTATGGATAATTCATAGGCGGCCATTAATATACTGTATGTCGAGAACCACCATTACTGACTTTAAATTTGTGCGTGTACATGTATCTTTTCCAACTGGTTTGCCCGAATATTTGGCTAAAATATTTATGAAAGTTGTTGGCCAGTGTCCACTGGAGGGGATGTTTGGGAAAAACAAATTAAAAATAAAATCTTAATCTTCTTAAACCAAGGCAAAGCAATGGATGTGAAAACACAAACAGAACTAATTAAAGCTAATTACATCAGCATTTTCCTCTAGTAGAGTGTGCGAGGTTAGTCCTTGGTTTTTTTGAACTTTAATTGTTGTCTGTGGCAGACATTTTCATGGTGGGTTAATTGAAGTCAGGGGGATTAAAAATGCCTCTGCCATGATCTCTCCATTCCTCGCTGTAAATACACTATTCAGTATGCAGTGGGGCGTGCGTGTGTGCGTGTTAAGTAAAAACTTAGCCCCCTCCTCTTCTAATAAGGTCTTCCTTGGGGTTAGACCTTCAATAGATCACTCTACCTGCCCCAAATGGGAAATTGATTTCCTCCGTTTTTCCTTGCTCTCCCTCAGTGAGGCTAATTAGAAATCACTGGACAGCCCACCTTCAGCGGAAATATAGAAACATCAGAGATATAATGTGAACTGTCATGTGTTCGGATTGTGGGTGGCATCTTCGTTGAACCCTAGCTCTAAAAAATATTTCACTGATGGCTCGTTGTCCCCAGTCTCTCACCTTTCCTCCCCCCCATCTCTGTCTCTCTATCAGAACTCTGTCTCTCTCTCACTCTAGTGGAGATCTGAGAGCGGCTGTTAGCAGCGAGCCGGGGCTGTATCTGCTTTTGAATGCTCACCCAGCGTTATAAATCAAGAGTGTGGGTCCCCCGGGTGCCGTCACCATCGCCATCAGTTCCACTGTTTTATTCATCCGCTCCTTTGTCTCGTCATGATTCTGGCCCACATTAAATTGTGTGTGTGGGGTTGGGTGGGTGGGGGGTTGGTTGTCATAATGTATTACCGCAGACTGCTGCTAATCCAGGTGGGCTGTTGGGAGTAGGGGGGTGGGTGAAAGGTAAGGAGCAGAGAAGGATGAGAGAAATAAAAGGGTCGGGGATGGCGAGAGAGGGGACAGGAGCCTTGAGGTGTGGGGATGGGGAGGTGGAAAACAGAGAAAGTTGTGGGGCGAAATGAGAGCAACCAAGGAGAGTTTGAGGGTATAAAGGAAAAACTCAGGGGACAAGCAGAAGATGGACAGAGAGGTAAACAGCTATGAGAGAGATGCTGGGGCACGAAACACTCAGCAGAAGATGGAGCGGGATGGCGAAGAAGAAAATTCCAATGAATGGAGAGCTGCAGACAAGACAGAAGGTCAAAAACCATTTTCATAACTAGCGATGGTCACGATACAGGAATGAACAAATAACCGAGAGACTGGGGGCGACCGCTAAACACCAATAGGTGGTCAGTACTGTAGGGGCTTACGCAGTTCCTCCTTTAACCTCGCAGCTGCGTGTCCTTTGACTTTCTATGACTTTCCATCAAAGAACTAGATATTTTCTAACCCAGTTGCTCATATTTTATACAAGTGATTCAACTGTTTTATGCCCATTCAAACCTTGGAAGTGCTCCAACTGGAAGTGGGCTAACACTATGCAGAAAATGAACAGGACTTTTACTCGTGGAAGCCTGAATGCCTGAAATATCTCCTTCCATTTCTCTCTTGGGCTGTGTTAATCACTGATTAGTCCTATGTTTACTCAGCCAAGTCTGACGGTTGTACAGTTTTTTACGTAGGTGAGGCCCCGTGGGACATGGATGAGACAAATTGTGTGAGTGGCTCCGCAATTAATTGTCCATGTGTAGATACTGAGGCCCGTAAGGGAGAGGCTGAAGGACGTACACCTGTGAGTACATGCATTGAGTCTATATGGCTGCAGTAGCTCTTTAAAATGTTGAACTGGATTATGAAATGGTAGAAAGCTACCGCACTTGAGACCTTTGCTCAGGTGCTCGGCAGCAGCATTTTGAACCACTTGTAAGCGGCTCAGGGATGTCTTGCTCACACAGGTGAAAAAGGCCTTGGTTGAGATGGGAGGAGGTAAACGCACTTATAATCATCTCCGTCTCAGCTATGCACACAGTGGGCCTGAGTTTAGCAACATTTCTTGGCTGGTTTGAAACAGGAGTGAACCAATCAATTTACATGCTGGTCAAGACTCAAAGCCCGTGGAAACCCCGAGATTACAGAAAGTAGGTTTAACAGAAGAGGATAAAGAGCCAAGACTATCCATCGCCTGTGGGACAACGCCACCAGGGGCTGAAATAAGAACTTCTGTTTTGTCAGTATTTAGCTGTAGACAATTATCTGCCGTCCGATCTTTTACAGAGTTGAGGAAATTCAGTCGAACAAACAGTTTTGAACATTATTTAAACATTTCAGTTTGGGATCCGTCTCACTTACGCGCCAATGTTTTTGAGCTTTTTTAAAAATTCCTTTTGCCGTCTTTCACGCGTGTCCCATGTGCACCAATGTCTAATTTGAATGTTATGTTGGCATTTACGAAAAGTAAAACTGGCATCTTCAGTCTTTTTGGGGCCTTTATATCCACTAAATATGACAGTAGGTTTAAAGGCGCTGCAGAAGTGTGGTACCCTTCATACTAAACATGCACTGTCAGCACTTCCTCTTACTCGCATACACGCTGTTAAAGGAACATCGACAAGCTGATCAAATGGAACTCTTTTCCCCTTTTCTCTCCTGTTCTAAAAGATAAACCTGGATATGTGCACATGAGAGCCAACAAACAGGCACACACCACCGTATCCCCTTCCGCATCGCCCCCCCATTCCCACTGTAAAAACAAAGCCTGTGACAAGCAGCCCCATCAAATGTGCATATGGTGAACTCGTCAGTGTGTTATGCACACAAAGCGGATGCTTCACCGTGCTCTCACTCTTTCCCGTGCACCAGTGCATCACTGTGTGTGTTTTTTATGCCTGTCTGCGGCCTCGCCTGTGTGTGTTTATGTGTGCGTGTGTAAGGTAGGCATACTCTCCGCAGGGCTTGCTTAACTAAGATTAATTGTACCTAATCCACTGTGCCAGGTGGAACATGGACCACGGTGGGTGCGCTCACACAAACACACAGATGCACTCACAAATAGGCACACACATCCCATTATAGCAGGCGCTGCTGAAAATTAGCCTCGTACCTCTCCTGACGCCCCGGACCAGACCACAACTCGATACCACCATTTACTTCCCGACAACTGGCACATTCATCACCGCTCCCTCCGTCCGACAGACAAACACATGGTCGGACAAAGTGGCACGACAGAGGGACAAGCTATCTGCTCCCTCATATCAGCAGCAGCTGACCTTGACAATATGTAGAAAGAACGTGTTTGTCCTCTTTTCTCTTCAGAGGAGGAGGAGGGAGAAAATGTGCTTCAACTTAATGCCTTTGATGGTATCCAAGATGCAGCATGTCTGCTGGAACACGTCAGTTTCAGTGAATTAGTGGAAGTGAGTCGAGGTCAGCAAAAAGCTCGCTGAGCAGGGCGGTAAGGGGATCGTAATAATTAGCAGCAGAAATGAATTAGTGATTTTTGATTAATGCATTGTGAGTATATTCATCTGTGGAGTGGAGTGGAGCTTATTAGCATGCTGTTGAGAAATGCTGATTGTCCTGTCAGGTTGCACCTCTCCTGACTGACAGTGCCTTTAAAGGCTGCCGTAAACGAATGCAACGTGCCAGAAACGATGATGTGAAATTAAAATATGGTCAAGATAAAGCCTCGGAGTCATATTCTGACAGTAAACCGTAGCCAGCTTCCTTCATGCTAAACATTTTACTTTTATCATTTTAGTACGAAAATGACACCAGAAGCATCATTTGATCGTTATCGCTGTTCATCGATATGAAAACTGTCTCGGCCATCTGTTTGTTCATATTACAGTCTTATCAAGGGCATGGCTTCCTCTGCACATACTGAACCCGGCAGATCAGTTGTCATGTCACAGGTCAGCCTTCCCGTGTGTTATCTCTGACTCTCTCTCACACACACACGCACACACACACGTAGTCGTGTGCTCGCTTAAGAAATTGCATTCACAGATGAAAGACACTCCTCCTCCCTCTCCGTCTACCTTCACTCCCTCTCCTCTCCTCACCTCTCTATTTCTGTCTCTCATGTGTGTCATAATGATGTTGAGGGGTAGTCCTCATTAATCTTGTGGCTGTGTTTTCATGCACATGCCGTATCTGCACCACCACACCCCAACCCTCTTCTTTCCCTCCTCTGATGTTCGTACTCATTGCTGCGAGATAAACTCAAGTGCTCCTTCATCAGCACCACCCGTCACGTTTTCAGACATGTTCATTTGAATGGATTATAAACTGAATCATATTTAACACTAATTAATCACATCACAGAGGATATTCTTACAGGATTTTTTCATGCCACTGAACTAACAGTGTTTAGGCTGGTTTGCATTCGTACCACCACATACAGTGGCAGAAGCTGATGTTTCAAACATTTATCCATTACTTTTAGCTATTTCAGCCTTTTATCTATTACTTTGAGCTGTTTCAAACATTTATCCTTTACTTTTCGCTGACTATATCAATCATTTACGTGTTTAAACCATTTATCCATTGCTTTTAGCTTTTTTAACCGCTCTTTCATTACTTTAGGCAAACCTTTTTCGTTTTTTATCAGTTACGTTTATCTATTTCAGCTGTCTATCCATTTTCTTTGAATAGCTATTTGAACTATTTATTCATAATGTTTAATCTTCAATTTCAACCTTCCTTTAACTTCTTTAGACTCTTTAGACACGACACATACAGTTTAAGTGTTACAGCTGAACCACTGGTCCGTGCTGTGATTGATAAGTGGTTCAGTTGTTAATGTTATTTTCTCAGTTTTTAGGGGGAAAGGGTTTCGTATTTTGTGTGCATGGTTATTTTTCAGCTTTTCATCATTCAGGGTCTCTTTATGATCAGCTGCAGCAAGCGCCTGAAAGCTGTCATTGTGCTCTATACCTGCTTAAGGACAGCTGCTAAGTCAGCCCTTTATACAACCATGTGTGCTTGTGCGCGTGTGTGCACGTGTGTGTGTGTGTGTGTGTCTGCTGGCTGGAAGTGATTTTTTTTTTTCTAAGACAAAGAGCGAGAGAGACAGGAATGGAGATTGAGAACAAATGAAAGAAATCAATGAAAGGCTGATATAGGTAGCACTTATGAGCTCACTCAAGGGCAATGTCTGTTAGCTCAAGGCCCAATTGGCGTTTTGCATTGTCGCAGTGGGACAAAAGATGTCCTCACTAATGAGACACATTCAGAACCCGGCTAGTTGTTGAGGGTTTTGTCTTCAGTGGCAGTTAATGAGGGAAATACGATTTTCAGCCACTTTTGTCAGCGCCTTTATCTGTTGCACATGAGCAGCGTGAAGTGGGAATATATAAGCCTATTTGAGAGTTCTGTCTCAGCCGTACACTTTTTTTTAAAACATTTCACCTCAAGGGTGCAGGGCACAGACATTGCTGTGCATTTCCAGATGTCAGATCTCAAGTGTCCTTGAGAATAATGTCCCGTTTTTTTTCCTTTCCATTCATGGCGGAGACATTTTTTCACTCTCCAGCTTGATTATATTTCGGTTCACGAGGAAAGAGCTTTCCCCTCAAAAATGAATGATATGTCCCCTCAGATATGAATTATATTGACCCACAAATGTACAGGGCATCAATGAAACACTGGGTCTTCAGGAGCTGAGGGCTCTACAGTTCACCAGTGATTTGTAATGTGATGAACGGACACAGACGAAGAGAAAAGTGCATTACTATCATCAGGTATTCTCTGCTCCTGTTGAGGTATTTCAGAGGAGCAACAAGGTTAAAAGGATGGGTAAACAGTGCAGCAGCAGTGCAACAAGGCAGAACAGGTAGCTGGTGTCAAGGCCTTCAAACTCTGAGATTCACTTTGTTCTCCACAATAGACAGTAGCAGATGTGATTTTTTTCCTTTTATTTTGTATATGGGGTAAAGTCAAGCCAGGTGTATTTATAGAATGCTTTAAAGGATCGTCACAAAGGCTTTTAAAGAAAATAGAGGATACAAACGGTGAAACAGGGATCTGTTTTTACATCACAAAGAAGCTCAGAGTTTGTGTCGAGAAGTAAATGAAAGTCAGAGTGCACGGTGGGTTGGCGGCTGTGTTGAACGAACGGGTCAAGAGAGTGGACTCATTAAATTAGGGTTGGTGTGTTGAGTCCTGAGGGTGAGATGGAAAAAATGGAGAAGCCGTGGAAACTGCGCCCGCCTCCGCTCGGCAACACGCAGGTGGAATAACGCCGCCTTTGAATTGTAATGCACCTGACCGTTTTATTTTTCTCCTGGCTCTGAAGTATTTATGAAATGCCAAGATGAGCAGGCTTTGCTGTCACCACTGAGCACCACTGGAAAAATGGGAGGAATTAGTCATTTAGAGCAGCCAGCGAAACAAGCAGTCCCATCAATCATCCGGGACTGCTGTTTTTTTAGATTTTTCATTGTCAGCTTTGACAGGATATTGATGGGTCAACACAAAGTAAAAAAAATATTAAAAGTCCAAGGTAAGCAAGGTAAGAAAGCCACTCTCTTGACTAATACCACGCCGAACGCCGCCGCCGCTCTTCACGATGCAGTTCGGTCGCGGACGTGTGTTTTTGTGTGGAAACCAAACTTTGAAGAGCATTTTTTCCTCACCGGTTCTCTTGAAGTATCCTTGATCATCTAAAGCTCATCATTCTTCCTTCATTGTGACTAAGAGGGGGCAATCTTTAGACAAAATGTAATCAGGTTATTTTTGACCGAGGTCTGATTGGCCCATCTAACCTGATTTTAAACCACTCACATTTTCTATTCACCAAGCTGAGGGAGTAAAGGAGGGAAATGGAGGGTAAAGGAAATATAGCTCGCCAAGTTTCAGACACTTGACATCATTTTATTCTATTATTCATCCGCTCAACTTGACATTAGTGGATATAAACTTCGGCTAGTGCTTGTGTGTGCAATTGTGCGTGCGTGTGTGTGTGTGTGTGTGTGGAAAAACCGCAGCAGACTTTCCAGGCAAGGCCCGTCAGCCCGTCAAGGTGGTGATTAGAATGTGTTGTGACACATAGGTACGTGCATCCTCACATTCAGAGACACATACACACTCACACACATCTCGCTGCCCGAGCTGAGATGTTGTGGCCTGCAGCAGCATGCAAGGTCTGATGCAGTTCACCTCCTGTGTCATTGAGTATTAGAGTATGGACTATCTGTCTGGTTCATTGCAGAGACACACACACACACACACACACACACACACACATGTGCGCACACACGCACACGCTGGTAGTGCCTTGCTGATTCTCACTCTTACCATTACTGCCCAAGGTGAGGAGTTTAGCTCCAAGCTGATAAATACCTCGACTCCACCATGCATGCATTCGAGCATGCACACACAGACACACACACACACACACATACACACACACTGACTTTAGGTGAACAGCATGCAGTACACAGCATTCTTAGACTTCACACATCTCACACTTGGTCTTTCCATTGCGGCTTCCAGACATTTAAGCACGCACACACACACACACACACACACACACACACACACACCTGCTCTCAAACACACACATTTTGCGCCTTTCCTCTTTCCTTTACCATTTTCTCTTCCCCACTCTGATCTCATGGTTTCACACACACTCTTTTAAATACACATTCATTTTGTCTTCGTCTCACACACACACACACACACACACACACACACACACGCACACACACACCATACCCTTTCCTCTCCCTGTCACACACACACACACACACACACACACACACACACACACACACACACACACACACACTCAGGCAGTGCACAGGGAATGGCCAGACTCATTCCCTGTCTGGCCCCAGGACCCAGATTGATTGATAGGAGAGGCGGCAGGGCAGCAGGAATGAGTAAGGAATAGCAAACGGTGGCGCATGCTCCCACCTCCATGCCTTGATGATATTGTTAAATTGACTGTTCTCTGGCTAATGCTGCTGTTAATGTGCACAGGTTTTTATTTGGTTTGTTTTCTAACAGAGCATACAGAGGGCTTCTGAACTAGCCTTTCATACTGGGACCTGCGCTTTTCAGGACGTTTGAGTCTCACTCTGCACAGGATCTAGATATCAAAGGTATTGTTGTAATGTTATCATTGGAGCCACCCTCCTCACCAGGTCACTGACCCATGATGTCTACTAGCACAGTTTAAGACTAGCAGAGAGAAGGAGAAGCACAGGTATTTGCTACGTGCTGTTGCCGTGCACCCAACTCTGATGTTCTTGTAGATGAGTGCAGATCAACATCCACATTTGTAATAAAGAAACAGTGTAGTAGCATGCTTTTTCATTTTCTCTTTTCCAGCATCATCAGTCCAAAGCATTTTTGTTCTCCAGAGGATTTACTACTATATTGTTGAGCATACACAAATACACACACGCATATCCGACTGTGTCAGATGGTCGCACAGTTTGTTGAGCTGTTCCTCTCCGCAGTTGTAGTTCCTGGTTTATGAACAAACAAGGCAGTGATCCCGTGGCATTTACAAGGCTCTGAGCTCTGTATTGGATCTGTGGTGGATGAGCTGGCTGGCCTGCCACTGGCCTCTTGTCTCACTCAGCCGTCTGAATCTCAGTTTAGCTATCAGCCTGCATGCCGGTTGCTTGTCTTCGCATGTGTCCTCTATCTATTTCTTTCTGACCTGCGTACAGCGTGGAGAAGTTTGTTTGCAAGTCTGCCTGTCTGCTTGAGTCTCTCGTGGAAGCCGGGCGTCATCCAGATTGGTAGAATACAAGTCAGTCTCCTCACCGCCTTCAGAAAACATTCGGTCTCCTGTTATTCTAGACTTTAATGCCAGTTAGTTATAGGACCGTATCATGTTTTTACATCTGAGTGACACTGTTTAAATTGAGCATATTTCTTCCCTAAAGTGTGTGTGTGTGTGTGTGTGCGTGCGTGCGTGTGCTTTGTGGTTATTTAGCAGCTCTGGGCTGCTCAGTTAACTTCAGCTCAGGGAAAACACAGCACAGTCCCATGTTCTATGAATTTCTTTGGAATTTGCTCCTCACGTTTGAAGTTCTCAGCACTTCAGAGGTAATTTCATAACCTTCCCCGGATCCATGCCTTTGAATTCAGTCTTCTAAATTCTACACAAACAGTCGGATTAAACCTAGCTGTGAAGACGTCAAGGACATTGAGGGCTGGGGCAAGTTGGATGCATGAACGTAAACTTTAATGTTAGATGAAGAAATCAACTTTGAAGTCTTTCTGTTATCTTTGTAAATTAGCAGGTTAATAGAAAAGCAAGGCAAGTGAGCATATTGTATGCATATATTGGGCCCTACAAAGACATGACAGTGTAAATTGACTAATCAAAATGGCATGACCATGCATTTGATGTGTTAAGCTAAACTAATCTCTATTTTGCTAGTAATAAGTGAAAGTGAGGGCTTACAATAATAAAACAAACTGACTTGACACCTCACATGAAGATACTGTGGACACATTAAAGTTCTAAACAAGTGGGAAGGGAGCTGGTGATTGGATGAGACAGGAGAGGCAGCTGATTGGTTTTTCTGCCTCTGTTGTCAGTCCACCAGCCTTCAGCTTTCGCTTCAGAGACAGATCACTTTGTGCACAATTTCCCTGCTAATGATGGGGTGTTGGGGCAGGTATACGAATCAGCAGCGCTCGAGAGGTAAGCACACATACTGATTGGTATACAAGTGGAGAGACGGATGCAGAAGTTAGGTGGCAGGCTGTCTTCCCTCTCCATTGAGCTCAGTGTGTCTTAGGGTCTGCTGCCAGCCTGCCCCTGGGCAGAGCCACGCTCTAACACACTAACCCTCGGCCTGTCACAAACACTCTCTCCCTTCCTCATGCACGCTCTTTCGCTTCTTCCAGTGCTCTCGTCACTCTCACCCACTCATCGCCGCAGACTTTAGGAATAATCTTCCCCGACCTGCTACCCCTACCAGCTACTTTTTTAATGAAATATACCGTACGCACACATCTCCAGTGGCTTTTCTACTACGCTTAAGAATCACATCTCAGAATCACAAACACAGTGTCAGACGCCGCATGAGACCTCCTCCTCCCGCAGTCCCTCGTTTCCCCCTCACATACCCTATCTTCCTCAATTCCTCTCCTTCCTTCACATCTCCTTCCTGCTGTACACCCTCATCTATCTACTCTTGCTTGCTTTTTGTCTCACTGGCCATGTCAGTCACTAAACAAAAAGGCGAGATTTTCAGGCTAGATTGGAACATCCAGTCCATCCCCACAGAATGGCCTGTGAATAGGGCCTCTCTGCCTGTCGGCCCCCATCTAGTGCTTCAATCCAGATGTTGTTAAAATTCAGCTAGACCTCATTGTCAGGAGGAAGAGGCACCTCAGCGCTGCCTTTCTCCTCATGCTGCACTCCTGCAGGGGTTGAATGTGTAATTGTGGGCAGAGCATTGTCATTTGTTTCCCAAGTGGAGTACAGCGGAGGCAGTGGAACGAATGACTGTATGTGTGTATCTGTACACATGTATTACTCATGTTCTGGGGACATAGATTTGTTTTCCCAGTCACACTGTGGGGACTCGTCTTCCTTATGGGTCAAAATGCTCCATAACATAAATTATTAAACTCCAGGAAATAAATGTAAGTCACTGGAGTGTCCCTGAAAGTGATGGAAACAGTGCGTGCGTGTGTGTGCGCTCGTGTGTGCATGCGTGGGCAGTTGGTTGGAGACTGGATAAGGTAAATATAAACCATAGATGAACTGGTGATGGAAGACACCCCCTGTTGTACACCACATCACCACCAGGGGTCCAGCTCAGGCCGTTGGAAAGAAGCCAAAGAAGAAATGTCACCTGTGGAGCAAAGTGACGTCGCATTTTTCTTCATTCACTCTCTTTTCTTTCTGTTTTCCTCTCCACCCTCTCCCTCTCTCTTCCTTTCTCTGGTTCCCCTTACAGGTTTCACACAAAGTTTGGAAAATGCTTCATTTTAGCTGTTATGTTTTCAAGGTTACAAATATGCCTGTCCTTGAAAAATGCCTGATTTCCAACGTAATGTGGTGTTTCATTTTTGTAAACTAAAAATCTTTTCATATTTGAAATTGAAAATAACCTGTCGTCATATTTGTTGAGAAAGGCTTCGAGGGAGACAAGCAATTTTTTGGTTTTGGTACCTTGAAAAGTGCTTGAATTTTACTCTTGAACTTGTATGAACGCTGCCCTTTTTCCTTTTTCCTTCTCCCTGCTTTAACACCTTCTTCACCCCTTTCCACTGTCCTCCATCATTCTTTTTGTTGCTCTTTTTCTGTCCGTCTGCGTTCCTCCATTTCTCTTTTCCACCTTTCCCGTTTGTTCTCGTTAACAGCCCCAAACGGAGAAGGATGTGCTCTACAGACTGGGGTGTACGGGGCCTCAGCTGCCCAATAACACCCTGATTTATCAACCTCCTCCAGCCAGCCTGCATGGAGATGCTGTTTTGCTCGCTTGCGTTGGTTGTTACTTACAGCCAGCGAGGCAGGTTGTTTGTATTTCTGGCTGAGCGTCCTTAGGATGTGTCTGGCGTAATGAAATGGCTCTCCTCGTAATGTATCTAGCTCTCTCCCCAGTAGCTGAAGCCTGTCTGTGTATCTATCTTGCTTTTTTTCTCTCTACCAGATGTATTTAGTGACATGAGGAATGACAGGGTGACTAGTGATCCCGGTTGATGCTTGTCTTATAACTCTCCACCACGACCACTCGATAACAGAAGATGAAGACGTTGTTTTTCTCTGTTTCAGAGCATTTCTCCTTCACATCCTTTTTGCTCGCTTTTTCACTGTGTTGCTCATGTTTCTCACATCTTCTCCCTCCCTCCTTCTGTTCGTACACCGCGTCCAGTTCCAGATGGAGACCAGATATTCACAGATCCAAAAAAAAAAAAAAAAAAAATCCCCAAGCTGATTTGAATGAAGTTCATTCTGAATTTAAATCTTTCTCTCTCTCTCTCTTTCTCTTTCCCATTCCTCTAACTTTCCCTCTCTCTCCATCCCTACCCCTCTCTCTGCCTCTAGTCCAGTACCAGATGGAGATGATGCGTTCTCTGCGTCACGTCAACATTGACCATCTGCATGTGGGCTGGTACCAGTCCACCTACTATGGATCCTTTGTCAGCCGAGCACTGCTCGACTCCCAGTTCAGCTACCAGCATGCTATTGAAGAGTCAGTTGTCCTGATCTATGGTAAGTAGTATGACACTCACTTCACTCATACCATTGGCCACAATGTCATCTAAATCAATAAAACACTCCAGTAGACCACATTCACATGGTGGTCATTTTCCTCTGACATCGCACTCAGGGTGGGAAGCTCTCAAAAGGATAATGTTGATGCCAGCGTTAGCTGTTGTGTAACAGTAGCTAATGGGTTATTAAGATGTTGTTTTGCCTTGAACCTCATGGGCTGATGTCCTTCTGGATTTTCACAATCTATAATCCTATAATCAGAAAGCAGTGAAATGATAAGGATTTGTCAGATTCCATACGTTTACACGACTTGCATCCTGAAACACAGCAGTACGACATTATCCTTTTGAGAAGCATTTGAGCCTCCCACTCCGAGCGAGATGTCACCGTGAGAGTATGGTCTGTTTGAACAGCCAAGACGGGTTCAACCATCGGTCAGCACAGGTAATGGTTAAAAGATGGGCTAATCTTCATTGTTCAGTCTACTGCCTTCGAGAGCAGGGGATGTTTTATTGACAAAGTTGTAAAAGAAAAAGAATGTGGAGAGTAGATCCACTGCCATATTGTTCAACTGTCACACAACCATTGAGCCATTCCCAGACGACCACTAATAACAGGTTCATGCAAGGGGAAAGTGATTCAAGGAGAGTAGACCAGCACCAGTCAATCTACAAAACAGCTCCACAGAATGATGCTGAAAACAATATGAAACAACAGAAAATAAACTATTCAAAAATCACAAAAGCTTACTCAGATCCAATATACAAGGTCAGCATTCGTTTTACTTCTCAGGCACTAAAAATGGCACCTCAACCAGGGAGTTGATTACAGTCACTTATGGTTTGTATTCTTTTAAGTTTCAGCCATGATTAAACAAGTCAAATTTAGTCTCTTTAATCAATAGGTATCTAAGAATAGGACTGCCACTGAAAAGTCTGATAGTGTTCTGCTGTGGTTGACATTCAGAGACTCTCCACAATACATCAGTGTGAAAGATGTAGGAAAAGATTAGTGGAGGTTGCAAACAGAGGTTTAAAAAAACAACGGTTATGTTTCAAGATAAATCTTGCAAGTGTCCACATTGACATCAAGTGCATTTCAAAGAGACCTGAGAGCTGGGAGGATGCTGTGTATTGCAGGGGATCAGCGATATGCAAAGTCATCTTAGGATGAAATCAGTGTCATTTCGCATAATGCAAGCTACTACCAGACAACAACGTAGCTCAGTGCATTGGTGGCGCAATTTCCTGTGTAACACCACAAGTACCCCGGGTTATGACCTCCCAGTAAAACAGCAGGTGAAAGTTGCGAGGCGACATGTCATGGAGGTAGCACGAGTAAGCCCTTTAAAGGCCAACAGCAGAGGAGGCAGTGATGAGCAGAAAACAGGGGAAAATAGAGAGGATTAACAAGGTAGCTGGTCGCCACTAACATGACACTTACGGACGTCATGCTCCTGCACCTGCTTCACACTAAAGAGCTTCAAGAGCTGTCCATAATTGCTGCACCACAAATGCCATCCCAGATGGTGTAAGCTTTCTGTCAAATGACAGCAATATGAAAACCTACACGGCAACAATATTAAAACCTGTCACTATAAAACAGTGTGCATTGAACTCTTCAGTGTCTAAATCAATGATAATTCATCACTGCATAACCTCTCCACGTGGTCATTGAGTTCACAGGCAGTATATATTGGTACGTTACTCGGAGAGGTGCACATTTAAGTAAATGACGAGAGTAATATGTGGTTTCTGTGAGAGTACAGCTGTTTTTTGTATTCACGATGGCGACTTTTAGAAGCTGAAGCCATAAAATCAAATACAGACATTGTGAAAATGCTAGATAGTATCAACATAGTATTTTCTGCCTGCATTGCATACCTCATAATGTGCTGAGTTTACCTCCTTCAGGTTTATGAACCGAAAAATAAGTGTATAATAAGTACAGCCAGTGTGACACAAAAAGTCTCATTCGCGCCACTTATCTCAAATCGCAATCTTTGATTAAAACAGCTCAGTGTGTATCCACTCACCTCAGGTCAAGAGAGAGGCAGCAACCAGAGTTGTCATTTTAAAAAATGATGAAAACGGCTTTGAATTTCATCGATGTTTCACTGCTGGTGAGTGTAAAGGACTCCTCCTGGCCCTGGTCCCCCTCTCCAAAATCACTGCGGGCTTGTCATGTTCTTAGACAAACCCAAACCCATGATAGGCGAAGATTAATTTCGACCAGCCAACATATGAACCCCTCTGATCCAGTGCTGCCAGCCAGCTGGGCACTCAGGCAGTCAGTCAGCCAGCCCTTTCTCATTCTAAACGAGGACTCCTGTTAATGTCAGTCAATAATGCAGCGCTTAATGGATCAAAGCACCTCAAAGGAATTGACATTATCTCTGTTTAAAGTCAAAGGGAGAGAAAATTGATTTCTTTTTTGTTCTCTTCGTCATTAGCCCACTGGTCGTTTATATGCCGATGGATGAATCAATCAGGTGGCCAACTGGCGAGTTAATAGCTTCCATCCCATGACAGCTTGGAATTAGAGTGGGTTGTTAAACCAAGTGGTTGAATATGTTCACAATGACAACAGTTTTCTAACATGAAGTGAACAGTTGAAGAGGTTAAGATGGACAGACACAAGCTAACGTGCAGGTCCAGAGCTTTTAATGCGAGGACAACTGGTCAGACATAAAACGTGATTAATAGCAAGCTTTTAAGTTTTATTACTCTTCCTCTTCTTCTTCTTCTTCTTCTTCTTCTGCTCCTATTCTTTTTCTTCCTCTTCCTCTTCTTATCATTATGTAGAAGATTTAAAGGGATACTCCACCAATTTTACACATGGCGTTAAGTTTATTTGTCATGGGGACTGTTACTCAGCTGGTGTCTTCCGCCGCCGTGGAGGGAGCTGTACGAAGCTTAAGAAGAGGAAGTCATCAGGGGTATATTGTCTGGGGCCAGGACACTTGAAATGAAATGGTGACGGTGTGTGGTTTGAAAGAAGTCCAGTCTAATGACAGACATTTTTGAATTGGACCACCTCGTTGTTGGCGTACTCCTTCTACTGCATTGGCTCGATCTATATATTTTTCACTTCAGTAAAGTGATCACAGCTCTTAAAACTGGATTTGAACATCTGATGAGACCAGACATGTGAAATGGCACAGACCTTCTAACTAGGCTGTCTTTTGAACATCTGAGTCTAGTTTCTTGAACTCTGAAACCTAAGAGAAGTGGTCTCCAATAGATTCTTGCCAATGTGTGTACTCTGTGTCAACAATGTGCACCCTCAAATTTCACTTTCTGCAGATTTGTCACTTGATTTTCTGGGTTGGTGCTTGCTTTGGATTTGCAGACTGAAGACAAAACTGACACAGCCGCCCTCCCTGTTCTCCACAGCAGCTTACTTCATGTTGACCAGCAGAACACATTTCGTATATGTAATGTGTGCACCGAGGAACTTTAGGAGGCCTGTGGGGGTTCAGGCTATATCATGCAGGACTTCAATTCAGTTACCAAGCTTCCTATGGATAGGAGAGAGCTGTCTTAATCAAATGTGGCTGTCACCAACCAGTCTCAGTGGAGATCGGCCAGCATGAATTTAGATTGGCTCTGTCTTGTTTTTGGGATTGGCTGTGCTGTAGGCAAATGGCTTGTCACAGTTGGCTGTGGGGACGGGAATAATTCACACTAAGATTTTTGGTAGACTATAGTTTGGTGGCTGTCAGCCTGTCCAGTCAGGGCCAATATTGCCACTTCTTCTCCCTCTATAGTAAGTAGCATAAACAGGAAAACAGAAAGTGGAATAGAATTTGACAGAGCCATTCCTTTAGAGTCAGTCTTTTACTTTTTTGTCTCTTTAAATGTTACTTTAACTCGACTCTTCAGTTAATTGAATTGCTTTTTTTCTATAATAGACAGCCTGCTGTGCAAAATGTCATTTGGTAATGGACAGAACAGTAGCTCCTCGATGCCGTTCCTTCATGAAATGGATTGAAAATGATTTCAGTTAAGTGACAAAATCAATCAAGTGAGAGATCTGATGAGAGGTACTGCATCTCTCCTCACGGATTGTACAGGTTGCTCCTCTCCAGCTAGCTTCTTTAATTTTTGCTTTTCCTCGTTTTCAGTGAGGGTGTCTTGTGCTTTTCAGATCGGTTAGATCTGAACTTCTAACTGGAGTCTAATGCTGTATGGAGGCTCTTAACAGCTGGACACTGCTTTCAACGTGCAGTCTGATTTAGATACAGTGTAATAAGTTGTCTTATGATGAGGCAGTGCAGACACACACCAGCACTGAAGAAGAGACAGGTAGTTGTGATGTAGTGTTTGTTTGTGAGAGCTGTCCAGGTGGTCAGAGCTAGCTTGTTTTAGCTTGTTCTTTAGCCCCTCCTTCTTCCCCTCAAAGGGTTTTTCAACGTGTTAAGTCACAGAAGCTCTCGATGGCAGAGCATACTCAGACTTCAGGTACAAATCTAGCTCTTTGAGCCCCTCACCCTCCAGCGGCAACTAGGTGATGGCCTTGGCCACAGCTTTCTGTCTTCGGTGAGCAGTGATGTGATCTTTGGGTGTGAATTGTCCTCCAACATGGAAGCCTGGTGCTTGTTCTTAAGGTGGTGCAGCAAAGTGAGAGTACTACTACTAAACCAAAGAGAGGCATCACACAGCTTGCATTTGACTTTGTTGCCTTTCTGGAGGGAATGTTCCCGTTTCATTTAACACGCTTCATTTTGTACCTCATAGGCTTTTCACACTTAGCCTCAGGCTAAGAGAAACGAGTAGGTGAATGTGTGTGTATGCAAATTAACCTGTGGACCAACATGTGTAACTGGTCGAAAATATTCTGTGATGAACCAATTAACAAATAAGAAGTGACATTCCTGTGTAGGATATATGTCAGCAGATGACTGTAGAGCTTTGACTGTGTGGGATCAATCAAACAAGACCCAGGAAACAGCTGCTGGAGAACGTGATTTAAAAGACACGTTTACATGATTTTTTCTTTTCAACCATCATCTCTGTCTCATCATTGTAGACCCCATAAAGACGGCCCAGGGCTCCCTGTCCCTCAAGGCGTACAGGCTTACCCCAAAACTCATGGAGATCTGCAAAGAGAAAGATTTCACACCTGAGGGGTAAGTGGCTCATAGCCGAACACACAGAAATAAAGGCTGTGTATGAATAAGTGTCATGATCACATGCACACAGAAGTGTAGGTATTCAAAGATACATCTTATGTTTTCAATTTGTCCATATACATCTGAACACGTGGGTTCACATTGCTCACAGGAATGCATAATTAAAATGTCTGTATTTTCGCTCTTTTGATTCAAATTATTCACTGGATGCAAATATAGGCCTGTGCATCCACAGGGGAGGCATTTAGTAGCAGTTGATGCTGATGATTTATCAGTTCGCCCTTGCCCGTCAAACAAATGTACCATGTTTACGCTTTTTCTGACCCCAAGGCTTATCGTAATTGCCTTTAAATTGCAGCTAAAAATGAATGTAATGAGGAGACCATTTTCCAGGCAGTTCAGGGTAGTCCGAGTGCACAGTGCAACTCACACATGCACAAAGACACGCATGAAGGGACACACACACACACAAACATGCGCCCACAAATCCAAATAAACGGTGCAGTGAAGCAGTCCCAGAGGTATAAAATCACTGTCCATTCAGAACCTTTTCAGATATACATTTTTAAATCTACTAAAAGCAAGTTTATTTTGGGGGAGAAGGGACAATTTAACCGCATCATTTCAGTCCTCTTTCCCGGGTTCCTCTGTGTTTCTCCACCTGCGTGTCTCTATTGCCAGTCACTTCATTATTGACCCAGTGTGTTTGGCCCAGAGTCAGGATCCTTCTCATTTCTGCACCTTTTCATTAGTTCCTATGATTTATTACGGCTCCAATCTGTAGCTATCAGTGTTCCCAATAACGCCCATGATTGAAAGGGGATAGCTCTGGGCAGGAAAGGACAATATCACCACATAACAATCTTGTCTCTATCCTATTATTTTTAGAATAGGCCAGAAATCTGAATATCAATAATGTTTCTTAACCCCCCCATCTACGATGTGTGGAAAAAGCAGTCCCTTTCATGTTGGTATATTTGATGTCACATAAACTTGCATATATTGTGTGCACCTTTTAAAAATGAAAGGCTGGGATAGATGAGCGCTGAATAGACCCATCCCTTTGAACTGCCCTCCAAGTCCGCTGGGCTATGGAGGCAGTGGTCAATAGCCTCCACTCCAGCACACAATATGAAGCATCAAATTAGTCGGCCTGCGGAGTCAACCTTTGGCTTTGTCCAGCGGGGACCAACTCGGAAAGAGCATGGCATTAAGTGTGCCAGAGTCTAGTAGGGTTGAGCAATTTGTCCTGCCTAGAATGTGATGTCCTTCTATTTCCTCATAGATGCCTTTTTAGATCGCTCTGCAGGCATTTGAAAAGGTCATAATATGCAGGAAATATTTTAAAGCACCGCAGATGGATAATTGTGCCGATATGTATCACAAACAATATTCATATCATTATAGATTTTCCTTATAGGCCGCTGTCGTCCATACTGATTTCTGTTCACCCCACTCAGAGCCCGAGGCAGGATTGTCCACATCCGCTGCCTCAAAGTCTCTTAAAGTTTGCCAGAGGTGATGCTCGACTCGCAATTGACAACATTTTTCAAAATTACCTTTTCAGAATTAGGTGATGCTCCTCACGCCTATTCATCACACAGACAAGGGTAATACAAACGTCTCTGTTTCTGGTACAGTGCACATGGTGGATTAATGCAGCAAGCGTATTGATCCCATAACAAGCAAGATGCATCTAACAAGGCAACGCTGGATGTATACAGACATTAGTTTGTAGCTCATGCACTGTGCGCAAGTGACAGGCAGATCAAGGCAGTCTGTCAATGCTATTGGATTTATGTGAGACATTAAGCAAAGTTTGAAGTTCCATTTTGTGTTAACAGGCCCATGTCAGAGAAAGTGAGAGAGAGATGCTGCTTTTAGCTCCCGAGGAACAAGAGGAGGTGGTTAAAAATCGGTCGGTGCTTTGCACACTTATCAGCAGAGCCCATAAAAAAGTAATTTAGGCTACCGAGTCTCACGTTGCTCGGGGTGGGCAATATGGACACATTGTATCACACCGTTTTCAGATATCAAAATGCAACATGCATAAAATTATTATTCATTTTGCTTTTATTTGGCTGAGGTGCAATTTAGTGGGAAGTACAAGCCAAGTGGTAACAGTATGAGGCTCCATTTTCAGCTTTTCTTGTAAGCATATGCGAACAGCAAATAAAATGTGGAAATATGTCAGAAGCAGGCCTAAGGGTATCTCTGCCCTGAAGAAAACAGATGTTTAATACATGCAGTTGAAAAAGTTGGTGAAAGCATTGAATTAAATTAGGCAATGATGAAAAATCCTATCAGAAATTGCACAAACATTGCAGGTCTTCTTTTACATGTCTATATTCTGTGTGCAAAGGCAAATTGTAACTTGATGTCTTCGTCTCCTGCCTCTGCCCCCACCCCTTCCTGTCCCCAACTCTCCAGCTTGAAGAAGGCTAACATTGGCTTTGAGCATATGTTCGAGGAGGTGCCTATTGTCATCAAAAACTCCCATCTCATCAACGCTCTGATGTGGGATTTGGAGGACAAGTCCACGGTCTCCGACAAGCACGAGCTGCTCAACCTTTCAAGCAGGTCAGACGTGAGCTCATGCAGCACATTTGCCGAGAGGGCCCAAGGCCAGACCGCTTTGGTTGTGACAATGTTATGAGTGAATGCGGGTACATCTGCTATCTGAATCAGCCATTTCCACCAGGTTTCTCTCAGGGGACCAACATTTGCGGGGTGTTCCTGCACGGTCTTGTGGGGCATTGTGAGGGTTTATCAACCTCTGTCCTCTAAAAACTCCAGACCTTCAAACCTACAAAGATTTTTCTAATCTCACAGTGACTCTACAGGGAACACACATTTAACCGCTGTTGACACTCGGGAGTGATTTAGGTTCTCGCTCAATTTATGTGGACGCAGGCATTTATTCCCATATTAGAATCTTTTTTTTTTGTTTATTTGTTTGGAGTTTCAGGCCTCCTATTGATAATTGAGAATCTTATATTGCACGTTGAGAGACCTGTGAGCTCATCGAGGCAGGAAGCTTTTCAGTCTTTGGACTTCCTGCTGTATGGTTACATTATAGCATTTTCTGTTTTTAGCATACCGCCTGCGTCACTGTGTTTTGTAAGCGCATAAGCAAAAAAAACCACTGCCATAATAAGGTTCATCAACAGACCTCAGTGTGTCTCATCAGCCTCTGTGTAAATCCACTCTGTAATCAAATCCAGGAAAACAAAGGCTATTGATTGAAATTGCATCACCCCAAACTGTCCAGCACTAAGCAACGTGTCACCTTGATTTGATTCATTTGCACACAGTTACCACACTAATGTGCACACATATCTGTGGAAGAATACTGTCTTCTTATAAGTGTCGTACAGGCTTTAAAACCATGTCATGGTGTCTCTTTAAACCTGCGGGCTGCTTTCATAGACATGAGTTAAAGCTGCTTCTAAATTAAAATTGATTTGACATTAGGGAACTCCTCTGCATTAATCTGTGTCTTCCTCACTGTTCTAAAGTGTAGCAGATTGGTGGAAAGAATAAGAGGTCTATTGATGGATTTTGCCTTACGTTTACCCACCACACATGGTTGTAGTGCTGTTTCCAAACGCGTCTCAGGAAGGCTGGTTTGATCTGATCTTTCTGTTATTCTCACAAAAGTCCCATGAAAAGACCAAATCCAACAATGAATTTATCTTAATAACAGGAAGTGGATGTGTAGCCACAGCTCACACTACGGTGTTTTATAGATTTTAGAGGATAACATAGGTACATAGGTATAGGCTATATGAGGCTGTGGCTCCGCAGACAGTACTTGTCTTTCAATGGAATTTATTGATAGTACTGAAACGTTTTGACCACTTATCTGATTTCAGGAAATTCTCAGTGTCCCGTTGGGCTTGTATTGGATGTATGGTTTGGGATATCATGTCCAAAAGTAGCTACAGTAAATGCCACATCCAAATGTCAAAACAACACATTTCACTCATAAATATCTCCAAAAAACAGAAGCTGCCATCAAACTTTGTGTTCCATCACTAATGAGCACAATACGAGCAAATACCACCTCCCCGTATCAACTCACAGCCTGGCTCTTTAAGTCTCACGTTTAGATCTCAGAGGCTCTCAGCGTCACTCTCGGGAGAATTTATCAGCAATCATTTATGGAGATAAACTGCTGCAAGTGGAGCAACAGCTGTGAAGCTTCCCCTGGGCAGGTGTGAGAAATTAGCACAATAACGACCCAAAGTGTCGATTCACACACTGTTAGCACGCAAAACACACTGTGCTTACTTATACACAGCGGTGTAGTTGTTGTGATTCTCCTCGTCGGTGTGCTGTGACACGAGTAAGTCATGCATTAAATGAAGACTCCCATATACAGAGCTCTATAGAATGCATGTGGCCGAGCAGCCAAGCTTGGCGCCAGCGCAGTCATTTATTAGAAATTGTCACGAGAGGAGAATACCTCACTTTTCTTGCATATTGTTCCATTTTCCAAATGACTACTCTGAAGTTGAAACATAGCATTCAATATGACCCGAAATGGAGCAGAAGCAGCCGGCCCTCCCCATAGGTTTTCCGGCATGGCTGCCGATGGGATGGGATGGGATGGCGAGATGAAATTGTTTCCTGAAGTTGTCAGAATGCTTCACAGCCCTGTCCTTGAATTGGATTGTAGCGTCTGTCTCTCCGCATCTTCCGCTGACAGCCCCACCCTTTTCTCCTCATTTCCACCCCTTCAAAAAAAGATAATGATAATGGGTTTTATTTAATGTTTTTCCTTTTGTATCATTTCCCAATCTGCAGCCCCATTTGTCAATGTCATCCACGTCTAAGGCTGAGTGAATGCAGTTTCACTCCAGCAAACAGGGTTGTTCTTACCACAGATGATGATGTTGATCGTGGTGATGGATTGCATGAATGTAAATTCATTTGTGTAGCCCCCCCCCACCCAGTCAGCCTTCAAATGCCACATTGCAATGCAATGTTACAAAGCAGCCTATATTTATGTCAGGCCACAAAGTGTTTCGAGTATGGGCCGTCTTACATGGTCTTGAAATGTGCCCACCGTGGAGTGGCTTATGTTTTTCATTATAAATCACCCTCCAAACACCATATTACTTTTTGTTCTGTGTGAATAAGCAACTCGTCAGGCCGTTACCTGATTAATCTAATTACCTTTCTGCGCAGAAACGCTGGACAATGGAAGGAAATGTAAACACAGCTTTCTGCTGAACATGAGTACCCTGATGATATGTATTAAATAAGGGCATCGACTGCGGGGGAACAGACAAGGCTTTTTGAGAGCTGCAGCAGGAGTGAGGCACATGAGGAAGGTGAAGAGACATGCAGTAACTGGAAATAGGCTCACAAAGGAGGTTGTGACAGAAATGTTGTTGCGAATGAAATACAGAGTGGAAAAATGAGCCTCGACAAACCAACTTCATCCAATGAGATGAGCTTTGAGAAGAGATGCTTTTGATCAGCAGCCCATAATAGTTTTCTCTGATCTTCAATCTCTGTTTTAAACACAAAGGTAATGGGCTATACGGTATTCAGTCACAAGGATTAGGAATGTGTGTCAAACCCGCCATAAATCTGTCTGAAAATATTAATTTCATGCATACTTTTTATCTCCTAATACTATAAGCTTATGTTGGGACAATGTTAGAGCGAGTCTATTTCACGTCCTCTTTAAAACATATTCTGCTCCAGACACAAACCAGGGATCTATATTATGCTGCAGTCCATCAGTTAAAAAGGCTCCATCGGAGTACAATACTCATTACAAGAATGGAAGTCACTTCCTTGGCAGCTTTGTTAAACTTCTCTCCTTGTCTGAACTCTGAGCTTATAGGATGCCGGCCCGTTTCTGCTCACACGTCAGTCCGGCTTTAGAGTTTGTCCTCTATTGTCCTGTGTGGCTGTGAGCACACAGGCCCGAGCACACATACATACTGTATGGGCTGCCATTGCACCTGACCTTAAAACAGAATCAGTGATGACAGGGAATCCCTCGGTAGACTTTGATTTCTAATTCAGGATCGATGAGAAGGCTCACTGATCTGTCTGAATAACTGAACCCTTTTGGAGTGTGTGACCAGTCAGTGAAAAGTCCAGGTTGGGTTATTCAGCATGCACTTTTTGGACATGCTACCAATCATTGTGCACACAGTTATGAGCATTAGCGTGTTTTTCTCGCTTTGTATCGAGTAACAACTGAACGTGAACGAACACTGAACAGCAGAACAAACTTCATACAGTTGGATTTTTTTGTCAGTCGCTTCATTTCGCTCTTAAAGAGCAGCGTTCTCATTTCAGCTTTACAAGATCAAAGGAGTAAATGGTGGCAAGGTCAGGTACATTTATATAACCCATCATTACCGAGCATGTGCCAAAGATCGAACTTACATAAGACCCCGAAATGAAACAAATTAACAATCAACGGCAAACGAAATTGTGTAATACTGACTGAACGGATTCAAATGAAATTCAGTGCACTGAGTCGCTCACACACACACACACACACACACACACATGCACGCACGCATGCACGCAGTGACTTCTGTTCAGTCCGGCTCAAACACTTGACTCATACATAAACGACAGATGTTCTCAAGGATCCTGCTCTGGCTAAATGAGTTCCTTAGCATATATTATGAGCGCACACCACACGAATTAGCCACCATTTGGCTTGATGAAATAGTTTTAAATGGGATTTAGTCAGCGAGAATCGATTTCGACACAGTCGGAGGGACACGGTAGGGAACTGTTATGGTGAGATTTGGTCCGGGGCCATCAGTTTTCATGTTTACAGCTCTGACGCCGCAGTGGAGGGTTGACAAACTGATCACACAACAGTCCTCACAGCCAAACATGATGGGAGTGGAAATGGCTCAGCAGTTTAAACTGTGGGAAAGACTGAAAACCATCCACCATTCAGACATGTGTTTATTTAAAAAAACGAAAGAAGCAGTGACATCTGACTGGAAACCCATTTGCAATAGTCATCCACATACCCTGTGTGCCCAGAAATCTGAGCTAGAAGGACATGGAAAGGCATTTAGACTGATTATTTTATCACTTACATTAACACACCTCATGCAAGTGCTGGGCGATAATATGGATGATGTGTTACAGAGAGTCAAGCATGTGAGAATAGCATTATAAATCATCATTAGCCAGGTTCGTACAATTATCGGCATGCATGTGGTTTCATTAATTTTCTCTCGCTGTGCAAGCAAACTTGAGGGACTTCATCTGTATGTGCTTGCATGTAAATGTCATTAGTTATTATAGAATTCCATAACAATTTGCTTCTTAATTGTATTTCTTATCACCTTCATAGCACTAAAAAATACAAGTATATCTTGTTAAAGTACACACATTGTTTTAAAGGACTCACGAGAACATTCAGCTGAGCTCTCCCTGCATGTGAAGCCTGTAGCAGCATAGTGACAAAGTGAAGGAGCTCTCTTAACATTTGCTCTGCTTTTAATGTCAACGCATGTTTCACTACACCTCACTCAAACATCAGGAGACTGAAGTTTTAAATACAAAACAAATTGGCTCAAATTGACAAGTCGAGTGTGTTTGCCTTGTCAATCGTGGTTACATTGCAGCTTGTTACTCACTGGTACCAAATCTTAGTTATTCTCCATATCGGTCTAAGAAAGTTCTCCCAATCAATAGTTGCTAGAGAAAGAGGTAGCAGCTGTGGAGACGGTTACTGGCAACTGAGGGTGGGTAAGTCCGTTCTTGACAAGATGATATTTGAGAATGTGACGAGTCAGGAGAGAGACGGAGGAATATTGATTTATAAAATTGTTAATTGAAAAATCTCACAGCATTGAGGAAAGTAACTAAAATCACCCACAACAGTCTTCCTCCACATATTCACACAAACAATGAAACACACACGCACACGCACACACACACACGCACACACACAGCCGTTACATCAGCTCAAGTGCACACACAGCCTAAACATACACAGTGCTGGCAGTCCTTGCGGGTACAATTGTCATTTAAATAAACCGTCAGAATCTGTTTTCCCACAGTACATGCTGCATTATGTAGCACCCAAACATTCATAAATGAAAGAATGTAATTCCACAGAGGAAAGAACAAGAGGGAGCAAACTTGAAGTGGAGCACTGCAGCCTTCTCGAGGTTGAACTTAAGGCAGCGGTGAGACATCCTGTTAAAAATGGAGCTCATGGGAGGAGAGAGAAGTGGAATGCTGGTAGAGTTGTGTGCTGAGTGTTGTCAGCACAGCAGTGTTGGGAAAAGATGAGGGATGTAATACCAGAGCAGAGAGATGTAGCACAGCGACAAGAGGGAGGCGTTTCATGGCAGATGTCTTTCAGGATGCATAGGAGCAATATATCTGGGTGGAGGTGAACTCGGAGATTAGGTCAGAATGGATGGCAAACATTAGACTGTGGAAAAATGTGGATTTTGCATTTTTAGAGTGCAACCACAGACCAGCATTTTCATTGGTCCACATGTCCTGGAGGATTTCAGTGTCCTGTACAAATGGAAGAAATTCTGGTGAAATGTTATGTGTTTACTGACCCTACTTTCACACATTTTTCTGCTCAAGTGACTTATGGGGACAATGATTTTTTTGTTATTGGTCCAGTATTGAACAAGAGGGCTGCAGCATAATCCCCCTCAGACTCAGATTGTTATTCTAAGTGTCTGACAGCATCAGGGAAAGGATCTGTTAATTCACAGAGCATCAGACAAGCAGTCATAAAAGGAACGTCAGCAATTGTTAACCAGCTCATCCACCTCTGACCAGAGGGTGTCAGTCGTAGTATGCATTGGTGATTGAGAGGCAAAAATTGAAAAGCACTTTGGATAAATGCACTGGATATATGTTGTATATATGTAGCCCATTGTATTTTCAAAATAACAATAGTAATATTCTGTTAAAACAGAGGAAGCATGACTTTAGGGGGGAGTGAGATATCTCGCTGCTGCCACTGCGGCGCTGATGGCAGTACAAGAACGCATGAATGACATGCTGACATTTTTCTTCCAGCAACCACTTGGAGAAGAGCCTTCAGCTTCTGATGGACAGAGTGGATGACATGAGCCAAGACATTGTCAAATATAACACCTACAGCCGTAACCTGAGCAAGCAACAGCAGCAGAAGCATCAGGTAACTCTGGTTCACACACTCACATCCACACAAGGTCTCATGAACTGAAGCGCACACACCACCTACAGACAGAATGAGCAAGAAACATCAGCTTACCGGGATGCCTATACGGGAAAGAGGCACACACACACACACACACACACACACACACACAGATGCACCTACAGCCACAAACTCAGCAGGAAAACAGCAGGTATATTTCTCTCAGCCATGGACACAACCAATTGCAGCTATAATCACAGCAGGCAAGCAGCAGATGCACCAGGTAGCACAAACAAACAAACAAACAAACACACACACACACACACACACACACACACACACACAGAAATATGGTACTGCAGGCTCAAACAATGTACATGCACCCACTGAGGACCACCAGAAGTAACTAAAGTAAAAAGCAACGATTAAAAAGATCTAAACATTTACTGACATCTCTCTGCAGCACATACTACATATAACAAGTATACTCACATTGATGCATGTGGATGCTCCATACTGTGATGTTCATGTCCACGTTCCAGTACTGTAACCCTGCATTCAAACATACAATCAGGCAATCTCTGGCCTCTCATGAATCTGTAGCTCTGTGGGTATGTTGAGGAGTAATTTCCATACTCTGCTCCAGCTGTTTCTGATATAGCAGCTGTACTACGCACAGCGTCGTTCATTTCCTGTCGCTCGGTTTGTTTCCCGAATACAGATTAGCTTTGTTTGCTGTCTCACCTGGTTGTCGTTCGCATTTGGGCATATTTGCATATAGTTGAGCTTTTCTCAACTTTCTCCTGTCGTGCCACTGAGCACCATATTAAATCTCTGCAGCTCACCAGGCGGCGCTCAACGGCAGCGTCGCGTTCCATTCGCTATGAATAGCAGCGTATTGCAGCTATTCAGTATGTGTGAAAACGTAAGAATTTCATTTCGTTTAAATGAGGCCACTTGGCTGTCACTGTGGGGGTGCCAACACACAGGTCGTCTAGCAAAAAAATTGCAAGGCCTCGTTATCTGGCGACCAATCAAATACACGCTAGCGCGCGTTCCTGGTAGATTACTTTGTATCTTCTATTTCTACTGTTTACTTTGCAATTTGTCACAAAAGAAGATAATAGGAGCGCCGCTGTCATCGCTTTCCGCAGTTTTAAAATCCTGTGCTGTGTTTTTGGGTGTGATGATCGTATTTTGGATCATATTTCATTGTCTCACCGGCGCCTGAAGCAATACACCCCCATCAGCGCAACCCTTTTCAGCGTTGAACCACAGGGCCGTTTTTGGTCTGAACTCCCACTAATATCCGAGTGGATCTGAGCTGCGTCAGCGCAGGAAAAAAAAATACATGTTTTGCTACTCTTTTATGTATTTTGGGCTCAAGTAGGTTTTCCGTGGATCTGTTTTTTGATTCAAAAACATCTAGTTGGTCATCTTCATCACTACATCTGTGATACAGGCGTTGAATTCATCCTGATGTGATGAAGAGCTTCAGAAGAAGAGGTTCAATAGGTTAAATACCGTGAGTCACGCTCAGACAATCTCCTTCAGACCTGTATTGGCACCCAGGGAGAGGCTGCAGACTGCATACGGACTCAAAGCTAGTAAATGATGAGTCTTTCTTTATTTTAATGAGTGACTGAAAATCCTCTGTTTTCATCCTTTTTCTGTACCAGTGGAACACACCACGAACACAGACTTAATAAAAGCAGCGGCAGTAACACACACACGGTGACACACAGACTCAAGACACAAACACACACACACACACACACACACACACCACCTACAAGCACAAACTCAGCCAGAAGCACCAAAAAACCAGAACAAAACACACAAGGATGAAGAGTCAGCCACGAACCATCTGCAACTCCAACCTGGGTCAGATCCATCATAAACATCCTGCACCACATGCAAACAGGAAGGGTCGCACACTGGTGTACACACACACACATTACTCAGGAAAATGGAAGTGTAGAGGCGCAAGATGACTCACTGATGTGAAGCAAGTGCACGCGTACAATCTTACACTAACGTTCACACAACTACATTATTCCGTCATTATTCTCTGCAAGTGGAAAAGAGGAAATGTCTGAAGTATTAATGTCAGTCGGGGCTGAGTCCTCATCTTCTCGGCCCACAGCGGATGGAAGCACGGCAAAGTTCACACACATTAGGCAGGCAAACACTCATCTGTGACCACGGTAGTCCGCCGTGTGCACACAAAGTATTCACAACCTGGGCTCCGAAGAAACACACACCTACGTAGCCACACATCCCCGAGCCAATCACCCACACTGCAGCCATTATGATCCATCATCCTCCCCATCCACCTTCTCATCATCACAGCCCCCAAGCCTCAGACCTCACACACACACACACACACACACACACACATAATCATGTCACACACAATATCACACAGACAACCCCTTTAATGGTGTCTACTTTCTCCATGTTTCACTCAATTCTGCACAATGAACAAATGGCGCACGCAGAGACAAAGAAAGCGAGGCTCTATTACACCTTTCAGACATCTACAGTACTTGCTCCATGTAATCTTGTGCTGTTGACCCTGCTGCTTCCCAGACAAATGGAACCTTATTAATCACCATAGAAAGTTGCGAAAAGGTGCTGCGCTGAGCGGGCTCCATTTTTCATTTATAGCTTTCTGAATTTGGTAAATAGCAGGTTCCCAGGCGCAACCTGTGGCCTAGTTGGTCTTTGTACCAGGGAATTTATGTCCCACTCTCTCCGGTTTATTCAATTTCTGTTTTCTTTTTCTGCTATTTTCACAACCACAGAAGCAGGCAACACTTTGCAGAAGATTAGATATGGAGCAATGTGTTAATCTTATGAGCCGAGTGGTTTATGGTTAATGACACAATTCAGCTACCATTAGATGATGCAGCAATATTGTACAAGTCATTACTTCTGTGCCATATAATTATTTTTGATATATAAACAGAACATAAGCACATGGAAGGCAGGCCAAGTTATTGCTGGGAGTGTGTTGCTTTTGTAATAGATGCTAAATGGATTCCTGCAAGAAGTCTAAGGCAACTCACAAAAAGGTCATTGCTTTGGAAAAACTCGTATCTCTCTCATCCGGGCTCCTGTGCCAAAAGACATGTGAGGGGCCGAGTGTTTGAAAGTTCACTGGTGTGATGTAGAGTCTGTTGAAAGAGATGGATGGAAACGTTGCCTGAACCTGACAGGTATATATTCATATATTTAAAAAGAGACCTGATCCAAGAGCAGATCAGTCAACCCAAACTGACCCTGATGGAGAGAGAACACCAACACAATCAACATGATTCAGAGCAATTCAGAAGCAGTAATGGTCAAAAAACAATATAATAATACCATGACGAATGGAAAGTTGTAGAAGCTAATTCAAAAAATGACTAATTTATATGCTTCAAAGAATAATTTATAGAAAAAAAACCTTTTGGCCTCATTCTGTACAAACTAGACTATATACAGAAAGATGGTAATTATATCGTAACAGACTTCATATCTGTGAATGTCCAAAGTCCAAAAGTAGCCATTTAACAGATTAAGTGCAGTTAAGACCCAGTGCGACTCTGGTCCCGCCTCAGGTCTCGGCTCCTCACAGAGGGATCCTGCTAAGGCCTCTGGTAGAGACGCCCAAATTGGAATTTTTAACTGCCACGCTGAAGCCAAACACAGCATATTGTCAGAAACACAGCATCCTCAGCGTGAAGCGTGCTGGTTCCAGCAGCATGCTGTGGCGATGCTTCTTCTGCAGCAGGCCCTGGAAGGCTTGCGAAGGTAAAGGGGGGAACAGATACAGCAAAATACATAGAAATCCTGCTGCAGCCTGTAAAAGAACTGCACCGCGGGACAGGATTATTTTCCACCAAGACAACGGCCTCAAACATAGAACTACAGCTCCACAGGGGTCCAGACCTCAATCCAATTCAGACTTTGTGGCAGAACTTGAAAACGGCTGTCCCCTCGCACAGTCTCCACGCAACTTGACAGATCCTGAACCGTTTGTAAAGAAATTTGGGGGGAAAATAGCAGCGAAAGGTGTCCCTGCTAAATGCTGACTAGGAGGAGGTTGTTTTATATTTTTTGCTAAATTTAGATCGGTTTGTATTCTCTTTTTCTTTATGCTTTGATATCATCTTCCAATGGGGTCGGTTAATGCTTTTTTGGCATTGTATGTCTATATATGGAAGGTGGAGCACAAGTGCAAAACTGTTTTTGTTGGCTTGTTTCTAAAATTTGCATACATTAGCATTTTGATTATGCACAGTCGTGCTGTGACACATTGGCAGGAAAAACAGAAACTGGAGGAGTAACGACTCATTTGAACAAATAGTTATAATTCTCGTTTATTTTTTATCTCATCCGTTCAGTCACCCGTACAGGTGCGCTGTGGGACGTTTGCTTGAAAGCACTCGAGTTGCTCCTTTTTCCTCCTCCTCTGCCGCAGCCCCCCGTTCCACCGGCCTGTGTCAGTCTCTCCTCCATCTTTCCAAATTAACAAGGCTTGTAGGTTCTCCAGAGACCCGGCACCTCACTGATTTACCGACTGTCAGCCCGCCACAAATCACTCCATCCCTGTCAGCATTTATAACGCTCTCTCTCCATCTGTCTCCCTATCTCTTCTTTCATCTCCACGTTCCTTTACATCCCACTTCCCTCCTGTTACTGTTTCCATTTCCCATCTTTCTTCTTCCTCTTCTCACTCTCCACTGTCACTTTGTGCTCTTTGCATCTCTCTAACTCTGTTTCTGTCCTTTCTCCTTTTCCTGACTCGGTACTTTTTTTCCCCTCAGTTTCCTTTACTCCCACTCCTTCCCTTACCTCCGAACCTCTCATCTTGTGTCTCTCACCTCCATTCCCTGTTTGCCTTCCCTTTCTCCTTTCCTGTCCATTTTCTCTTTAACCATCTATTCCCTTTCCACATTACTTCCACATGTTATATCTTTTTTTTTCTCCCTTCTCTCTTTTTATCTAATGGCACCGCTCTCTCTGTCTCTCCCTCCAGTACCTTCAGAGGCGGCAGCAGGAGAACGCCCAGCGGCAGAGCAGAGGGGAGCCTCCGCTGCCTGAGGAGGACATCTCTAAAATGTTCAAGCCCCCCCAGCCTCCACCACGCATGGACACGTTGCTTATTGCAGGTACGCACGCACACACACACACACACACACACACACACACACACACACACACACACACAAAAAAAAAAACCACATAACCTCCATGCACAGACAGCACTCATCACCACTGAGACCCCCCTGCTCCAAACTCCATCAGCCGCCTCTGCTCCCCTCACAGGAGCTCAGGTTCTGTTTGTAATTATCTCCGCCATTATCTTGAAATTCCATTAATTTAAAGTTTATTGACTCAATCTCCAACTCGAACCTGTTTTGCTGCTGTTTCACACTGCTCAGCTCTCACGCTGTTCAGCTCTCCTCTGCCTTCTGACTACGTCCTGATCCGTCCATTTACTCTGGTTGCCACTAATTAGATGTTTTGCTGTGCTGCTGTTCCCCCCGCCTCCCGCTTGTGTGCATGTCTGTGTACAAATGTATGTATGTATATATGTTTCTGTGGGTGTGTGTTTGTGTTTTTGTGTGGGGGCGCATGGATGCATGTGGCTGCTCTCCAACAGGGCAAATTAACAACTACTGCCAGAACGTGAAGGAGTTCACCTCTCAGAACCTCGGGAAGCTGTTCATGGTTGAGGCTCTCCAAGGCCACAACTAGAGGAGAGAGATCGGGGAGGACTCTGCAGGAGGCGGGCAGAGTGCACAGAGGGAGGAAACAGAAAGGTGACAGAGGTGTGAAGCTACCTTGGCAATGACTGGAGGAACACTGCTCCCTTCTTTGTATTCTAAGAGTTTGTTCATTGCTTTTATGCCTAGCCCCATCTTGGATACAGAATAATCTTTGAAGATCACTTGATTTTGATTTCAATAAAAATCTTCCATCTCCACATCTTCTCTGACTATGTTTTCACATGTGAACTGTATTCTGCCTTTGGTGGTAATTGCAGCACATTTTCCAGTAGATTTCGACAACGTTTTGCATTTTCCACAGTGTTAATATGCTAAAATCGGACTTGAGCATCACACAAAATAATCATACAATGTAATAGTAGTTATGCATAATTTTATTGGTACAAGCCTTCGTCTTGTAGTTCAAACATCAAGCAGGTGGAACCAATTATTAGTGGATTTGCTGAAGTGTCGGTTTGCATGGTGGGGACAATGATACCCATGTAAACAGAAATATCAGTGATAGTTAAGCGTTAAATGAAATGCCAGTTACACGACTCGGCCCCCACTGTCTCACTGCGCTAAATAGACTTTTGATTGTGTCTTTTCTTTTCCCCCTGAAGTGAAATTACACGACACACCAGAATCTGCCTTTCCTCCACACAGCTAGCAATTAGCACGTGTTTATTTTTAGGACGCAAAAACAAAGTCCCAACAGTGAAATTTGCCTCGAAACAAAGATTTCTTTTGTCATTGAGTTTTCAAGACAACTTTTGAGGGAGGAACTGCAGGTGTGCCAAGTGACAGACTGAGAGAGACTGTCATCTGCACTAGGTGACATTCCTTATTTAGTGCCATTGTGTCTGTAATTGCCAAAAACCTGCCTGCTAACACAAGTTTAGAGAAAAGAACGACGGGGGAATCAGAGTGTTTTGGAGTTTACTCATAAAAATACACAGGGAGATAGATTTTGGTGTTGATGACAATGAATGTGGTTAAAGACAAACATCACAGAGTGCATTATACGTGATGAGAAAATTGGTATATTGTTTGACAGTCAGCCTAAGTGGGGTTTAAACATATCCATGATCGTCGTGTTCACCTTCAAAAACAGTTCCTCATTTGATTCAGTTCCTATTTAGACCTTCCTGATGTAGAATGTGAAATTCTTTTATTGCCTTCGTGACATTTCTGTCTCTACCGGCCTGAAGAGGAATAGTTGTTCTTAATCCCATCTGCTATCCTACCAATCGACTCTTCATTGGTCATGTTTTATGCTTTTGTATGGCATTCATTCATTCATTCCTTCATTACTTTCATTGAATTCAGTTTACTCATTTCGCCAGGATAATCCACCCAGTATGAATACTGCTTTCTAGGGAGTCCTGGGATCATAATATTAACCTACAGCCATGCTAGAAGCCCTCATAACATATAGTGACAGCGATACCATATTTAGCAGGTGTGTTGTTTACCATGTTTGTCTATCATGCTAACATTTGCTAATTAACAATAAACATAATACAGTTGAGGCTCATGATTTTTCCAAGCAGGCTATTTGATCATAAACCAAAGTATTTTGAATTGTATGTATTCAGTCTGTTCCCATGTGGACCTGTCCAGCTGATTCCATATCCAGGTATACAACAGGCTGCATTTTTACCTGCAAGGATTTCCAGATGTGCGTCCCGGCTCTCCACAGCTTTTGCTGCTGACCTTTTGCAAGCATTAGGGACCAGTGGTGAAACCCACCTCAACAGAAGAGCAACATGGCACAGAGGTTTCAAGACAACTGTCAGTACACTGTCCACCACGCTGTCAATACCAGACAAGTATTTAATTATTTATATTAATGGATTTATTGCAGAACTCAAAGTTGTCAAGGTCATAGCCTCTGAGTGTTCTAGCTTTGTGGTTAAATGTATTGTAGACCTGGAGGTGGCGTCATATTAAACCTAAACGGCAAATACTTTAAGGCCTCTACCTTTCAGCAGCAAGTGTCCTAAAACAAACTTTAGCTGACTCTTTACCAAAACACAGCTTGCAGAGTGCATGTCCGTCAGTAACCTCTAAATCCTTCTGCGTGAGGCCAACAGCTAAACACCTCACACAACTGTAAGCTGTTTGCTGATGATCCTCCGCAGAGAATCACATATCTCACAATTACTCCTCAAGTCATCAGAAGCACAGCAGCTCATTTGGGGAGCTTGTCACCGGTGTCCGCGCCGTCCAAGAGCAGGACGCTGACTGATGGCTCTGCTCGCTGCATTTAATAAGGAAGCTGGTTCATTGTAGAATAATTACGCGCCATCTCTATCTCTCCGCTCTTCTTCCTCGACCTGTGGTTAAGCAGCTGCGTCTCATTCGGTGGATGATGTTATTTAACTTGTCATCAGCATCGCCTAGTCGAGCAATAAGTTGTAGTGCTCCTGCTTGTCATCAGCACAATGCCATTAACAATAATTACAAGTCAACCAACATGATGAGCGCTTATTCAGCGGCGACGCTCGAGCGGGAGATGAATTCTTCCCCAAATCACAACATGTGTCCCTGACGGGCTGGCAGCATGGGCAATATTAACGCACCACAGAGGACTCAGCCGATATTTATTAATTACGCTATCTGCTGCTTTGACAGGTACACCTGTGCCTGTGATGGATGTGTTGTAGCATGTGATGTGAGCCATTGATTAGTGTTTGATTAGTGTGTGTTGTTTGTAATTCTAAAGGTGCGCAGTTTGGTTGACGCTGCCCTTGAGCGGCTGACTGGGGCACAGCACCCCCCACCCACCACCGTCCTGATCCCGAGATGTGTGAGGAATCACAAGCCTTAGCACGGCCTCAGCAGAGGCTCAAGCATTGTGTGGAGCCACGGAGGCACCGCTGGCCCCTGCAGAGTGCCAACACGGTGACAGAGGCTCCGCTTGTATTTAAAGTGGCAGTGTTTGGTTTGGAGTGGAGAGCAGTTTGGACTGAATCATGCAGTCACGGCAGGGCTCAAGGGCAATGGAGTGGAGGCGCAGGGGAGTCAAAACCGGTGTTGTGTTTCCACGTTACTCCTCAGTCATATGAATCGTGACATTAACTGTTGCATGTCGTGTTAAGCAAAGATAAAGCTGAGGAATTATTTACCTCTCTCAGAGGAAATCACAGGGTCGTGCAAGAAGCCGCATTATGTGGTTTCCTGGAATTAAACTTCAGATTAAAAGATATTTCTAAGCAGGTGTATGTTTCAACTTGAACTAAGCATGTGAAATTGCTATATAAAACAGTATATCATAGCTCTGATCATTCTTAATGATATACTAATACACACATGAACAATACAGTGTCCCGTGAACCATTATCATCTTATAGACATGTGCAATTCACACATCTGTTTGTTCTCCCTCAATAGAAAACCCCATAATCCCTGAATGGACGATTAGTTTTTAAGTTAAAAAGTTTAACTGCAGACCAGAAGATCACACGATGCTGCCTCACTGGGTCCGTTCTCAGTGGAAGGTTTCTAGTTTCACCATCACACTTGTGTAAAGTTGCAAATTGGACCGTGATTGGTTTCCAAACTAGTCGTGATGTCACAAAATCCTGCTAATATGGACACTCTTTAAATAGAGATCCAAGGCGAGCTCAGAGAAACTTTCCCCTTTGGCAGATGAGTGTGAAAACAGCTCATCATTCTGCACAGTGAAGCTCAAACATCAGGTAACACAAGTGATGTAACAACAAGCTAAATACATTTTTCAGGAGACCGGAGCTTTTAAATATCATCATACTTGCTTGCAACCACATTAGTGTGTTATACCTTTTCTGATTATTTGCTTATGAAAGCTAAATAGAGAGCTTGAATTAGAGCTACCCACCAACAGAGTTGTCCTTTGGAGTATATCCATTGTGCCATCTTGAGCGCAGGCTGTATAAATGCAACAGAGAGATTCTGCTGAAACACACTCACACCCCTCCATGTGTCCAGACACCTCACCTTTATACCCACTCGAGGCACTGATGTGGATTTTAGAAGTACTGAGTGTCTTTGCCTCATTGTGCGACTCGTTTTGAAATGTTAAACCGTTTGGAGGAAAGAACCCCACAGCAGCGGCAGCAGCTGCATTTGTGATTTTCTCTCCCACACGATCCTGCTCAATTGACCGTGAGACTACTGCGAGTCGGTGAAAATGAGAATGACATCCTCAAACACGAGACAAAATGTTTTCACCCACGGACGGCGCAGATGCCGAGTCTGTGGCCCGCTGATGCAACGCCTGACAACGAAACTTTGCACCTCCTTCTCCAAAGCCATTTCATTTGCTACCCCAGTTATTTGATCACTTTCTGTGATGTCACTTCCCTCCTCAGCATTTACAAAGATTACCCTAAACTGTGAGTCTGAACCCAGCATGGGAACCGAATGAGGGCTTTAGCTGTGTAAACAGCCAAGCGCTCTGTACGCTGCAATAGGAGGAAATACTTAATTAGGATTATGGGATTTGTCTGTGCACCTTCAGATTCCTGAGAAGGAGGCTGGTAGATGTCAGGGGGATATAAGTTTGGTCTCATTTAATCAGGGAGTGCGGCCTGCAGAGCCCTGACCCCAGCAGTAATTTATTACTGCTCAAACACAAACACAAGCTCTGTCAGCGTGCCTGCTGTCACCCTGTCATTGGTGATAGAGAGAATCAGCTGGATGAATATAATGAAACCAGTTATTTCTCTGTCAACTCTGAATACTTTTCCTTTTCTTTGCTCTCTCTCTCTCTCTCTCTCTCTCTCTCTCTCTCTCTCTCTCTTCTGCCACAGATATTGCCATGGCAACTGTAGATCCTGTATGGAGTAGCTGTTGAGGATGTAAAGTAGTTCCCATGGAAAAATAATCTTGCAAATCCCCAAAACAAGAGCAGAAAGGCAGGCAGATGTGGTTGTAGGAAGCGGTGTGGGCATGGTTAGGGAATTTAGCATTTATGCGATTATTCACACAAGTCGGCTGCAGCCAGCGTCAGAATACATTTCTTCACAGAGCAACGCTCCACCTGTCATTGAAGCAGCTCTATATTTGCCTTATCTCTGGTCGATAGATCTGCGCTGTGATTGGCAACTGTATAGACTGAGCGCTGTGTTCGAGTTGCAATTCGTCTCTGCCTGCCACCCAATTCGACGGCTGTCACCCGTCAGTGGCACAAATCCCACAGGCCATTATGAGGCTGGTTTAATCCCCACAACAGCAGCAACAGAAGCCTTTCAAGAATGGTTTCGGAGCATGATACCCTGTCTGTCACATGCATCCGTGGGCTTCTGGCAAGGCTACAGTGCATTGTCGTCGTCCCACTCCATCACTTATGTCTTGTCTTATCCCCAAGCCACTGAGACAAATGCACTGGATGTCCTCCTGCTGGAGATCAATCACGTGTTGCATGTAATCTGCTGGGCTTTGTCTCTCTGCTTTGGACACACAGATTTGGCCTTGGCTGTTACACATAATAAATTATGTTTTTATTGATGTCTTAATTTTGGAGGTTGAGGTGGATTTCTAAGAGAACTGCTTGCTCCATTTACTGACTGTGTTAGTTATTTGTCTGTTGTGAACTCTCCTCAACCTTTTCTGGCCCATGCCCAAGTTGTCACATGGATTTTAGTGTATGGAGGTACAGCCAGGAGTCAGTTAGCTTAGTTTAGCATAAAGGTAGGTGGAATTAACCAGCCTCAACCAGCCTTACTTTCTCCAAAGTTAAAAAATGCCTTCCAGCACCTCTAGATATCGCTAATTAACATATTGTATCGAAGTTGTTCAGTCCAACATTTTTCATAATGACAAGACTTCATGAGGTCTCTTCATTTGGCCACTGGTGCCCAGTTCCACCTTGTTTTACTCCCAGTAAAACTGCAATTTGTGAAGATTCAAGACCCAAAGGGGGAGAAGCCCATTGTGTTTGTGCCTGCTTGTTATTATTATCATTGTTGTCATTATCATTACTATTTATTGATTCATTTTTTTTGCCACAAGAGCTCAAATTACTGTGAGGTGGAAGGAACTAGAACCACACAACTCGCCCCCATAACTGGAAAAGTAGTATCAACACCAAATGGATAATCAGCATCGGGAACTGAGATACGAAAAACATGGCCATTACTCGTTAATGATTAACCCAACCATTATCAATCTTGATACATAGTGTAAGGAGTTGAGTGGGAATGGGCCTATTTAAGTATTTTAAGCCTGGCCAATAGGAGTGTCACAAATACCAAAAAAGTGTAACTTGTGTATAACTTTCAACAGTATTTTTTCCCAGCTTCAGGAGGCAGCTGTTTTCTGAAAAAAGATGCTGAACTACTAATGTGCACTGCCTGACCAGCACCACATAGCAGACAGAGAAAGTTAGCAACTAGCTGGTGAACATAGTGGAGCATTTAGCAGTGATGATTTCCCTCAGGAGTTGCTGGAGACAAAAACAGACTTAAAAGGAGAGCGAATACTTCAAATGAATGCTAATGTTGCTCAGTGTCTGCAGGATGTTTGAATAGGCAACTGTTTGCTAGTTACCCACATCATCTTCAAAGGTGTTACAGCGATTCCACAAAAGTTGGCCGCTGTGTAAAACACAAATAAAGCAGAATGTGACAACATGCTAATCCTTTTTGACATGTGCTCAGCTGAAAACAGTCCAAGACAATATATTCAAGTTTTCCCCTCATCAACTTCATTGATTTTTTGTAAATATCTGCTTATTCGGAATTTGATGCAACATGTTTCAAACAAATTGGGACAGGAGCAACTAAAGCCTGGGAAAGATGTGGAATGCTCCAAAAACACCTGTTTGGAACATTCCACAGGTAAACTGGTTGATTGGTAACAGGTGATAGTATCATGATTGGGTGTTAAAGGGGCATCCTGGAAAGGCTCAGTCGTTCACAAGCGAGGATGGAGAGAGGTTCACCGCTTTGTGAACACATGACTGGATGAAGGATGTGAGCACATGGGCTCAGGAACTCTTTGTAAACTGTTGTCAGTAAATGCAGCTCATTTGCAAATAACTGTGTTTTTATTCATCTTTTACATAGTGTCCTAACTTTTCTGGAAATGGGGGTTTAATATATCAATGATGTATTCACAGCTTGTTTCTGCTGCCCCCAAGAGCATTCAAAAAAAATCATTTATCGCAGGTTTAAAAGTGCGGACAGAATCCAAAAGTCTAATATTTTTTAAACATTTTTATTACAGATATACTGGATCAAAGTCATAGCGATGCAGTTGTTTGACTCCCATCTCATGTCATATGGATTCTTTACTCCAGGGTTTTAGAAACTCTACAGCATTAATCTATCAGGAGCAAGATGAAGCCTTTAGTTGTACATCCGATACCAGCTGAGCATCAGTAAGACTTAGGACAAATATCCTGGGCATAGTCTTGTTAAAGACCACACCTGCAGTGGTTTGTGTTTCCTGGAGCAGGCGTACAGTTTGTGACCTCCAGTTTCTCCTAATGCTGCTTTTATGTGCCTGTCGCTTTTTATTCACTGTTATCTATCATCCTCGTTGAAACCTTGAATTTCAAACGCTGCCCTTTTTTCCTTTTTTTGCTGGGTTATCATATTTTCCCCTTAATGAAGAAAATGAGAAAATGCCAAGCGGAGTAATTTATTATAATTCATGATCAGCTTCTCCCTCTTCCTTAAAGTCTGGAGATGCCAGCTTACCCCGGGTACAGTGATTGATGGGATGCTTGTGACCTACAATAGACAGACCCACAATTAAAGCGCGCCTTATCTCCCAGCTGTGACTCTCAAAGATAAATGCTGATAGCACCCTCCCCTTTGATGTTCAATCATGCACTCCGCGCCTTGGTCTCAGCTTGTGTCCTCAGAATGACTGATGTGCATTTGAATATTTCTTTCTTGCAGGTAAACATTAACATTCAGTTCACTTATTCAGTCACTCCTCCTCACTCTAGGTTCAATATAGTCTGTCTGTTTTATGCAGACATTCTCAGGGTAAAACAGAACCTAATTTAGGTGTGTTTATCTTCATGCTACGTACCCGTAAGACGAATGCATCCTTTTAAATTGGAAATGTTCATCACATGTTATGGGAAATGGACAATGTTTTTCTTCATTTCTTTCTCTTCAACCCCTTTGTTTTTATAGTTCTTTCTTCCTTATATTTATTTTGCCTCCATCCCAAATATCACATTTTGGACACTAAAACAACCCTCATGCTTATAATGTACTTATTAGTCTTCTCCAGTGGGACTTAACCATTGAACACTGTTTGCCTTTTGTCCCGGTCCTGGACTCATCCTCCACATCCTCCAGCCCTGTCTTGTATCTAATCCCACTGGAATTCACTCACAGAGGAAACTGTCCGTGACGCTGCTTCATTCAAAGCTCTAATAAAACTGCTGTATCAGTGGGGAGAACCATATGATCCTAAGATCATGTGAAACGCTTTCATGTGTTCTATGCCAATTGGTGAACACTGTTCAATTATGTACATGCTGTGAAAATTTGATCAGCGCTCCCCCTTTCATTCTGGATTCCCTTTTCTTCCTCCCTCAGCTTATTATCTATTTCTGACTGTCATCACTTCATGTTAGATTTTACTATACGAGCAACATGTACATTCACTCAGTGGGTGTCATTTTTCTGAACTCTCTTCTGTCTGAAGAAAAAATAGCTGGCAGCTGGCTGTAAACATTTTGAGTGCACTGATGCTGAGGAAATGAAAGTGTTACTCACTTAACTGTTTCTAAATGTGACACACTGTTAATACAGGTGCAAACTGTCAAAGAGGCACACAGAACAGCTGTCACTGACCTTTTAGCAGTACAACCTACCACTTTATCTCCCAACTGAGAAGACAGGTTACAACAAATCTAAACAATGAGAAGAAGATCTTTTTTTCTTCTTTAAAAAAAAGAAGAAAAAAATAGATGTATTGCAGTTTTCACCCACAGCCTTATTTTTCCTTTCCACACGCATTTTGATTATAACAAATGTTGATGCCTGGCCCCCGATTCTTGTCATTTGGTGTCCATTTATTTCCTTTGAGGGAAGCGGCAAGCCCACTGACATTCAATCATATTATTTTGCCACAATGATTCGCCGCCTCCACCTGTGACCTGAACCACACATAACACAGTGCATGACAAGTGCTGTGTAAATCAAAGCAGCAGGACACATACACACAGAGTTCTAACCAAATCTCATGGTGAGACCCTGACCAGCAGCAGAGATTATCACATGCACAAACAAAGCAGACAGTGGAGAACATCCAGGAGAGCACTTTTACCCCCTTTCTACAGTATTTTAATTCAATTTCTGCTAGGTCACCTGCAGGATGATGTTACACCACTTGGATGCAACTGCCAACCTGTTATTGCAGGAGTGTGATAGAGAGTAAGCTTATGGCAGCCATAACAGGCTTTTGTAAGGGCATGATGGCCTGCAGGTAAGTGATTTAGAGAGAATCAGGTTGATGCTCTCCAAACCTTCCACCAGAGATGCACGGCCAAGGCCAAGCAGTTGTAAATTTTCTCAAAGTGTCAGCTTTTTCCACATCGCTTACCTTAGGCTCGACTGGAATAAATTCTCTTACAATTTTCAAAGCTGAAATTGGTCATTCCTTGTGCATCTTTTCACTCCAGGACCTCTAAAATTGTCTGAGGGTGCCGTTTGGAGGCTTGTCTCCCTGTATTTGCCGTGGCACCTGATCCATACACTCGGTAAAGAGAAATTTCTGAATCTTTCACCCAATTTAGAAGGAATTGGCTATACTGCACAGGGCTGATTTGACATGGTGTGTGCACAAAAAGAGAGCACATCTGATGCATTCAGGCTCACTGCAACTGGACACCTAGTCTTGGTATATAAACAGGTACCACTGCACACTCTACTGACTTCCAGGTCAGTGTAAGTTCCTCACATACTCTACACATCCTGTGTAATATTTCAGCAAATTTCCCTTGGTGCACGTGTACCATTGTTCTCGTCCCATTTACCGTTGTGTAATGTGGGATCATTTAAATGACAGATTATGACCTTGTAGAAGCCCACACAAAAATAATCAGTACGCTGACTGATGAATATATGTTAAAAGCTTGTGGTTATATCCAACGTGAACTGTCAATGAACCTCCCTAAAGGAATAAAGAAGATGCAGGTGTTGAGAAAAGGACACGTGAGTGAAATACTGTAGGTCTTTCATTGGGAGGGTTGTCCTTTTTACTCTATATGTGAAGGGAAAAAAATGAAAGCGAAATTGAATTATGCTAGATGTATAATGTATGAACTGAATGACAATTTCGGTGTTAAACAGCTTCAAAAAAATGGAGAATAATAGGAAAAAAGCTCCAATTTTCTATTCAGAACAAGGACATGGCCCCTGTGTCTCTGATTATTTCAGGTTTGAAAAGGGAAACTGGGCATAGTTTTGCTGAAAGAGACCATGCACAGAAGTGGAGGTTAAGTGTGGGGTTGAACATCAGCTGCTCTGTTGGTTTGTCTGTGCTAATCGCATTTTGATGTGTGTCCTTCAACAGTTAGATATACACCCACACTGGCCTTGACATGAAGGTCAGTGATCTCTGACTCTTACACAAATCAGACGGGAAAAGATGACATCTTAGTCTTAATATTGACTGAAAAGAAGATCGACTGTGAGGACAGTCTGCGCAGTCTTTACCACAATGTCTGAAGAGACCATACAACAGGTTGTACATGTTTGAACTCATTTCCTACAGTTTACACATGTAGGATTGCTGACCACATGTCAGAGTTGTCTATTAAATGACAATTCCCTGTCTATTTACGTGTCGTACCTACTGAGCCAATTAGGGTGAAATAGTAGAAAAGAAAACATGTGCACATAGATTGGTAATCAAGCACACATATTAGTCAACTGCAAAACTAAAAATAATTGGAAGCAAAGAGCTCAAAGTCAAAATTCTACTGCAACAACCAAGCTGCTGTCCCCAGCGTCATATTGACATACAGCTGTTAGAGTGACGTGTATCCTTTTTCCACAATCGATGCTGCTTGTAAAAGACTGATAATTGGCCAGTCGGAGCTGACACATCCTATTTCTCTTGTTTAGTTGTTAAAACGGTTGTAATCAATGTCGAGATGTATCCAATGGCCGTGGAAACAATGTGAAAAGAGTCGCTTGTAGTGATGAACCTGCAGAGAATTATCACCTGAATCTGCACCTTCCCTCAGTTTACAGAGCTTTGTAGTGAGTTTCAGCTCATTGCCCAGCTGTCTGGCCCACAGCTTTACTGTTTTGGTTGACTCTCGCCGCTCTCACACTGTTTTTCGACTGTAGCAGCTGTTTTCACTGAAAAGGCTCTATAAACCTGCACTTCCTGCTCAGCACCAAACAGCAGTCAGACACAGTTAAACACAGCATTTAGGGGCTAAAGACGGATATTTCACTTAGATGTTGATGGAGACCAAAAACAGACCTAAAAGACAGTGATTATGGCCCTTGTGTTTGTTAGGTGGCCAGAGACATGACTCCAAATGAATGACGAAGTGGCTCTGTAACTGCTCGATGGTAAATAAACAGCAAAATTGCTAAACAATTACCAACAAGTTCCACATCAACTTAGAAAGGTGTCGGTGTTGTGTTTACAAATTGTTCCTGCTGACCCCAGGGGGCCATAAAAATCAGTTATTGCATGTTTGACATACAAATTATGTTTTGAGTGTTTAAGTTCCTTTACATCAGTGTGCCATGAAAATGAACTTGTAGTGATCTTTTACTTGTAGTGACCAACAGAAACAACCAATTTAAACCTCTTGGTCATGTCTCTAGTGGCTCTGCTGATGTTACTGTTAGGATCTGCTCACCTGTCTGTCCCTACTGTTTTCCTTTCCCTCTTTTCCCTTTGTGTTATTTGTCTGTCAGTCTGTTCCCTTGTCTGTCTGAGGCTGCAGTCAGCTGGCTGCCGCCTAATCACCTGCACACCTGTTGCACATCAGGCTCATCAGGCCAACAGTATTTAATGTTGGCTCTCTGCACTACTGGTTACCAGTCTGTCCTGGTCCTTCCAGCCACGTTCAGTGTTTGCTCTGCCTCAACCTGTCTGTTTGTGTTCTTTTTTTGGTTTTCCTCCGCCTCTTGACACTTCTTTTTGTGCATTCATTCTGCCTACCCGTCTGCATCTTTTGAGTCCAGTAAACAATTAAAGGCATAACAGTTAGCTTCTTTGAATGAGCTGATGGTGGTCATCACTCATGTAAAGGTTATGTCATTTGTAGTTAATGGGCTGTGAGGCGAAATAAATGCTGTGGTCAATCTTTGCCAGTGCCGCGTCCTAAAGACAGTCTCTTACAGTGATATTGAAATAGTTATTTATAAAACGTAGTTATCTGCTTTCACAGTGTCTTTACATTTGATCAAAGTTCAGAGAGCTGCCACGGCCTCTACCGTTCCATATGGTTAGCAGATACAGTTCAGTCATTTTGCCCACTTTCTTGTTAACCTTTCAGTTTCCTTGCTTGTCTGCTGTGTTTTACTCCCCAGACAGTGTCATGGAATCTGACACCTGGCTGAGACATTCAGCTTCAGCTGTCATCTGGCACCATGGGAGGTTATAATTTGTTTTTCCGTGGGTTAGCTACTTGCCAGCAGTCAACAAAAAAACAACATCTTGAGCCAAGCAGCTTAAAAACCCTTTTATTGTGTAACAGAGAATTTGATGGCGTAGGTGCAGGTGAAAACCCATAGTGTTTATCGACTGATATGAGTGATACTGATCTGAAAGTAGTTATTTCCTCTCCACCAGGCTGTCATTTGGCTGGCTGAGTGAATCCAGCTCGGGCTTTAGCCTATTCTTTTACTGCCAGACGGCTGGGTGATTAGTTCTGTGGCAGTCTGCGGTCGGCAACTCAGTGCTGTTGCCTGATAAAGGGGTCAGGCTAAGCCACACACCCACCACCAACCTACCCTGCTACTTAGCAGTCTGCTTCCTTTCGGCCTTCTCACAGTGAGCAACATCAGGTGACCGTCCCACACCAGCTCTTCCTCCGAAGCCCGACTCTCCATGAAGCAAATCCCCTTTAGCCACCGCTCATTGCTGAAATGCATCTCTGCACCAGTGTAAGTACATCCGCTGGTTAATCTTAGTCAACATCAGAGCACGACAGCCAACAATGCAGTCCGCCTGTAGCAAAATTCTTTTCATTGACTGCAGAGGGATAGGGGACCACACAGAGGAGGGCAAGAGTTAGTTAACTGGATATTATATTGAACAGAAATAGTTTAGAGCTGAAGGAGAAAATAACTTTTGTTGGGAACGGTGCAGCAGCATGGGGAGATAAAATGGATGTGATTCTCCCATCAAAGAGTGGGTTTATTGTGTCTAGAACGGTCTTCTACAAAGGATTGAGATTGGAAAAAGAGATGGGGTTTTCATCTTTTCACATAGTGATTTACTGCACTGATATAGTTTCTAATCAGATTTCACTGGCGTTTTAGGAGCTTTTTAACATCAAATCTCTTTCTCTAAAAAAAAGAAAAATCCACCTTACAGTGAAATTCACAGGCAGCCACAGCTATAAGTCCCAGCATTAACTAGTTTGCTGCCTTGAAAATTCCCTGTCGCTTGATCCCTGCAAGATTTTTGTATTGGAAATGCTGCAGTGCAAATGCAAGACAAAGAAATCGGGGGTATCATTTATTTAATGTCTCCTGCTGTGTGGTATTTATTGGAATTTGAGCATTTCAGTAAAAATCTCTCCGCATTAAATTAACATTTTCAATTCACGAAAGAAAAAGGGCAAACATGCATCACAGATAAAAAACACTGAGAGGTCATGACTTATTGATTGAGTCCCTTTTAAAAATGTTTCCTGCATGCGTAATTCATAACACAACGGGCCCCCAAACACTGGACTTTGAAACTTTGAAGCTCAGAGTTCTGTAACCATCCTAAAGGCAATGTCTTTAGTCTGAACTAACCCGTTATTACATGCAAGGGTAGTTCAACACAGCGTAGCAACATTTAGAAAATGAGCAATTAGGCTTCAGCATCCGCAGAGAATGTGGAGAAGTCATTGCAGCTCACCTTGAAGGCTCCTGGAGGGTCAGCGGTAGGATGCTTTTAATCTGTTAGTGCTCACATCTTCCGCACCGTGACCTTGCAGACACACCATGAATTTCATTACATGCCTCTACCTTTGACATGACAATGACAGCCGAGCTGCTAGTTCCCTTCAGAAGTTTCCTTTAGGCGTCACTCAAAGCCGGGAAATCCATCAAGTTACAGGCCCATTTACCAAAGAAAAATATTACTTTCAGTTCTGCTTTGAGATTCAAGGCTCAGTCAGATGTATCGCTTTTCACAATTCATTTTATTGTTTCATTTTCACACACACACACACACACACACACACACACACACACACACACGCACACACACACAAACGCCCAAGCTCAGTTCCATTAGTGTGGCTGACTTTTCAGACTGCATTGCTAAGCATTATCTGAGACTGCCTCATGGTTGTTGCTAATTGATGCTGCAGTCAGTTCATTATTTTAGTCTTCCATGGCTGCTCAGATATCTGATTCATACATACACTCTGCATTTAATCAGTCTGATCACACAGCCGTTGAGCCAAACAGGAGGCTTTGATGAGGGTCTAAAGCCATCAAATCGTTCATGTATAAGCTATCAATAATGCGTAAGGTGTGTTATTACAAATGCTAAGTTGTTATTTTTTCTCAATTACAATAGAATTCCTTGGATTTTTTCCCCCCTCACTTGCTTTTTACCAATTAAAATCCATTAATGTTACTTCTGCATCAGAGATCCAATTAGACACTCAAAGAAATTTGCGTATCAGATTTCAAATTTTGATGCTTCGAGCATTGTTTTATTCTATGATTGTTTTTTGTTTTATGTCCCAAAAGCCACCAAATGTGGGTTACTTTGTATGAATAGTCAGTAGTTTGCGCTCGGTGGTAAATCAACAGCTGGGCCTCATTCATCAATGCTCATTTTGCTGCTGTGATTCAAGAATCAGATGTGGCAGTGTGACTTGGTGCTCTTTTTCTCAATAGGACAGTATGTTGTGGGATGTCATTGCTACTGTTCATACATTCATTCATTGGTGCTACTCGATCATGAGGCTACAGTACCATACCGCCCTCCTCAACATCCAGATATTATCCCATTTGAGCTTTTACTAGCCAACATAAAAATGGAGCACTAAGGTGATTATTCAACATTATGACGGTCGCGGTGATAAAACTAAAGAGGAGGAGCGAACGCCAGAACCAGCAGCCATTACAGAGCTATAAATAAGGGAAATCCCTCAATTATAGTGGGATGACATCAAGCATATCCAAAACAACATTTTTTTAGTCCTTGTGTTGGTAGTTTACTCAGAACATCTATCAGATTTTTAAGGGACATTTAGAATTACCTCTAAATGGCAGATGGACTGAAATGACCTCATCTGAACACACTATTCTCTGCATACCTCGCACAAATGATGCATTCAAATGCCATGATCAACACGTAGTAGACCGTTTGCCACTGGCAAAAATTCACTCAAGCAATGGAGACTGTATGCCTCTGATAAAAAGCAGACAAAAAGAAAAGACAATTAGGATGTGAAAAATAAATTAATAACCTTATTGATGGGTCTGAATAGAGTCCCAGAGGAGAAAGAGGTAAAATGTAACACTTCAACAAAAGGTCATTAACACAGATACCTTCATTACTTTGAGTATAATGACCCTGGCCCTCCCCCACCCACACTCAATTCATACAACCCAGCAAGAAAAATAATTTTCTTTTAGTGCTTCAGTGGCAAAGTATATTCTTCAAATACATCACAGCTCCATCCAGACATTGTCAGATGAAGAGTACTGCACTCAGCTGTCATTGTTTTTAATTAATCCTTTGACATTTTGGGAGTTTTCAGTGCCTGAAGCAGGTTGAAGCTCGCTTTTCATAAGTCTAGATTTGATGTTTACTGAGTGCAGATTTATGTATCACTCAATGAAAATGGGTTGCACCACACAACCTACTTCTTCCAAAGAGATTAGTTGTTCCTAAATATAATTAACTGTAACCGAGTAACACAGCCTGCCATTTGATCAAAATGATGTTTGATCATCAAATAAACAAATTTCACAATCCAACACAATATTCCTCAAATTACAAAGTGTTATGCTAATGCAACCAGACTAAATGACTGCATAGCCTAGCGTCTGTTACGTTAGCATAATTGGATCCTTCTCACTCATTTTAATTGATGAATGATATGCAGAAAAAAGTCAACCCTACATTTTCAGTGTGGTGGTATAGTTAGGTTGAACTTATTGCTTGGCTTTTTAAAATGCTTGTTAATGTCACAACTCATGATGCTACAGTGACTTTCTGTTGCTTGCTTTTGACTGGACGTCATGACACACATGTATGTTTCCTGTATCGATTTGCACAATATTTAATAGTCTTTTAGTTGCAAAGACAAGGGTCAACTTGCTTTAGTGAATTACATTAATGAAATTAGCCAGCAGTTACTCAGAATTAGAAATGACTTGGATTTACGAAATGCTGGTGCAGCCTATCCCAGACTCAGAGACCTCATTGACCAAGCAATAAATGATTAGATTTAAAGACTGAATCCCAATAAGGACCTTAAAATTAAAAGTATGACTTTCTCCATTTTAATAATGTGCTGCAACCAAAGTTCAAGTCCATAATTTGCTTTGGGCTGCCTTTGCCCTTCACCACTGAAACAACACAGAGTTCACTTTTTTCAAACACACCAAGTACCATATTGATCACCTTGAAGGCTAATATTCAGGAGACATGAGCAAAGTTTCTCATTACAGCGCTCCATCCATTGAATGTAATTAATGTGGACACTTGAAATGTTATGCAGCAATTAAGCCAAGTCGCATAATACGAGATCTGTTATCACACCACATGGATATGTACCCATGTAGAGATACAGTGAAAATGATTCCACCGCTGCATCTGTTCTCAACATTGGTCACGTTCAGGACAAACCCTGCCGGTGAGTAATTTAGTGAATGAGTGAGCTTAATGAGCAGAGGTGAGCCCTTCAAATGTGAGTCATGTCTTCACATGCTAATGATGTAGGAGTTAATTTCAATAATAAAGAGATGTATGTTCTTGAATCATGCTCCAGTTACTGAGGAGGAGATTTAAAATTTGAATAGAAAGCTAAGACAGGACGGTCTTCAAGCCAATCAAATATTTGAACTAGTTATATGAATATTTGATCTGTAGAAAGTAGAAGTGAGCGCTGTGTGGGTGGAAAGGCAGGCAAGACTTTTATTCTATTTATTGTTTCATTTCTTTTAACAGTTTTTCACTGTCGCTCGAATCAAACTACAAAGATGACACAAAGTATAAACTGTCACTGATTTCATGATAAAGCATGCCTTCTTATTCAAATATCAGGGAAATAGAAGAAGCAAATATATTTTGGAGAATATCCTGCCTTTAACAAGTTTGCTCTTCTGACTACGTGACTTTACCTGCAGATAATTTCAAAGCGGGGGGGGTCTTTATTTTCTTTTGTGATAAGGCAGCCAACATACAGTATCAGGCTGCAGTGTGTCTGTGCCATAATCCCCCCGTACTAACCTTTTTCTCTCTTGCCGAGTCAGCCAAAGCTCAAAATCTCCAATGATAACCTGTTATAGCCTCGACCAAAGTGCTGCAGAGCTAGATGGGTTTGTGCACAATGGCTCGTTGATAATGCTTTGAAATTTTAGTGACACCCACGGAAATGATTTTTTCGGGTTCCTTGGGGACATTCTTCTTGTTGTCAGTAACAGTTTCTCTTGTGGAGTTAGTTCATGCGTACAACAACAATGTGTAAACATGATAATACCATTAAAAAAAGTTAGATTTTAATTTGTGCACCCCCGCCTGTCTCTCCTGAGCAATGAATGACTTCAAATGCATCCCGAACTGACAATTCAGAGACTGGGCTCATCTTTATTTTAGGCTCAACTCTAATGATGGAGAGAGGATGTGGAGAGAGAGAGAGAGAGATGGAGAGAGAGCAAGGTAGAGGACTAGAGTGCCCCCGTGGTCCCAGACACAGATGGACAAGATGAGAGGGGAACACAAGCACAGCTGAGGTCTTGCTGCGTGGAGTATCATAAGACCAGGAATCAGTGATCCCGGCTCTGCACTGATGACACTGGCTTTACTTCCACTCAGTCATTCACAGCTCTCACCAGGAACCCCGGGGACACGACTCGCCGAGCACAGTCGCATCAAGATTAAAGCCACTTTTCCCCTCTAAGATCAAAAGTTTGGTGGGCTATGCCAAACGTGTCTCCAGTGGAGTTATGACGGTACAATTTCAGTACACAAATGCCCAAAGCCATTAGCGGTGGGGAAATGAAACTCAATTCAAAGTATATCAAAATGACGTGCATGTTCTATTTAAACTGAGTCTATTAAGTATGCCCTCCATCTGTTTGGACAGAAATCTTGTTGCTGCATTGAGCCAAAGTTTGAGTGATCAACTTTGACATTTTGCTGCTCCACATTACCTTAATCATTAGCAGCATTCCATCAGAGCTTTGCGTAAAGAGTGTAGTTTATGGCAGATTGGATTGGTTTGACCTATTATGACTGCCATCCTTTATGGAATCCCTTAAGCCTCATGCATAAAAATCATGTTTGTCAGAACCGTAGACAGGGACAATGAAGTTAATCCTTTAATGGTAAAAAGAAGAATAAATGTATCCATTCAGGCATGAACTCTTGTTTGTCCGACTTGCACTCCTCTTGTTATATGCTGAGTGTCTCCGCTAAGTGTCTTGAATAGAAAATGTATAAATTGTCAAAAGTTATCTCTTGGGCTTTACACTTCCTGTGAGATGAAGTGCAAAGCATACTCTACCTGAACTCTACGGAGCACAGAAAGACCAGTAATCTTCCACCAGGGCTTCAGCAATGAGAAAAAAAAAAAAAGCACACAATAGCATCATCCACTTCTGCTCCATTTTGTGGAGGGAGAAGAATGAGAAAAGAAGATGAACACGTTGCCTCAACCTCAGCCTCAACAATTGCAGGGAATAGAAAAAGAAGTGGAGAATCGGCTCGGCAGCAGTGAGATTCTTAACAAGTCCACTGCTGTGGGTACATGTGAGCCATGTAATGCTAAGTGAACTGGGACACAGAGTACACGCTGCAAAACCTGGTGTGAAGATTATCATAATGTGAGGATTAATAGACGCTATTTGAACGTGCAATGCTACGGCGTCGTTTCACATCCTGATTAGTCCATCAAATAAAGAGAATAATCAGGACAGAAAAGTCTGCATAAAGTAGTTCACAACTCAAATCCTCTCCACCCTCACCTCATCATCTTCCTCTCCTGTCATGGAGGGAACTTTCAGGTAGGCAACACAGAACAAAGTAACTCTGCAGACCACAGCCGGTTTCCAAGGTAACAGGGAACAGACCCCCTTTTGGATCGAATGGCAAATTTCCACACCTGTACCCTCGCCATGGCTGCTGAGCTACAGTACACAGTATGTATATCCAAACGTGCTGTAGGGCTGTGATCAGCGGCGACAGAGGTGACCACAACTTACAACACAACACAGCAGCGTCTCATTAGGAGTATCACACTGATCCAGTTGCTGGGCTTCTCTTTCTTTGGCTGGGTCATCACTGCCATCTCGCTGTGTGTTATGTCACCCTGTTCTTGTTCCACAGTGTGGATGTTTTTTTTAGTGTGCATCAGTGTGTCCCCCACCTCTTTCCTTTTCCTCTTTCTCCCCATCTGCCACTGCAATCTCTGATTCAAAGTGTCCTCAGGTGGCTCTTGTCATCGCTGTCAGTCTGTCAGTTTATCAAGCCTGAGTGCCCTCCCAATCTCTCTCTATATAATTAGTACACTGTCCTGAAGAAAGACTTTTCTGACACTGGCTGCTTTTACTTTCAAAGGTCACCAAATTTCAGGTGGAGATCTGATTGATTTAAATGCCCACTTGAAATAATTTGAGCTGGAGAATTTGATTTTTTTTTCTTTGAGATGTAAAATATTATATATCCGGGATTATGAGCAACAAGCAAAGTTAAAGTTTAAAAAAACATCTTCAGGCATTATTCATTAAGAGTTTAACACAGTTAATGTGCTTCATCAGGACTGTGAACCACACAACCGTCATCACTTTTGATTCAGATGTTGCTAAATCCTGATTGATTCAGCAATATGACGTCACCTGTTCCGCACTCAGACCCACTCGCTTCATCACTGTGAGTCAAACACAGGCAAAAACACAAATACAGGAATAATAAATAGCAGCTGAGCTCATAGGATGCAACCCAACAGTATGTATAGTCACAGCTGAGATGATTAATTTTTCATGAATCATAAAAAAGTTCACCAGCTACAATAGTGAAATGCTGCTTATACATTAAAGGTATGATACAGTATATAATCGTGTAACAGTCACTGGGCCCTGACCTGCACTGAGTACTTCTACTTTTGATGCTTTCAGTACATTCTCCTGATCATCTTAAAAGGAAACTGACTGAGACAATAAGTTGTCAGGGCCTTGAATTTTTCAAGAATAGAACCAAAAGTTCTGACATTTCAAGACATTTTAAAATGAACTTTGTGGAGCGGTTTTGTTTAACTTTGCTCAGGTTGAGTCCCTGTCCTCCTGGGGCCAGTAGACAAACAGTCTAATGGCATCACAGACATTGTAATTTGTGTGCATCCTAATGACTGTTGCCCTGAGCTATTTGCACAGTTTCCCAGCAAGCCCCGTGAAGGTCAGCATGGCATCACAGCAGACGTTAAAGACAGACTCAATTGCTCGGACAATTGACAGTTGACATACACATACACACACACACACACACACACACACACACCTTTTTTGCACCAAACCTGTACGCCACACACTAAAACTGATTTAAGAAAGCTGCACGCATGCCCCACATGCATATTTAGGCCTATATGATACAGATGTCTGTGTCATATAGGCCTAAGCACATGTATGCAGTGTATTTCTCCCCTCTCATCACACTGACAGGGAGCACATCAGTAGGGCTTTTACATCAGGCAAATGACATTTGTTTTCTCATTCAAAATGTGTTTAAAAGTCCTCTTTATTTCTCTGACATGTTGGTAACAAGCTTTTAACAGTGTGAAGCATATTTGTTGTCTTGCTGGCTGTTAACAGCATTGTTGGGATGCTGTAAATTGGCTTTTATCTCCCTGAATAAGGAGAGTCAGTCAAAGTGATGTAACAGTCTGATAGATTGCTCTACCTCGCATCCTTATGTTTAAACAGATGCATCTGCGGTTGTTGAAAGTGCGAGAGTGCAATGAATGTGCTCTTCAGAACGAGGCTGCTAACACTCTTTAATACTTGTTAATCTTCGTGTATTCTGCTGTTCAGAGAGCACTTCCTGGCATTTTACTGACATTTCTCTGTTATGATCGACACCAAGGTGATCCAAAATCAGCCATTATATATTACTAAAGGTCCCTTAATCAAGAAGGACATCTTTGAATTTGATATGGAAGTGCTCAGGTCAAAACTAATCTCATCAGGTACTTTTTTTTTTATATTCAAGCAGACTCATTTAGATTAAGAACATAAAGACCAAATTAAGAACAAAGGGCAAAGTCACATGTGGAAAATTAGCACAGACATAATGATGAAACTTTTCTAGTTTAATTAACTGCGATGTAATCTTCATATTCTGTTTGCCCTCTGGATCACAAAAGACACATCCTGCTCGTCACTGAATTTAAACCCAAAATCTGTTCTATACGAAGACACAATCCGTCACTCATCAACCACTTTGCAGAATTATTGTATTTTTCTATTTCCACAGCACAGAGCCACAGTATATACCACAGTCATATCCCCAAATTGTAATATTTTATTTCTATAACCCAAACCTGTATGAATATGTATCATAATTTAATTGAAATATAATTTGAGTACATTCTGCTGCACAGGATAGCATATTAACTGTCTGAAAAGTTCAGACTATGATCATGTTTGAAAGGCAATACAACCATATTTCTAGCTTGAAATAAAACTTTACAATAGATAACGTACCTGCTTAGTGTATCGCCCTTTTTTGTAGATGATGCACCTCTTTTGTAAAGTAATTAACGATGCAGTGAATTACTGTGAATAAAACTCACATTTCCTGCCAAGAAAACCCATTTTCAGGCCTTTTAACTGTACTGGATCTTTATACCATAGACCCAAAGTCTATTTCAGAGTTAAGGATCTAAAGTGAAAAAATAGATAAATAGTGAAGGAGTCAAAGAAGATGCACTAATTTGGGAGAGACTGTGATGCAACACAGGCTGGACCAGTCCAGGTTCTCGCCTTTGTATTTGTTATATTAACAGCAACAAGACGACAGAAGTCTAAATCCGTCCTGTTAGTCATTGCACGCTGCGTGTCGTGGTCAAGCTTCTGACACATTTTATAGGCAGGTTCTGCTCGGCCTCACGAGCAGCTGCCTGCTGCTTCCATGTTAAACACCTTTTCAACAATTGTGAGATGAGACTTCTTCTCAGCCCTTTAAATTATTCTTTGGATTTAATTCGACCTGAACGTCATTGACTGTGACAAAAGCACTGTTTTGAATGTTTTGTGAGATTTATCACACCTGTTAAAATATTCCTTTTCAATGGGAAAGGGTCTTTATTGCTGCACTGTCTTACATTTATAGTCTGTGATGCAATTCCTTACAAAGCTTGAAACCTTTTTTTTTTTCTTTACAGAAATAAAACCTAAGAGCACTTCCTAAGGCTTGAAGACTAATCTAGACAATTGTACACAGCACAGAGCTAAGAATAAAGGAAACAGAGTATGCATCACACAGTATGTCAGGTGCTACAGTAGAAGTCAGACGAACGGACAAGATCTTCACTGCAGACATGTACAACCAGCTCTGTGATTTTCTAACTGCAGCTTTAAGTCAACACATGAATTATATATATTTTTCAGCGATTCTCTTACAACAATGCTTTCCTTGAAAGTTTGAAAGGAAGTTTTAAAGTCAGCATCAGCTCAATCCTCACTTCGTTCATATCCCCCTGAGCACTTAAACACCAGTCAGTTTGGACTCAGTCAGTGCAGCATCACAAACACAAACTGAAAGCTTTAGTCTGGACCATTACAAACTTTGTACACTGTTGGCATGATACGTCAGTTTTTCAAACTATAGAAACATTGTCATTCGGTGCAACAATAATGTACCTGGTAAAGCAAATATTGGTGACATGAAGTGACCCTGGCTTACATTGTAAATCAGGATGAATCATATATTCCACATCTGCCTTGAATGCTTTCAAAGCAAAGCACAGCACAAAGAAAAGCACATTATAAAGGGTGTAACATCTGACAGTTCCCAGGCATTCAAATGTTGACCAGGAACTCAGCTTTCTTCTAATGTGCACTCTTCTTTCACACAGGGATTCAATAACCAGTGGCAGGTAATGGCTCCTGTTACATTTAAAAAACAGTGCTTGCTGTGAAACCATGTAGAATAAAGCCTTTGGGAATGGTATGCATATCATACAGGGTGCTGATCAGAGATGGCTGTATATCAGGTGCATTTACCTACGCAGGGATTGTAATTGCAATGGGTTTTGGAGACAGGGTAGAGAATACGGCAATCTAAGCAGGTGAATTGGCAGCTTTGCCATGGCTGTGCTGAGCAGACTGCTAAATAAGGTTTTCTGTTGTCCAGAAAAAAAGCTGTGACCGTGGCAAGGGGAGAGAGAGAGAGGAGGGAACAAGGGACACCGAGGAGGAGTAAAGGCTGCAGAGAGAGGGAGAGAATGAGCGAGAAAGATAGAGAGACAGGGAGGTCGGGAGAGAAGATAGACGGCGAACACGGGGGAGTGAGGACAATGGAGGGTAAGAGAGGGAGAGAGTGTGAGACGAGCACCTTAGAAAATCAAGCAGCCAGTCTATTCCCCAGAGAGGCAGCAAGGCTGGCTGTGGCTGACTGATCCAGTGCTGTGCTGCACTGTGTGAAAGGGGCCAATAACAGGCTGAGTAATGGGATTGTGCCACTGCAGATTGTGTGTGAACAGGTTGGGTCCTTGGGTGTTCCCAGACGTCAGGTTAGCACTGGCCTGAATAAGACCGGACTGAACAGGAGCTAAGCCTGCCTGTTGTGCTCAACATCTATAGGCTCACCATTTTAGTTTTAAGGATATTTTTCAACAAATCCCATGAAAAGACTAAAGCCAACAATGAACAGATCCTACTGTCAAGTATTACCTGTGAAGCCAAAGCCTGATATAGCTTATTGCTCTGTGCCACAGAGCTCCGTTCTTGTGTAAAAAAAAAGGAAGAAAGCCCCATCAATGAGCCACAGTGTTGCACTGGGTGACGTGTTCCTTCATTACAATGAACACCAACATGCAATTTGTTTCAAGTTAATTACACCTTATTTACTTGAACTTGATGGTGTAAATAATCAGAGCAAAGTGTATTTATCCACGATGAAAACAGCCCCTCAACAAATGTACCGTTTACTCTAACTGCTACATGTTTGTTAAAAACTACAGTGCCCCAATAATAATAATAATAGTGAAAATAATAATAATAATAATTGGTAAGACTTTATTTGAAGGGGTGTGCATTACATGAAGGTTTATTATCATGTACAGACCATGACAGAGCAGAGGTTTTAGGCTGGGGGAAAGTGTCATTCAGTGAATTATGTCATTTTTAATGCAACAGTTGATACTGTTTGACAATTTGTTATGACAATTTGACATTATTAGCCTGTCATGAACCTACCATAGCAGGCCTAATTGTCAAAATTTATAGAAACCATTTAGCTTTATGTGTTAACATTGCATTAAACTGTCTCATGTGGTTGCTTTTGACATTGGCTGTAATGAGACCATTATAATTGTGTCATGAATATTTTCCTTGACATCAACTGCAGTGGCACAATTTGGATTAGTCTTTAAAATGTCATTGTGATTATAATAATAATAATTATGATAATAAACTTTGTTTGTTTAGCAGATTTCATACAAGAAATGCAGCACATACAGAAATGACGTGGCCCAAGTGCTTCAGTGCTTCTTACTTATGCTTATTGCCGTCAAACGCTTTTCTAAAAGTCTCATGAATAATTTGCTTTATCTAAACTACTGTGGTACAATTTTTTTTTTTTTTTTTTTACTTTCATTAAGATGTCATTAAACATTATACGGCCACTTTGATGACAGGGACTACAGTATGGAGGTGATTTATGAGTTTCCTAATGGACAGTTAGCTTTACTTCTTGCTAAATTAAACGCTAACTGCTGCTGCCTGTAGCTGCCTTTATCTTGTTAGCTCAGTTAGCCATGCAGCTAGTGGTCCTATTAGCTGACTCAGCCGAGGATCCAGGATCCAAACTCAACAAGAAACCCATCTCTGTGCTGTATTCAGTGAACTGGCCTCTGTCTGTCTCAGAGGCCAGGTCAGTCCTGGTCTGGCCCTGTTCCCTGGATGCTCCATCTCATGGGGACCTCACCGTGAAGCTGCTTGCAGAGAGCTAATTGCTTGCGCATATTTACAGATTCCCTGCAAGAACAGGAAGCTAAGGAGGGACCTGGGACTTGAGAGCGATCAGTAGAATTTTAAAATCAGTACCAAATACAACAGGCAAGTTGGCTCACGCAGGATGAATTTGATCATATTTCTTGGTGCCTGTTAAGATTCGAGCAGCAGCATTCTGCACCGGGAGCTTTCACTGAGAGTGTCAGTCAGACTCAGACTGTGATACAATAGCTAAGTGGGACAAAATGAAAGCATGGACAGCTGTGCAAATCAGTGGGAGACAGGAATGATCTGATTTTGGAAATTTTCTTCAGCTGAAAGAAGCAGGGCTGGACAACGTTCTTGCCTCAAAGAGCCTCAAAACAGAGATCTGCATCAAACATTAGGCCAAGATATCTAGCAGCCTGCTTCATGTTTTTAACAAGCTCATTGTGAAGCAGGCTGGTGGAATGTCTTTGACAAAAGACTATGACCTCAGATTTATCATCATTCAGCTTTTGAAAAGGTTTGGGCTATCCAATATTTTATATCAGTGAGGTAGATGAGGAATATATCTAAACTGCTGGAGTTAGTAGACTGGAAAGGAACATGGGCAACATCCACATAACAGTGGAGGGAAACACCATAGCTCTGGATGATCTGGCTAAGACGAATCACATATACTGAGAACAATAGAGGGCCAAGAATGGACCTTTGAGGGACATCACAGTTAAAATCAGCAACAGAGGAACTGGCATGTGCTATAACAACTGAAAAGATTCTGCTGGGCCGGTATGAAAGTAACAGTTGTCAGGTGGTTCCCTTAAGACCAACACAGGTTTCTAGATGGTGCAGGTGGACCTCATCATGTAGAAGTAACTCAACCAATAACTCATAAATAAAATCAATGAAAAAATCAAGTTTGAATGAGTGTTGTTTGTCAAATTAATCCAAGCACCACATGTGTAGCCTAATCCCAAACTACGCTGTAGAATTGATGGTCCATTCATTCGTGGTGCATCTGCTGCCACTGAGCTAAGCTAACAACTTAGCATTCTGTCAGCATTTTAACCACTTCCTTTGTTGTGTTCCACCTTTACTGCCTTCTCTGTGATTTTTTCACCTTTGGTATTGAATACAAAATGCCTGGTTAATGACCAAGAATACCACAGTGTGTTTCATGTACCATTAGTCACTGTTATTTTACCACTGTTAATAATGTAGCTGAATTTATTAATTTTCCCACTGGGACTAATCTGTCTGCTCTGCGTGGTCCATTCATATTTAAATAAGTGTATTTTTGTTGTATAATAAAAATGGCTTCTAATTACCACAGCAAATGCTTCTGTGACCATGTTGTTGATTTGATGAACTCAATATGATATTGCTGACACTGATAGCTTGATTGTTGCCGTGACTCATGTAGCTTCACAAGAAATCTCTGTGGTGTAGCTCACTAACCAGCAGATAGCTGAATGATTTCTGTCTTTTTTGTGTGTGTTTTTGGAGCTTGTTACCAGGAAGCTGGCTGTGAGGGACCTAATATCAGTTTGTTAGCTGGGATGCATTTGCCAGTTTGGGTCTTATTCATTACACAAGAGAGAAAATGCAACTGCCACACATCCCCACAATTCTTCTCAGGCAGTGTGGTGTCATAATTATCTGTTAGGCACTGCTCGCTTGTTTCCTCCATTTTACTTTATTAGCAAAGAGAACTGTAGCCTAATCTACTGAGGGCAGCTCACACTGGACATTTGAGTTGAAATTATTCTGTCACACAAAATGTGAAACAACTCATTACAGATTTTTTTTTTATGATGTAACTGTGCCTTAAATAGTTATTTTTCTTAGGAGATATTAAAAATCTCAGGTCTCATTTGTCTCTGTGTGTGTCAGTCTGTCTCAAGGGATAAGATCATCTTCTGAAGGGAGTCAATGGGTTCCATATTGATGTGTGTTTTAGTTACTGTAGTTCACACAATGTCAGTCTGGATTAGAGCCTCCACTGCTCAACACCCCCCAACCCCCCGCTTTGAAGCCCTCTTGCTCCACATCCTGCTGGTGCTTTAGCTCACATTTAGCACGTCCCATTTCATTAGTCTCACTCTGTCCCTCACCTTGTGGCTCAGCTCGAGCTGATGCTGCCCAGCCATTTCCATTTCCTCGTCGCTTCTTTGATGTTTGTCCATCACATCCGCCGCTCCTGCTCGTGTGTGGGTGAATGCATGAGTGCGTGTCAGAGTGCAGGAGTTAGTTTGGCTTTTTTGGCAATTTGGCTTTGCATACCGCTGTGATCAGTGAATTCATTTAGTAGTTGAAGCTGTTGCTAATGCTTGGCTCAAAGCAAAGATGAAGATGTGGCACACAAGCAGCCTAGCAATTATGAGCATGTTGCCAAATGTATAGCTGTGTGCCATTTCAACACCAACTCAAAATGCATTCACTGGCCCAGATGATGAGTCAGAGGCAATGCAAAATGAAGATTTTTTTGCGAAATTTTAACAGTATTGATTTAAGATTATTCAAATGAACTTCCCACTTGCTGCACATGTTGAAAGGAAAATAGAATTCATTGGCGAGCAACCAAAGCCATGATTACTGCTTGTATTTTGCTTTCATACTGCTGTGACAATCTTTGTATGAAGAAATAGTCTCTTGCTCTTTGTGCTGATAACTGCAGCGATTGCTCCGTTACTCCCTCAGAACACCTCCACTTTCCACCATATTTTAGGCCTCTGATGTCTTAGAACTTTGGATTAACTATGTGCCACCTCTGACAGCACTGGGGGGCCACAGATGATGGCCTAAGGGTTTATTCATACCCCCTGGCACTATTAACCTGCCAAGGTACTGAGGGATGGAGAGGAGCAAGTGAACGAGAGTTTAACTGGCTCAAACCTGATATCAGCTTGACCTGGAGTTTCTTGTTTGGTGTAAAAGTGTTTTTATTCCCTTTGAATTCTTTTTTCTGTTTGCAATTAATGGGTGGGTCATGAGGACATTGGAAAGGTTGCTTTCTCTGTGGTCAACGTTTCATTCTGCTAACGAATTGGGAACTTCCTGAAAAACTGTTACAGTACAGTACAGTATTTCCCCTCAGGAGTTGGCTGAGACCAAACCAGCGCTAAAAGAAGAGTGAATACTGAACTTAGAGTCATTTGAATTGGGAGTACGACATAACCTGTGAAAATAGCTGCTGTATATAGTGTCGTCTGTGGTGGAGGAGTTTCATCAAGTCTGAGAAAATTATTCCAAGAGGCATCACTGTTTAAATTGGATGCATTCATAATTGAGGCTGAAAGAATATACGGTACTCACTGTTGTAAACCGTCAATACATATTTTGGGACAGAGCTGGGACATGATCCACACTGTAGTGGACTGCTACAACAAGTGTGACTCCAGCAGCCAGAGTCAGTGGTAATTAGGCTGGTAGGTGGATACGTTTCATTATGCCTAGAGAAAGACTTGACTGAGCCTAGTGTTCCCCTGTAATCCCTCCACCATGCTGCCCATTATGACTCAGCCTCAATCCACTAAACTGAAAGTCATCACTTTTCTTCAGCCACAGCGGGCCTGAAGAGCCAGGTGCCCCAGGCTTACTGACACCAGCCCTGACTGGTCGCCTCAGCAGAGAGCTGAAGTTTCCTCCTCTCAGGCTGAATAGGGCTGAAGGGAGCGCAGTTTAGTTCCCCTTGTTTAAAGATAAGATAAGGCTAACGACTGTAATAGCTCCTCAGGGAAATAGATACTCAGGATAATAGAGATCCACTGTTCCTATCAGTCCAGGTATATTGGACAGAGCAGAGGTTTTTGGCTGGGGGAAAAAAGCACTGATGAGCTCTGCTTTGCATTACAAGTCGCACTAATGACTGCAGCATATCAACAGTCATCCAACATAGTCAGGAAATATTACTCCCTTCCCCTTTTGATTTTTGTTCCTTACTATCACTCATCACTCTGTTCATTTAAGTTTTATTCGTTGAAGGAAAAAAAAAAATCCAAGACAGATGATGAAACTTCAGAGTGGTTTTGAGGGCGTGTGTGTAAGTGTTTTTTCTTTTCTTTTTCAGTGGCAAACTTCTGTGGTCTTTTTGTACTTTCTCTTCATGAATCTTTCATGGAGAACAAGGTTCATTCAGCAAAGTCAAACTCTTCCCAACAGTTTTGTACAGAGACTCTCAGGGACACAAGTAAAAACCCAAAGTAGAAAGCATATCCACCTAAATGCCGAAGGCCTCGGAGGGCAACATGCCCCTGGGAGAGATATTACTTTTTTAAAAGGAAATTTGGAGCACTTGTTCCAGGTGACTTTTGACTGAAGAACACTGATTATCAGCCCTGCCATTCATTACAGTTTAAAGGCACGGCAAGAGCACCACCGGGGTTCTTGAGTCAGGTGGGGCCGTCTTGTTTTTGACTGCTGATAAGACTGAGTCTGCTGAATAGCATCACATAACACCATTAGAAGTCATCGCTCTCACCCTGCATGCTATGCTTTTCGAAAGAGAACCCACACCCAAGGCAATATCCAGTCAGAATAGTGTTTTCCACACTATTATATCAAATGGTGCAAAGGAAGACAGAACAGTGTGGAAAATAATCATTCAGTGAGAGGACTATCACAGTAATTTGAGGTTTCCCTTCAATTGCAAACAAAAAGCACAAATGACCAATAATCTGCGCTTGATTACAGCCATTTTCATTGTGGTCACATCTATAAACAGCAGTAATCCATCATAGGTTTGAGCATTGGAGGGAAATTAAAGCATAGCAGTGTTTTTGCTGTTGTTGTTGCTGTTGTTTTTATTAGGCCCTGTCCTTGTCTGTGTTTTGTTTCGGATGTCTGTTTTTACAAAATGTTAGCTGTGGGCAGAGTGATTATCCCTTCTGCCCACACCTTTTACTTTGTGTAGTAAAGGCCTGTGCGGCACCCTGAAGCTTCAGTAAGCCACCAACCAATTTAAATTTTGGCACTGAGATAATTTGTTCTGCATTTGTACCACAAAAGATCACTGTTGCACACTGACTTTGACCTTTGAAAGGGCAAATTATTAAGAAAGGGTGGCATTAGTTTGCATTTGCTTGATATCACAGCTGCAGTCTTACAGACTTCTATAAGTAACAGGTATTTCATTTCATTCAGTTGTGGGTACAAAGTAGTGCAATTAAAAAAGCTATCTATCTATCTATCTATCTATCTATCTATCTATCTATCTATCTATCTATCTATCAGCATGCACAGCACATTCAGAAGGTGCACAGCGGGTTTAAACTAAGCCCTGCGACAGTATTTGACTGTTAAATTTAGAGCATCTCTCTCTGCTCCCTTAGCTCGCCGTCGTCTGTCTCTCTATCATCTCTGGAGAATTGCTGTGTTATTCTGTTATTGCATCTCTGTCTGATTTTGAGACAAACCATTTTACCTTCTGACTTTCTACCAGTCGACTCCAGAAAGATCTCCAACCCTTCCTCCATCTTTTTATAGGTTCGCCTACTGTATCTTTGTGCCTGAACCTTTATTTATTTATTTATTTTTATCTTGCATGATGCTTATAACGCAGGTTTTGTTCACTTTGAGTAGCTTTTGAAAAGAAGTAGCCTTTCAGATTGTTGCAACAGAAGCAACAAGTGGCATCACGGGACGTACTTTGTGTGCCATTCTTCACGAGGGCATGCTGTGAAATTTGTGTGTTCTCTGCTCTACCACCTTAACATCTGGACAAATTGGAAAGCCTCTCTCAACAGAAGCTGGGCCAAGTGAAAAGAGCAGAAGTTGTGCCTCTCTGCCCTATTCGATAAACACTCTGAGTCGAGCACATTAACCTCCACTTTCTTTTTTAAATATTTCATTCAATTTTTGCATAATATAAAAGGTTAGAATCCAGGTCTAACTAGTAATGACACTTAGATGGAAGTGCTGTACGTGTGTGTGTGTGTGTGTGTGTGTGTGTGTGTGTGTGTGTGTGTGTGTGTGTCTGTGTTTGTGTGTGTGTGTGTATGTCTGTGTATGTATTACTCACATTGTGGGGACATAAATCTGTTTACACAGTCACATTTTGGGGACTCGCCTTAGTTGTGGGAGCAAAATGCAGGTCCCCAAATGTAAATCATTAAATTTTAGGGTGAAGATTGGGGTGAAGGTTGGACTAAGGATTAGTGTTAGGCAAGTAGTGCTTATGGTTATGGTTAGGGTAAGTCTCCAGGAAATGAATGTAAGTCTATGTAATGTCCCCAAAAATAATGAAAACCTAACGTGTGTGTGTGTGTGTGTGTGTGTGTGTGTGTGTGTGTCTGTGTGTCTGTGTGTGTCTGTGTGTGTGTGTGTGTGTGTGTGTGTTCCAAACAACGGCAAATCTGGGTTACTGTGCTCCCAACCTGCATATTCAGGCTGCTCACTGTAGAGTGAATGTCAGCACTCTGTGTTGCTCTCCATCTGGCATTTTGTGTCAGCAATTCATGGCGTACAATGTCACCGTAAAATCTCCTGAACTGCTATGGCATTGACAAATAAATACTATTAATAAATCAAAACAAAACTGGGCTGATGTTCCTTAAATATGACACCCGGCTCCTCCTCGAGAAGTCACTTGGCTTGCACTACAAACAAAGGGTAAGTCAGGTGAAGCATGCCTCTGTTTGGTTACTCTTCTTCATTTCAGATTGTCTTTGGCACTGTGTAGTACGACACCACCGAGGACACTGCAATACAAGCTGGGACGGGAAAATAAGAACATGAACTCAGGGGTGAGCACAATTTCAAGAAGAGCACGCTGCAACAGAAAGGCCAAGGTAAGGAAGTGCAGTCCATGACTTGTAATTATGTGTTGCTGTCTCTTTTCCCCTTCAGATCAATAACCCTGACACCTCCCTGTTCCTTTTATTTCAAATATTTCTACCTTCATTTTGCCTCCTTCACTGTGAGCACTAGTGGTGGAGGAAGAATTCACTTAATTATTTATTGTATTTACTTAAGTAAAAGTCCAATTACCACACTGTAAATGTAAAAATATGTAAGTATAATCAGGAAAATGCATTGAAAGTGTTAAAAACAAAAGTCCTCAATGCAGAAAATAGCCCCTGTTACTGATAACTGTTGTGGCTGGTTGAGATGGAGCTCAAGTTCACCTATTTTCTATTGGACTATGACCAATTATTCTCATTATGGATTAATCAGATAATTATTTTCTTAAATAGGTGATTGTTTGGTTGTAAAAACTGAAGATAGTGAGAAAATGGCATCACAATAAACTGTACAAAGCTCAAAATTATTAAAAATAAATTCATCAAATGCAAAAGCAGCAAATCCTCACATTTGAGGAGCTTCAATCACAAAATGTCTCTGCACGAAAAATTATTTGAACAATTATCAAAATAGTTGCCAATTCATTTTCCAGCAAGTCGCCAATCAACTAATCGTTTTTGGTGTAATTGAAAACCTGTACTACTGGGCAGTGTCATATTTTACAAGTTTTTCAAACCTTCATTTGTAAAGTAACTACTAACTAAAGCAGTGAAGTAAATGCAGTCGAGTAAAAAAGTACAATATTTCTGAAATGTAGTGGGGTAGAAAAAAGTTAAGTACAAGTACCTCAAATTACGTAGGCTGCAGTATTTGAGATTCAGCCATTGCTGAGCACAGATTTTTACTGTGTGATACTTTATGTATGACAAATTGTTACCATAGTAACTTTGATTGATAATTAAGTATAATTCCCATAAACAAGCACGGCCACAGCTGAGAAGATTGGCATGCTCTATTGATGGCTCAGAGCTGGAAATAGTCACACTGCATTCTCAGTCAATCCTCTCACTTCCTTATCTGGTCCATCAACTCAGAAATCACATTCTACATGCTGTAATGGTGATTTCCTGTGTGAAAATGCATACACGCTGCCCTGGAAAGGTAAGATGTGCTTTGTCTGTATTATCACTCCCATCTGATGACAGATAACTCCCACGTGTTGCTTATTTTTAAGTGGCGATCTTTGTGCAGTGGACTACTCATCATTAGCTAATGGTCATTTACACTAAAACTCTCTTCGGCTTTCTTTTCTTCTGGAAACCATTCTGCAAAGCTCTGCTCTGTAACCTGCACTTACAGCACATGGAAGCAAATAGCACACTTTTCTCTCAGTGAGAACAGTGAATAACAAAAATGTGCAGAAATGGTCAAATCCAGTTCAGCCTCAGCTGCTATCACACACATTCTGTCACCTGCAGCTGCTTCTCTAAAAAAGTGCCCTGACTGTGGTTCATATGAATTTCTGTGCTTGAAGCTTGTTTGATTCCACTCACTTTTATTGGCTGCATGATTGGTGATTTTCCCATTGTTCATCATTCTCACATTTAATTGTAATTTTAAATTCAGTTATTAAAAATTCAGTTGAGCCTGTCCATTACTGCTATTCTCCAAAGCTAATCCTCAGTTGTCTGGTCGTCAGTAGCAACAAGGGCTACCTAAATCTTAGTGGCCACCTCAGTTATCATCCAAGAAATACTGTCACTCTGAGTGACACCACTATTTGAGTCTGATCCCGTTATAGCCTGTGTCTAGCTTGGTAAAATCTCAAATGTAATCACTAACATGTTTTTGGAGCACCAGCTAATTTCCTTTCACCAGAGTGGAGCAATGGCTCCTATTGCTTTATCTTTATAATGCTTTCCGAATCAGCCTGGGCCTGGGTGCACGGACATTTGTCCCATGAATGCTTGATAAAAGGCTCTAAGTGAGAATGGCTTGGACTGATTGCATATGCACAACCAGTAATGGTGAATTTACTTGGCCCACTGGGGAGTGCTGCTCCCTGTCTGTGTAATGCTTTGATCACTGCAAGACACCAGCAGCACTGGGCTTGTTCCCTACCTTTCACTCACCCTATGCCACAGGAATATTTTAGCATATTGTGCTATAAAAGAGCTGTTGCCTGTAATCTCATGGCTCTGGGTTAACAATGTCTTTAAACAAGTTTGCTTTACTTTGGTCAGCTGGCGTTGTTGCTCTTAATGCTATAGCAGCTTACTGTCATTAGAACATTGTCGTGCTATAACACAGCGCACAGGGGCTTAGTGAATAATTAAGACCTTGTGCCATTTGGCAGACCTTCTTTTTTAACTTTTCTTAAAAGCTCTTGCAACTATGTACAGCTGGGCTGTAATTTTGATGTGAAAGGTTGCAGTGCACATGCCCTTAAACTCATACCCACAAAGTTGACTTCCATGATTGGGTCACAGACACAGGCAGGATATGTGATTCTCAATAAGTCACAAACTGTATATATACAAAAATACTCCCAATGTTATTTCATAGTCATAAATATTTGAGTTTTGCAGCATAAAATCTTCCTCTGAATGCACTGCCTTTAGCAATGTCAAGTTTGATAGGCTTTGTTTTGAGTGTAGAGGTGTTAGGTCAGCACACAATGACCAGGCATTAACTTAATATTCCTTGGGCTTTGTTTATACCAGTTCTGGGCTTGTTAGTGCATTGAGACATTTGAGGATTCTGGAAAATATAAAGTTGTGCCCACATTGTGGGTGCAGCACACAACATTTCTTGAATCGTATTACTAATGAGTCCCATTGCAAGAGAAAATATGTTCAAATGTCAACAACATCAGTCATAAGATGATGCCTCCAACACTTGAAGGATATTGACCTGATGGCATTTTCATGCCTGTGCTTGAAAATGCTGGCCTGTGATGATACGATAGGTTTCACAGGATTTCATCACATCCTCATAACTTATGCTTTTGTGCATGTGCGAAATATGTTACATTTCACAATGTTTCTCATCTCCACCACTCAGCTAGAATAATTTGATGCTCAGATGTCCCGATGTTGTTTGCAAGTCAATATTTCAAGTGCTTTAAGTGAGAGGAGTCAATGGCAAATTGGACGTATTCTGGGTTTAATCAAATGCTTTAGTTCAGTGATGACACCAACCCTGCTGTGAGCCCATCATGCTCACGCCGAGGGGACCACAAAAATATTCATTCCCACACAGCTTGCTGCATTTGCTCTTGAGGACATTGCTGAATCATGCAATTATGTTTTGGAGGAGGAATGCCGATAACTGCCTCATACTTCGGCAGAGATTGCTAAGGTCACACCTGTAATCATGTGGGAGCAGCACAGTCCATTGACACAATGATGAGACTCCACAGACAGTCGGGCAGGATTGAGATAGGGGCTGATTGCTCCTTATTGGAAGATGGAGTCGGCCTGTCATGAATGGTGCTGTCACACAGATGGTGCTATGCACCAGTAGTCACATGTTTCCACAGGTCAGGGCCTGACTCCCTGCCAGCAGGGCTTGTCTTGGTGGGTTGGATGTATAAGGGCCATCATAAACAGGCAACAGTTAGAGGCAGTGCAGCGACTGAGCCGTGTCTTTACTGGAGGTGGGAGTAATTTAACTGCTAAAGATTAGTATGAATAAGGTATTTTATAAATCCAACTCGGAGAAAAGAACCATTTAAAAAGGGTTTGTAAATTGTTGACTTTATTAATGGTTAGTAAACATTTAATAAAGCTTTATTAGATGAGATATGAGTCATTAATAAGAACATTTGGGTTGGATTTAGAAAAATCCTTTTGATTGACTGAGTAGTTTGACTACTTATCGTTTGGGAAAATCAACTTATTAAGCATTTCTCACAGAATTACCGTTACCATTACCATTAATTACCATTTTAACCAAATAGGAAAGCTAGGATTTTTAAAAACTGGCAACCCACAATTTGTTCTTATCGATGGATCTATAAAGCCTTAGAATATGATTTATGAACCCGGCCTCCCTTTTTAGCTGAATGTTAAGGAACTCTCTTTTCTGTGCTGAAACATTGCACATCTTCTCTAGCTGTAGGCCTGCTTACACTAACACTGAAAACGGCGAATATTTTCATTTTCATTTTTTGACAGCGGTGACCTTTGAGCTCTGTTTGCTCAGTGCAAAATGGAGGGAGGTATTGTGGCTCATTAGCTAGTTGTGTTGCACCATCCACCTTTATTTTACCCTCCTACAAAAGATGAGACAGGTGGTACAAATTCATTGTTCCAATAAACTGTGTGAACTGTCCCATTAGCAACTGAGCTAACAAGCTGGTTCAGTGACAGCTAACTGACAGTTAGCAAACAATTAGCCAGCTTGTTAGCTTGGGAGAATTGGTTTTTTTTTTTTTTACACAAAGCTTTTTATTTAATGAAATGATGTGCAATCCTGTGAACAAAGTACCACAGGATAGTAAAAGGCACAGTACAGGTAAAATATTTAGAAGATTGGAGAGCAAAATGCGATTGACCAGTGCTAGCATGTTCCCAGCTAGCTAACATGTTGGTGGTTAAATTGCCAGGTACAGTGCGGCCTATAGTTCATCAGCTATCCCTGTGAGTTGCCTGTACAAGACCAAGCATCTAGAAACACCAGTAATATCATCTATTGCTTTCACATAGTGGGTAAATACTGTAATAGCTTCAGCATGGGAGAAGTTTTTTTGAAAGAGGTCATAAAGGTCATAATAAATCTTACTTTCATTCAGTTAATAATGACCAGAGAAAAGCGTGATTCACCTTTAGAAAAAGCCTCATGTTTAGGCTAATCCTCACATCACACTGACTGTGACACCCTGTTCCTTTTTCACATTTAATGAAACACCTGTAATTACTGCAGGGTAATAATGACAATTGTTCATCTTATGACCTGAAAACAACTTGCCATGTAGTTAGACTTCACACATAACAATCCAGCAGAAATTCACATCAGTGAGTTGGGTGTGACCTGCTCTGTTGCAGCTTCTCATGTAGATGATACAGGAGATGAATCCCAGGTTTTCACAACGCTCCTTTGTCCACTTCACTCCAATTATCCTCAACAAGTTCTCACTCAGCAGTCATCATTAGGTCTGTGGCAAACCGCCCCCAAACTCTCTGCCACATTTCCATGTACATGTGCTGAGCCTGATTAAATGCCCTTAATGACTCCTCTACTAATAATCCAAGCTTCATTCTTCAATGATGTTTTTGTGTTTGCTCCTGTAAATCCGCAACGATTGGAGTGTTGTTAAATCTCAGTCTACTACACCCTGAAGCAGCACGTACAGTGAGCTGAGAAAGAAGGGTGGTTAGCTGCCAAAGTCATCCAGTGTTTGGCTTCTCCAGTTGGGCTGCAGATGCAGACAGTACTGGAATCCATAATCTGGCTACAATGTAAATGAGCGCCTTAAAGCAATGAAAAGACATTTGGCTGCATCATTTTAATTAGACTGTCAGATGAGTTCCATAAAGTATTTTCAAAAATTGCAAAATTATTTGTTTTTGCATATATACTGTAGCCTATATTATCAAGTCAGTGATAACACCATTGTTTACCTTTTCTCTGGGGTTGCAGACAGAGCAGAGCGTCATTAATTCAGAACTTCAGCATATATGTATTAGTACAAAAATGGGTGCAGTGAGCGAGAGGGACTCAGAATATCGTTAGTAGAATGTGACTCAGTAATGGTGGATGGGTTCAGTTTATTAGCTTATTAGTGTGTGTTTGTGTTGCTTCAACGGCTTAAACATCAAAGTCCCTCAGCTACTGCCATTCAGGTGACAAAAACTGCAGGCTTGATGTGTTTTGTTATACTAGCTAGCTTTCTATGTGAGCACTGGCAGGGAAATGTAATAAAGGATTGCCAGAAGCATGTTCTCTCCCATAATGATCTCTCTCAAAATCACTTCAGCAGTTATTTCAGAAAAGACTTCATTTGTTTATACCTACTCAAATCAAAGTGATCCATAGTAAACCGCAGCAGGTGTTAGATGCTTCCAACAACGTAATTGTATTTTTCTGAAATTGGCTCTTATTTATCATACACTTGTAGTGACATGTTTGTCAGCCCGTCGGAGACTGCTGTGCTGCTTAAAAGCTTTACCAGCCAAACAACAGTTGAAATTGCTTAAATTTACATGAAGTACAGCTTGCCTGTTTGTCATTTTTCTTTATCAAAATGCAGTCATGTTCTGTGTTTGTTCATCGCCTATGCAACACCTCTGTCTACCGTGCTAAACTATACTGAGCAAAAGGTATGTTCAGCTCAACTGCCTGAGACTAACGAGCATATACAAGGTGCTGTTTCACGCTGAAGACGGCCCTCTTTTGATCTGAGCAATAATCTGTCTCTCAGAGTCTGGGAGCTATTTACAGAGGAGATTTATTTCACTGATTCTCCATGTACAATGAAGCATCTGCTTCTGCCAGCTCAGGTAGAGAAGGGCTGTTTCAGACAGCGGTTCACTGAATATGTGCGAGTTCCTCTCAAACACAAAGAGGAAAAAAATCTATTAATAGTCTGCTGAGTGTCCTCTGTACGCTGGTAGATGTGTGTAATGCTCCTTTCAACGAGTCAAAGTGGGAGGAAAATGTCCATTTATGAGCATATCCCTCCTACATTCTTGTCAATGCTGCAGTGAAAATACAACAGGAGGGAACTTCTGTCCATTATCTGGACACAGTGGACACAGCTGTTTTCTTTGTTTCTTTTTCATCTGCTCCACTGTGGCTATAAATGAAATACAAAAGCAATGACTGGAATTTTCCATTAGATTTGTCTTTCACTCTTTATCTCCCATCCCCAAAAACAGCCATGAGTCGTGTCTGGTAGGCCTTGAGATATTCCCAGGAAGGAACAGTAGAGGTCAAGGTGTGAGAACAATGCCATAAGCACAACTTGAAATTCTGACGGTGCCTCTCACAGGCTTGCTCTCACTTCCCCCACTTTCTATCGCTCTGCCTCTGTCTGTCTTTCTTTCGCTTCCCTGTTTCCCTCCTGTGCACATTCTCTGTCCGTCTGTCTGTCTCTCACTCCCATTTCTTTTTAACACCTCTTTCAATTTTTTTCTCCTCGTATTCTCCTCAGCTCTCTTTGCACAGGTGTAGGAGTCAGTGCAGCATATGATTCTTGTAAAACTAATTTACAATCTGTACAGCGTATGACACTGTCTATCCTTGATTCATATTCAAAGACGTGACTGTCATCCTTTGTTTATGAGACTGTTTTACTAATTCTGCAAATTTAGCAAGTCTGTTTTCCCTTGTTCACATCAGCTGATGAAAGCTGTTTAGTATCCTGGTGGTTGCCAGTCCAGTTTCTCCATTCCCCCAAAGAAATAGTTGACTGGACACCTGAAAAACTCTGTAACTCCTAACCCACCAAGTCGAATTTCTCTGTTAAACATAAACTCTTAGCTCATTCAAACCAAATTCCCAAAACCAATACTGAAGTCATGACCTCAGTAAACATGGTGGAAGCTATGGCCCTGTTTGGTATGTGTTACATTTATTACAGCCTGATAAATCCTATGAGACATTGAATTTCTGTGGGGAAGAGGAGACAAGAGGTTTTGTAAATGGCGGCTTGGTAGAATCTTTAAAATCTTGCCAAGCTTCCACATCAACCTCTGGTATCACACTGTTATTGTTTCAGTTCATATTTGACTTTAGTTTACAATAAATCCCAATCCTTCCAATAATTTTGTTGGTAAGTAATATATCAGACTAAATAAATGCTCTGATTCAACATCCTGAATCAGGAGGCTGCAAAATATAATAATAATATTTTCATTATGAAATAGTCGCTCGAAATAATCAATCAGGATGATGATGAATTATTAGTAACACAAGAAGATCATGCTGAAATAAAAACATTCTGTGTGAATGACACATACCGTGAGTGTGTTTGCTCGTGGTTGTGTGTGTGGGAGTCATGGTGAGTGTTTATTTGCTTGCAAACAGGCTCTGTGTTTATGCTATCTGTCCTGAGTCTTTCTCCAGGCAGCACATTCAGCAAGACAGGAAAAGTGCTGCTGCTGGATGAATTCCTCCTGTGGATCACTGTGTGCATGGACAGCATGGACTGAACAAACTGCAGCTTGGAGGTCTCCATCAAATGTATTTCACCAGCATCCTGCAGCGTGGCTGCTGTCAAGGAGAGCCGTGATAAAGGATTAAGAGTCAGTATTAGTTTCTAATGGCTATGGTAAAGAACAACAGATTGCTGTGCAAGAAAGATTTTTCTGATGCTCCTAACAGGCCATTATAAACTAATCTAAAGGTACTGAAATATACTGTATTGTTGCCCTTATTGGATAGTGACAAGGTGCAAAGTGCAGACAGGAAATGGGCAGAAAGAGAGGTATGACATGCAACAAAGGTCAACAGCTGGAACTGAACCTGCAACGATTGCAAACGTGCAGCTTGCACAGTAACCCTTTGGCTACCGAGGATTGATAAAAAAATGATAACAGGCTACCCTGTTATCATTTTTAAAGTATGTTATATAACAGAGTATAATTTCACAGTTGTTATTGTGATCACTGCTATCAGACAGGCACAGTACTGGCTGAGTAAATGCCACTGCTCTGCTCTCAGTCCTTTTTGTACTTATTTCACTTTCCCACAGTATAATACCCAATCTTCAGTGTGATGCCTGTGAACCAACAAGAGTAAAATGTCATTTCTATTCAATATGTCATATGTATTAGTATTAACTGCTGTTACAGAAATTGAATGGTTGAACTGTAGTTAGCTCAAATTATTTGAATTATATACAATTAAAGCTGTGCTGTTCAATCCAATCTTAATTTAAAAGCCAAGAAAAAGCTGTATCAAGATATTAATTTGAGGCCACAGGAACGTCTGCACAGAGACATTCAATGCACATGCATTATTGATACTTGTAGCAGCAAATGTGTGCCAAAGTTGGAAAATGTGTGTCAGTGTATGTACTGGTGAGCAGCTGTAATTGGAATAAATGCGGCCACCGTGTGGTGATTTGGAAAACTCTCGTGTTTTCTTGCGTGGGGGGTTGGGGGCTGTGTTTGCTTTTTTGGCAGAGGCTGGGCGTGAATCTCCAGGTGGCTGGGAGCTGGCTCCAACACAGCTGGGACTCATCACAATCAAACACAGGATAAAGACTGCGGACTGCTGAAGACTTGTTTCCAGATTGTTTCCGCTGCTTAGTGTGAGTTCTCCTGCACCAATCACGCTGCCCAGCCTCTTACCTTCACCCTCTTTGGGCCTCAAGCCCTCAACCATCACCACCTTGTTTCACCTGTGCCTCCACCAAAATGTGCCCTCAATGCAGGTACTCACACCACCTGAGCTCTGTGCACTCCAGCGTGTCTCTGAACTGCTCTCCACGTCAGAACCTGCTGTTCTCTGGACTTCCCAGCTATGGTTTTCCTGGAGTCTCCACTCATTGTGCGTTCAATAAATTCCTATTTTACCCTTGCTCCCTGTCTGCATATCTGCTGATGAGTCCAAATCCTGCCAAATCGTGTTTGGATTCCATTCAACCTTCATGGGCGTCACAAGTGAGAAGATTCATATTATCCCCACAGATCTCACCCTCAATTAAAACAGTAGAGCAGAAACAAAAACATGATCCCTCTCTGTCTTCCCACCTTGCAACAAAAGCTGTATTCAAACGTAGAATATATTTTTGCATCTGATTTTCACATGTCCTTGGCATATTATGCTTACAGATTTTTGGTTGAAAATTCACACTGTGACGTAATGATTAGCTGTATTAAAACCTTGCCCTACATTCTTACACTATTCTCTACCTTTTTGAAGTTTTGAAGTTGTATTGCATCATATCAGGCCACAGCCTGGCTAGTATCTGTGCCATGAGATACTGACTGTACGATGAATTACACGAGGCTCTCAGCAGGAGGAGACCTCTGTGCATATATGCCTTTGTAATGCTAATGGATGTACTCTGCTGGACAAACATTCGACAGTGTTGTAGAAGCCTAATGTGTGGATCAGGACCTCACTGCAGCCATATATATATATACACACACACACACACACACACACACACACACACACACACACATTTGTGATGGTGGCCACATCTTAAAAGACATTCCCACACAAGGACTCAGTTGTCATTACTACATTATTACATGAGTACTCGTGGGTTGGACCACCCATCTTCAAACTCTGCCTTCATTTTGATCTACAGACTACAGATCTATGATGTTCCATGTCTGACAGACAGAGAGACAGACAGACAGAGAGACACATGAACTCCTGGCAAAGTATTCAAAACTGCTTCTCCCACTACAGTAAGTGTCTCCAGGACCACCCTTTGCTATGATGACACACCCACACACAGACTCACAAGGTGAAAACAATACCAGCTCCACTGTGGCAGCTGCCAAAAATTACAAATGTTACAGTTTGAAGGATAATGCAAAAGTAACTAAAAGCAAACAGCATGCTAACAGTGGCTACATTTACGTGCACACAGAAGTGCCTGCAGTTGGTTTAACACAGGAAACACCAGATTAAACTATCAAAGCTCAGGCTCTGACACAGTTAAGATGCCTGGCACAGAGCGATACTAAATGTAAATCTTGTGCTTTTGGATTTTGCCATCTGTGCAAACTCTTTGGCTCTGACAGTGCTGTGTTTACATTTCATATCAACAAAAAACAAAGCAGTACTAGCTTTTGTTCTTTGCACTGCATAAGGATATCATTTCTTTCACCTGTATTAGAATTAATGTCAGTGAAATAATGAGGAAGCTTCACTTTTTAAAGCTTTTGCCGGTGAACTATTTCTTTCTTTTGAGGGGAAACATTCAGTCCAGACTGCCATCGCAGGAGAACAATAAGAAATAAATAAATTAGTGATGAATTAATGCCTATTTTTCTGTATACATGCTCATAAGGACGCCAAACCTATAAATGTGATTTCAGGCCCGTTTGTGTTTTTCTGTCAGGCTGAGAGCTGCAATGAAATAAGGTACATTAAATTAATACACTAGAAAAAAATACAAATAAAAAATACTGACTGAAAAACGAAAAAAAGCATATGGAGGAGGCTCAGGCATCATAAATCGTGTGCCTGCTGGTCTGGTTGGAGCCACCCTGAATCCTCTAAAGCAGGGGTTTTTCCTATCAAAGGCCATTTCAATTTTTATAACATCTTTCAAGGGCCATGTTAAATTATTTATCACATGTATCACACTAAGCTCTAACGTGATGACTCGAAGTGCTTCTCTTTGGCGAGGCGTCTGGTGTCAGATGGTAGTAGTGATGATGATGATGATGATGCTACTCGCAGCTGGTTTTCCAGGTTTAGGTCAGTCAGTCTTTAGCAGAATTGAGTCTTTGCAAGAGTCAGTTTTGAAAAGAGCGGTTCTCAGTAGTGGTCTGACATAAGCAGAGATGCGAACTTCAGTGCATGCCTCCTCAGTGTGGGAAAATCCTCAGGATGTACATACAGTTTATAGAACTGGAACAGAGGGAGGTTGTTGTATGTAGCTTTGAGCTCGTTGCTGCTTGCTCAATGGTTTCATGTTGTAAGTTGTCAGGCACATCAGCTGGTTCCACATTAAACGTTCAGTATGTTCAGTTCCTTTTGTTTCCGTTTCATGTCCTGAAACCTCTCACCAAATGCCTGAAGGAGTATTCACACTCAGCAGCATATTCAGATGTCATAGCAGCTTTTGTTCTTGCAGAGTAGGAAAATGCAGTGTTTCGTCTTTCCAGTTGCATTTGCCACAGCTTTTTAATTTCACCTCCAATGATTTTACATTTGACAGCAGAGAGCTGGCTAGAGCTTGAGGTTCATCCCTAAGAAGTTCTTGGTAATGTCCACCATGAAGACCACACAGACACTTGCTAGCACTGAGTTTCCACATCGGGTTTTGACACTGAAAAAATTTCACTTTGCCTGGTGCTAGCAGCTTCGCTCCAGCTCTTGTCAAAGCTGCTGTTTGGGCATTCAAACTCTGCTGAAGAGTGTTAACTTTGTCCGAGCATATTTGTCCTTGCAACTCATCCACTAGCATGTTTCAAGCTGTCATATTGCTCCAGATTAGCCTTTTCATCACTACATTCATCCCGACAACCTACTGTAGGCACACTGGCCTACGTCACAGAAAAAAAGGAATTGCTGCCAAGAGAATTGTTTTGTATTTCTGAGTCCCTTTTTTGCATATGTGAAATGCCTCATGGGTCGGCTCAAACAGACTCGGGGCCACATGTAGCCCAGAGGCCTAAGGTTCCCCACACCTGCTCTAAAGCTTGCACGTATGGACCTGTGGTTCTGTGTATCCACAGACACTGTGGGTTCTTATGTGAACGTTTTTAAACTATTCTCAGGAAGCAACAAACCATATTTCTGATTTGTTATGCTCGCCCACAAGCCCACCTAAAGCTTGGTTAGGGGGTGGGGATACTCTTAACAAGGTTTGCACACTTCTCACACCTCTTTCCTGGTGTACAAACCATTTCTCATTTCTTGTTGACAGCACTTAATCACATTGGATGCACAGCTGATACTTTCTTTGATTTAGCCGTCCATCGCTGTGTCTTGTGATCCAGAATGAACACCACTATCAGCTATCTTCTGAACAGCACTGGCAGGTAAAGGATTTTTTTTTTCATTTCTGCATGCACATGCTTTTATATGACATATCCAACATGTCTATTTCTGATTAATCTGCAGCCTGTAACAACGCAAACACACAACCCTGTAGATACTAGTGTGTCAGATACACAGAATCCATTATACTGGACATTGAGGTCAAGCTTTATACTTTATCCTACAAAGGACTTTCAAGAGAGAAAAAAGACCTACTTTCAGTTCCGCTTCCTGTGTTTGGATAATTTTATGCATTTGAATTCATATGACTTGCAGTCTCAGGGCATTTGCGTTTTATGCTTGTTTTGCTTATGGTCCATGGGTGAGGACATTTATTCTAATTCCACAGTAACATATTTATGTTCAACATTGTTTCATAGAAAAAAATGCATCAAAGACATCATGGTCATCAGTCAGTGTTACAACAGACAACTACCTCTTTGACAATGAAATAGCATTTGACAGACAGCAACAGCACTGAGAGAGCTATCTGTCATAATCACACAAAACAGCTCATTCACAAAGCTCAATCTGGACTGTTGTTGAATTCTTGAAACTGTGCAGAAACAGCAGTACAGTCATCAAGTTGCAGACTAAAGGTAAGCTGCTTAAAGCTGCGTGATTACCCGACTGTGTATCATATATTTCATTGGACTATCAGAGATACCTTTATCCAGAATTATCTTCTCTACTGAAGATACGTTTAGCTGGCAAGGACAACTGTTCAACACTGACGTGTGCTGAAAATCTTCCTCTGCTGTAACAATATCAGCTCTGTGCGTCATTGATCACTCAACATTCTCACAATTTAAGAGACAGACTGGTTCATTCTGAATCAAGTAAACCACCTACACTGTCTACGGGTTGCTGAATTGCTACTGTGCACAATATTCTAACTCCTCAGACGCCAAGTACCCAAAATATGCACCCATGTACTGTTGAAAGTACATGGGTGTTAAAAGTAAAGTCCTTTATGAGGTGACCATTACACATGTTGTGTCTGTGCTGAAATGTATGTTAATGTAATCTGACTACAAAACACAAAATGCACACAATCCATGAACTATGTTGTTGGAAAACATAATATGCAGGTTCACTATTGCTGTGCATCAAATCTGCAAGCAAACACAGTGACTTCTTACCATATAATCAAATATAAATAGAAAGTAATATATACTATATAAAATATATACCATAAACATTATGTATTTTCATACATTTTTTAAGTTTTATAGACTGCACAGACAGTATCTACACCTGCAAGTTTAACTGAGAAATTGAATTCAATTTCGTTTTCCCTTTTTGATCACATGCTTCTGGCTGAAGCTGAGTGAGAAACTGGGACACCATCACAAAACAAGTATTCACTTTCATTCACACATGATAACCACCCTCACAGCTGCATCAGTTTTGCACGTAGCAAACTGCTGCACAGCAAAAGGTTGCAGCGGGCAACCTCAGTCTCATCGCGTCTGCAGCACCAGATTTGCACTTAACCTTAACTTTGAGAAAACCACAAGCTGAAAGGGGAAGTATAAAAAGTTGTCAGTTTAACCTTTACAGTCTGTGCACACATGAGCATTTCACGGTCAAGTTTAAAAATATTTCTGCTGGTTAAGTACCTGATGACAAGGGAGAGTTGAAGCAGGTGAGCCGGGAGGATCAGATGACTGGGACCGGAGGCCAAGAGGTTATTGCAGGGCAGGAGGGTGTGGCTGGATGTGGGATGATGAAAAAGTTAGAGGGCGTCTGGTTGACAGGATGAGAATGACAATGAATGTATTTTAGGAAATAGGAGTGTGGCTGGAGGGAGGGACGGAGAAGCAGATTGTGACAAGAACATACAAATTCCAGAGCACTGATTTTAGCAGACATTGCAGAACGAACATTAACATTTCAATTTAGAATGTTTAGCAAATATTTACTTCATCTACGTCTCTCTCACCTCCTTCACCAAACACCATGATTATACCTAAAAGGCCAACTTAAAGGGCAGAAGGGTCCAGGAAAATCTCTGAATTCCCTCATATTTGCACATTTTTCATATTATTTCTTCTCTTGTTGAAGTTTTCATGTCTACAAAATCTTCAGTGTAGAACACTGACGTGATTACTTTGGGTTAATATCGATATGGGTTAGGATTAAAAAATGAGTGTATGAAGAACTTTTTGTAACACTGCCATCATTATTATAACTTGTACATCCCTTACATGACTTTTTTGCTGTTTGATTTGTAGTGATTTTATTGATGAATCTCATGATTGAACTGTTTTGCTGATAGTATGATGTCACCCAGTCACCCTGCATCTGTTCTTTTTACATCAAGGACCACATTGGTTTTGACTTTATTGTGTCATTCCACATATATTGTACTTTGTGTGGTTTTGTACAGTATTTGATTTAATATCTCGTTTCTCATAATGCCCATCACACTAAACTGTGTTCACCCAAAGTAATGTGTAATGTTCTGTTCTTTCTCACACAGCACTATGAACTTTACAGAGTACGATCCATTCGAGTCCTTGGAGATGTACGACTACGATTATAATTCCACCTGTGATGAGGAGGCCGGTCCAGATTTTTCCAACATAGCCATTGTTCTGCCGGTTCTTTACTACACACTGTTTTGTCTCGGCCTGCTCGGTACGTTCCAAAAGGCTCCACTCTTAACAAGAAAAGAAATACGAATCACACTCTTTGCTCTCTTTAATGCATTCAGTACAAACTGATGCATGCAACAGTTAGATATGCACCACAGTTCTGTTTTTGTCTCCAGAAATAACAAGAAGCCTGAAATAATTGATTTTATTATTATTATTTCACAGGAAACACCACAGTTCTCTGGGTTCTTCTCCGGCACATAAAGCTGAAGACGATGACGGACGTATGCCTCCTCAACCTGGCATCGTCTGACCTCATCCTGGCTGTATCCCTGCCCCTCTGGGCCTACAATTCCCAGAACATTGCACTATGCAAACTGATGACCGGAGTCTATCAGGTGGGGCTTTATTTTTGAAAATCATCTTTAGTGCTGAGAACACAGAGCAATGACAAATCACTCACATCACACATTTTGTTGTGAGTAATTTGTTTAGAAAGCAGAATTCCTGAAGAGGTGCAGAGCACTAATCAGTAATTAAAAATGACTTCTTCCTGTAGTTACTCTACGAGTTTTTATGTGTGGCATTGTTGTCAAGGTGTGAAAAGTTATGATCAGGCTGCTGCATTCACTTCCTGACAAACACTGCATCTGAAATGTCAGTGCATAAATGGAAGCTGGAGTGTGTGAGTAGGTGTTTCTCGTTAGTCGGTAAGGTGTTGCTGCCAACAATCTGGATTTTTTTGCAAAGTCCAAAATTAAATAAATGTAACTACAGTGTTTGTAGGTTCCACTGTAAACACAAGTGATGTGTAGGTTTTATTTTTTTTTTATCATGGTAGAGATATTCTGCCAATAACCAAGATGAGATCAGGTGTTCTCAGGTGATGTGTGAAGCAGCTGCTGTGTTATGTCAGTTCTGTGAAGAACCTCACCGAGGCCATAAAGCCTGACAAATGTCACCTTATGTCACATCCGGGTCTGACGTTGCTTCCCCCTCTGCTCCTCTGAACAGTTGGGTTTCTACAGTGGAACGCTGTTTGTGACCCTGATGAGTGTGGACCGCTACCTGGCCATCGTCCACGCTGTTGCAGCCTTGCGAGCCCGGACGCTTGGCTACGGAATCACAGCCAGCATCACTATCTGGGTTATAGCTGTCATCATGGCGGTCCCTCAGGTGGTATTTGCCTCCTTGGAGATAGATCCAGATGATAACAGCACCCAGTGCCAGCCACTGTATCCAGAGGACAGGCAGCTGTTTTGGAAGATGCTGCGAAACTTCAGTGAGAACACTGTGGGCCTTTTCGTGTGCCTCCCCATCATGATTTTCTGCTACCTGAAAATCCTTGTTGTGCTGTCCAAGTGCAGGAACTCCAAAAAGGACAGAGCTATGAAGCTGATATTCACCATAGTGTGTGTGTTTGTGGTGTGCTGGGTCCCCTACAACGTCACGGTTTTCCTTCAGACACTGCAGCTGTTTGAAATCCTGAACACCTGCGAGGCTTCAAAAAACATCAACTCTGCCATGAGCTTTGCTGAGATCATTGCACTGTGTCACTGCTGCGTAAATCCAGTCATATATGCATTCGTAGGGGAGAAGTTTAGGAAGTCACTGGGCAACGTGCTCACTAGATACCTCTGCTGGAATCAACAGAGCAGATGGACTTTCAGCCAGAGAGACACCACAGAGAAAGAGACGTCCAACACACCCATAAGATCAGATTATTAGAATGATGATCACACCTTGCTAATGTTCAGCTGCGTTCTCTTGGTGAGATGTTCTGAAACCACTGAGGTGATGGTTGAATGTATCGACAGAAGACAACAAGACAACATAAAGACTGCTACAGCAACCAAATGAGCTTTGAAAGACAGTGTGCAGGCCATGCAGAGCAACAGGAAACATTAGTACAATAATACAGCAACAATATCCGCTATTCAGTACATGAAGCCATGCAAGCAACACACAGCCAAGCCATACTGAAGATAACCCTTTTACACATACAGACATGCAGAGCTGCAGTAACACATTCATACGACTTATAATGATGATCTTGATAAAATGTTAAAAGAGGAAGTTACAAGTCAGTGAAATGGTAACATCATGCACTGAACACATAAATCATGCAGCACAGACAGATAAGACACAACTATGTAAAGCTGACCAATGGGCAAAGGACATTGATCAAGTTAGCAGCAAATTAGTCAGTAACAACAACAGCAATGATAAAATTAGCAATGTGTTTTATTTTATTTAGTAGATGTTCGCATCTAGCTTCTCAAAAGCCAGTCCCAAAGACTTTATGTGAAGGTGTGATACTTGGCACAGTTTCGTATTTCAGTGCCGTGCTCAACAATTGAGAAGCTCTTACAGAAAAGCATGATTGGCAGAAAGAGCGAGACCTGTGAGGGATTACACAGTTTCCTCTCAGAGCAGATCCTGTAGATCTGTTGTTTGAATTTTTCTGCTTAATAAAAGCACTGACGGGTGGAGGAGCGTTGCCATTTAGGATCTTAAACTTCAGGCAGGTGTCAGTGTATTTCATTAGATTTTCCTGTCTAAGGTTGTCGTATTTGCCAAGAATGTTGCAGCGGTTTTCCTCTCACTTTGAGAGCCAGTTTGTACTCAGAGACAATGGGCTTAGAGTAAACCTTTCACTTCAGTCTAGCATGTCTGCTATGTTAAATGGGGGTGATCATCACATTCATCTGCTGTAATTGAGCAATTTCTTAAATGCATAAAATTAAAACTTAAAATTAAACTTTTCATTTGTTTTTTGAAGGATAAGTTGGACTCAAGCAGAGGGGATATTTGACATGAGGGATGTGGGATTTGGACAAGTTTCAGCCCGTCGTTCTTGGCATTGTTTTTTACAAGAAGTGTGCATAGCAGAATCCCTGTGCCACTCAGATATGAATGATTCAAATATTTGCTATTGCTAACACTATTACAGCCCATCTATGCACTGAGCTATAGATAAGAGGGATTGTTTGTATCTGTCACATTCAACAAGAGCACTGGTGGCAAATATATACAACCAAAGCAGGGGATGATTCAGAACTACAATATGGCAGCTTACTTACACTTGTTGTGAATAACATTAATAATTCTTCCATTTGAGCCCAATCTATTTAACATGAATTTGACTGAATTACTTTGAGAAACCAAAGCCATTTTATTGTCTTTATTGCTTCCTTGTTCATACCACATTCTGCTCTAAGCTATTACATCCAATTTCCACCCTGATGATTATTATGTAGTTGATAGTAATAGAATAATGGTGGAAGAATAGGGGAGTGCAGAGGTAATTAGGAAGCAGTGGGTCATCTTGTTTGCCCAGAGGAGGGATGCAGAGGGAATTACCTGGTCCACAGGCAGAGGAGACAGGAGGAGGGAAGAACAAAGAGAGAATATGGTATAAATGTGAGGGAGATGAAAGAAAGGAAGAAATAGAGAGAGGAACAGAGAGCGAGACTTGAGAACTGAAGTAGGACGGAGACTGAAAAAGAAAGAGTAAGGCGACAAGAGAGAGGAAAGAGAAAAATGAGACTTGTTTCATTTTGAAATGATGGAATGTGTTCCCGCCCCAGAGCTCTGTTCAATAAGCCGCCTTCTGTTGTCGAGCTCTGAAGGAGACAGGGAGGGAGGAGAAGGGAAAGGAGGAAGAAAGAGAGCAAAATGGCCACGCGTATGAGTGTGTCTGCACGCGTGTGCGTGTGTGTGTAGGGAGTGTGTGTATCCAAACCATAATTCCACAAAGAGCATTAGTCCGCCTACTCTGCTGCCTTAAACGCTGTTCACTCATTCCACTGCATGACTAATTATGATCAAAGGAAGATTAGCACACGGATCTCTACAGTCATACGCAGAAAAAAGCCTTATATGCAGATGATATCCTGTTATACAAGTTTCTGTTTGTGTGTTTAATCAATTAATAAACAAATTTGTGTCCAAAAACACTCCAATGACTGATGTTCATATTAACTTTGTAGACAAAGGTTTGAAAGAATTTTGGTTTATTTGCAAAAGGACCAGCAATTAAAGGACCAGCTTACCATATTTTTCTCACCTATCCATGCAAGTAGTTTCGGTTTTCTTTTGAGATATCTATGTGCCTCCACTCCAGTACAGTGAAGGTGAATTTAATTTAATTTGTTGTGTCCAAAGCATTGAAGAAATACATTTCAAAAACTCAGCAGCAACTTTCTTTTCCACCAACCAGAGTAAACCAATACTACACACTAATTCACAACACAATGTGTTTACAGGGGAAAAATGACAAATTAAGTCCACTGGAAATAGTCAATGTGCTTACTAAAAGAAACAAACAAAGGGAATCAGGGAGCCTCAAACTGCTGGAAAATATTTAGACTAATTGTGGAGGGAGGTGAAAAATTACAAAAAACAAAGCATAAGTTTAACTGGCAGCATTTAAGAATTGTATGAATAAGTCTGTGATTTCTTGTATACGTACCAGGAAGAGTACTAATACATCAATATAAAAATACTCTATGACAAGTTCTGCATTCAAAATCCTACTTGAATGTATCTGTATGACTTTTTCAGTCTAATCTAATTAAATTAAAAGTTAGGAGGGGAACATCACTTTGCTCAAACTACCAACAACTCATAAACATCTGAACCTTGAAGAGACCCCAACTATAAACTGCAGCTGAAAACAAGTTTTGTCAGAGTAAAGAGTGCATTAGGCTGTGTGGTAGACCTCACTATCAGCTGAACATCAGCACCATCACCAAGGACACTTACATCTGCTCAAAGGTAACATTACAATGTAAAGTCGCATAACAATGTCTTCACAAACACGTTACAGTGTGTCGTCACAGCTTAATGTCAGCAAAATGCTAGCTCACCAACATAAAGCTACAAGTGGAGTTAGCCTGATGTCGTCCTTGCTGTCTATATTGCTAAATGCTCTGTCTCTTTTTACGGACTCGCCCAACCTGACAACAATAAGGTATCATTATTCCATTCGATCATAACCAACTAATCAGTAAAAGCAGATCTGAATGTACATTTTGTGCATGCTGGTTCACTGCCTCTCTGTCATGCCTTGGACACATGAATAGAACAAAGCCATCACTAATTTAGTAGTAGTAACACCTGTGCTTTTTCTACTGTGACAAGTCAAAATTTCTGCTTTGAACAAGGTCATTTAGTCAGGAAATGCGTCTGTGTTTTCTCTTGGGAATTAGCGGTTGCATTGTAAAGTAATGCACATTTTTGGGTGTGTGGAGTGATAGACACTCCTGCCAGTGGTCTCACACTGTTCCACTGTTCCTCTCTCAGTAAGAAATAGACCCTGATTTAAGGTTCTAGACTGCCACTCCTGCATTATGTATTGTAACATTTAAGTAATCAGAAATGCACCAGCTATAAATGGCATCTCGAGCTGCTGGATCCACCACCACTTCAACCCTTCACTGAGGTCACAGCTTGGCTCTGCAGGCCATCATACTTCGTTCTAACTGCGCCATTTGCTCCCTCGGCCCAGTACCTACACCTCTCTTTGAATCCTGTTCTCCGATCTTATCTCAGTTCATCTCCACATGCATCAACAAATCTTTACAGACAGGAGAGGTGCTCCCTGCCTTTAAAATAGCAGCTAGGAGTTCAATCCTGGGGAAATCTAACCTCAATCAAGGCTCTTGCTCAAACTACAAAGAGCCATCCACAACCTGCTGTTTCCCACCAAAATGGTACAGCACACTGCGCCAGTCACAGCCGTCCAAAAATGAACTTGATAAAACGCTTTAGTTGCTATCGGTTGCCTGAATGGCTCTGAATAAAGCTTTTGTATGACTGACTAATGGCAGCAGGCTCAGCTTCAAGTCTCTTTTTTATTTCATTACAGAGCACAATAATCTCCTCCATCAATGTGTCCTGAAATGGTTTCCCCTTTCTCCAGTATGCACTGATATTTAGCTATTATTTGCGACAATATGCATGGGTGAATGTGTTTTCACTGCAGCAGATGTAGGAAAAAGCGAGTGAATTTCACAACTTGTTAGATGTAGTGTAGGACTTGAGAGCGTTAAGGTGTAAGTGTTTCTATGGGACGCGTTTCCTCTCACTTCAGATTTATTGTTCCATGGGCGCATACAGAGCTTTCTACAAATACAAATTCCTTTGTACACATACCCACATGTTTTGCCACAGATACGGATTTTATTGTACAAGTGCAAAGGGATTTTACAAATAAAATACATTCATAACTGACAGGATTTACTGGTTGAATTAGTTCAAGAGGAGATGGAGAATAAAAATGAAAAAGGAATACAGAATTCCATGTGATCCGCAGAGGTGTTATGAGACAGTCATTTTTTATTTATCTGTCTCAGTCCAACACATGCAGCACATATATTGTACAGCTTATTTAAAAAGCAAACAAACAAACAAACAAAAATTGTTCTCCTGTTTACCTGACAAGCTTGTCAATATCCAACCTTGGAAATATCACTTTGTACTCCTTCAAACTGTTGTTGACTCTGGGTGCGCAGTGTACACATTATAGTAAGAGACAACACCACTTTCAAAATATGTGTGGACTTTCAGCTTCGTGACTGCATTATAAATATCTGTTAGTCACCATTGTGCTTGGCTATGATGTGGCAAACACAAGCAATATGAGGAGAAATGCATTCCAGTGTTTTTTTTTTTAGTGTGTTGTCTTACTTTTTCGTAAAATAGTTTATCACTCCCATTTGACTCTGACAGTCACGATTTATTCTTTCATTTGTTGACATTTCTGCAATGTCTTGTTTGGAGGAATGATGGGGGTGTTTCATTTTCTTTGTTAAACAATATTTATTCACAGCGATGGCACAACGAAGAGGAAATTCAAAAGGGAGCAAAAAGGAATCGGGGTATTGTTATTCAGGCGGATGCAGATGCTCAACAGTTAAGAGCAAAACCAGATAGACACATGATGCAAAGTAACAACAGCACTCAACAAAACACAATAAATACAGGAAGGCATAAGAAATGAAAAGGCACAAAACAGACACTGCCTCTTATTTTTACTGTGAGATTTGAGAGGGGATCTTGGAGGACGCATAGGAAGAGCTTAAAGCACAAAAACATGGCAGCCAAGAGCGATCATAAACAGAAGATAAGCTCAATTAGGACAACAATGGGAAGGTAGTGATGGATGGGACACACATCCAGAGTGGTGGTGGGAGCTGGAATTTTCTTAAAGCTGCTATGGGGATGAATTTTGCAAGTTTAGGAGAATTTTTATTGATTTTGTTTACACGCACAGGGCATCACAGGCCAGAATACAAGCAAATTCAGCAAATTCATCTGTGAAAGCTGCTCTGTGTATGCTGCATCGTGCCTTTCACTTTCCCAGTTGGGCACAAATAATTAGTTCACAATCGCTTTCTCTCAAACTCACATCAGTAAATGCTCCCCTAAATTTTGCAGGTTGAGTGTTCCAACTGGATCCTTGTTTTCAATTACCGTATTTCTCTATTTAACTGTCAAATCAATCTCGTTCTATGTGTGCTCTCATATAGCTTATACAATCGTATACAATGCTAGTTTTCAAAGTCTTTCCCGATTTGTTCCTGCAAGTAAAGCAGCTGTTCATTTGCTGTTTCTGACACCATAAACTTTTCCTACGCTTCCCCTCTTTCCAGTGGTGCTGCAAAGTTTCCGCTCTTGACTCTATGACACAGACAAAAATGAAATCCAAATCAAATATATCACGCAGCTCCACACAGATATTTATTCATCAAACATAACAAGTAATTGGTTTTGTAAAGGGCAATCACAGCGGGAGTGTTGGGATCAGGTCTTGATTGCTGCAATTTGGTATTTAGGCAAAGGCAAAACGAAAATGCACACATTTAAGAGTACCTGGTTAAATTACATTAAAATGGAATTCAATCACACTCCACAATCAATGTGCACTCTCTCAACACAACCAAAAACAATCCCAGCTGCATACCTGTTACACCTTTGATTGATTGTGATTGTGATTCTGTGCAGTGAGCTTAATCTTAGATTCAGGAGGGCCATAGTAATGCCCTTAAACAAAAGGTAATTTTACAAGTTTCCCATCTGGGGGAAAGAGTGATAAAGTGTGTCTTCACACTGCAGGCTGAAAACTTGTCTGCACATCACCTTCCTCCCTGAATCATATCCTCTCTCCTCTGCTGAGTCTAATTGCTCTCTCAAAATATCCCCTCTGTCTCTCTCTCTGGCACTTATTCTATTTCTTTTCCTACCATTTCAAGCCAACAGGATCATTTTATGGTCCCACGGGCTTATAAGAACCAAAAAGGCAGAACTCTTGCCCTCGTTAAGCTTGTTGTTATGAAGATCTCTGAACTGAGTGTAAGTCACCCATGCTGAAAAAAAAAATAAAATAAAAATATATATATATATATATATATATATATATATATATATATATATATATATATATATATATATATATATATATCATCTAAATACTAACGTGCAAAATGCAAATGTGAGGCTTTCTTTTTCCAAATAATGTCTTTGAATTGCAGTTTCTCATGTAATAAACAGATAAACAGGATGCAAACAGGTGTTTATATTCAAAGCCATATGGGGAGAACAGGGTAGATAGATCTGCCTTTCACATTTTATGGTATGCTTGTACAGCAAAATAAAAATGCATTCACCTCAGACAGTAATTGCTGTGTATAATTATAGTTGCTGGGCATCCATGGAAGTAACACAAAACCATGAATTTAGAGCAGTCTTAAAAATATGACACATTTTTTTGGCACTTATCCCAGGATAGGGGCAAGGATGAGGCAGCATATATCCTATGGAGGTATGATATAAGACTCTCCCATACTACAGAAAAAAATAGATGCAGGGTGCAGAGCGTCAGACCATTGCTTATTTATCTATTTTATTTTTTGTCTCTTTTGGCCATTTCACCAGAACATGTTAAGCTGCCACCTGTTGGATTTCAGGCACAGATGACTTGTATCTGCAGAATGTCCCAGTTTTAGGCTCTAAATGTGTCTAACTTACACCAACATAATCTGCTGGAAAACAAGTAAAAGGGGCAGATCATTGGTGCATGTGTGTATCTGATGCTAGATCAGGGAGACCGATCCCTCACCTCTGATCAAATCATTGCTCTGCAACATCTGAGAATCCCACTTGAGCAAACGTTTGCCATTTTAAGTTCATTTTAATTAGAATATAAATGTGATTACATAACAGTAGAAACTGCTTCACACAGTGAGTCAGCTCCAGAATTAGTTAATTAAGTCATGTTGTATATAACACTGGAGTCCCACAGGTATCTAATTCCATTTCAATGCATAATTGTGATATAATTACCAAACATCTGACACAGCAAAAATAAAACGTTCTGACCCAGAGCCACCTGCCTCTTTTACCTCGTTCTCTATGTGTTCTCTTCTATCTGACAGAGAAGAAATGAATTACATTTGTGATCACATCAATGTCTTTGTGTAGACAGAAGTGTGAGTCATCTGATCCACTAACTGAACCAACTCATTTTCAGCTATGTTCACTACAGTCTGACTGTTTGTATCATTTCATTGCTTATTTTTTTCTTTATCCACCTTTTCAAACATAAAAAAATGAAATATAAGTTGTAAGATCCATGCATTCGTTGTTAGAAGACGCATTATGTCCTGCAAATAAATCTGTTGTGTGCAGCAGCCTTGGAGTAAGAGGATTCAAAGCCATACTGCTGAAAAAAAAAAAATCCTTGCCCCACATCTTCTTGTAAAATCATTATTCTGTTCTTCAGACCTTTTATCATCCTAACTTGCCTGACTGCCATATGAACCTGCTTTTTGACCACTTCACCTTCATTTCATGGTTCATAAATCTGCTACCCATGGATATGTACACTTTTAATTTAATCTAACGAACAAACCTGCGAGGCTGAGTTTTTAATGTTCAAAATACACTGATGCAATATAACAGGATGTTTCTTGCTTAAGGCAAAGAGCCATTGATTATTTTATTTTATTTTTAGATATTTTTCCTGCTTGAGAATGCACGGCAAAGTCACAGAGAGGATAGGTGAGACAAAGAGAATGATAGGTGAGGAATGGAAGAAGTTCAAGAGCATTATGGTGATAATGCAAAGCTGCAGCACCACCAGGATGCTCTTGAACCATCACTTAAGACAGGGAATGCTTGGAGCCTGAGCCTCAGGTTAAGTCTGATGTGCAGGGAATGTAGCTAGCTGCTCTGACAGACATGCATTTCACCTTGGGAGCAACACTAAGTGTTATAGGACTTGTTAAGCTGCTTAGTAGAATACATGCTTTGCCTCAGCCTTGCACCATGCTCTGCAAAAAGTAATGCTAGCTCTAAAAAATAAAACCAATAATCTGCCTCTGTTTACACATGAATCCACCGTGCTCAAGCACATCATGTACTACAGAGGGTACTTGTTTTTTGTTGCTTGGCAGTGAGATACTGACAGCATGTTAAAATAATGTTGCTGTTTCAGTCACGTTGAAAGAAGTAATGTAATGTAGTTGTTGTGCTGAAGAAAAAACAGAATGATGTATTTTTTCCTTGGCTGGGATGTCTGGGATGGCTGAATTTGGTGATATGGGTAACAAGGAGCAAAGGCATTCAAAAGTCTTATAGTGTTGCCTACAGTTGAGTCAGAAATTGCCCATCTTCACTGCCTCAAAAGGTTGTGTGTAGCACTGCCTTAAATTTGCTATTAAAGCATAGCAACACTTTAGTCAGTGTAGGTAAGTCTGGTATTTCACAGTGTGATTAGCCTCAGCTGTCATGAATACCAGATTATATTGTGGACTGTCAGAAAACCTCTCACTCAATAACCCCAGCACATTTTTAATACCACCAGCACATTCGCACGTCTCCCCTCCACACTTCCAATCAAATACAACATTTTTCCTCTCAAAAAAAGGTGTTCTACTCATTTTTTCCTTCTGTGGAGTGAATCAAAAAGCTAGCGTTTGCTTATTCTCTCCTCCTCTCTCTCAATCAGCAAATTTTCCCTTTGATCTTTTATTCATATGATTAAGTCTGTGTATCACCAGACTGTTCATTCTACATTTCAATATATGATGAGACCATCTTTGAAGTTGGGTATGCTGCAGTGGAGTCACTTTGGCGAACAGGGCTTTTTTTTTTTTCTCCCTTTTTTTTTCTGTTTGTAGTTTCACCAATTATTGTTGGAATGGAAACACTTTCCATCTTGCTAATTATCCTATTTAAATAGTTTGACCTTAAAAACACAAACTATGTTGTTTATGGAACCTGTGCTGAAATATATGTTCTATCTTAACTGAATTTAACTAAATAAATAAATAAATAAAACTTCCAAGCTTCCCTGTCCATATGTGGGCTGTGGCTTGTGTCACCCAAAATATGTTACCTCTTTCATAAACACATTTTAATGTTTAGTTACATTCACTATTCATTACATTTTCCTTGTTGCTTTGGCTTCTGTGCTCCTCGTATCTATTTTCTCGCCCACTTATTATTATGCTTTACCCTTGTTCCTATCCTCTGTCTCTCTTGCTCTTTTTTCCAGTGCCAACAACCTCAATTCATCCTCACTCTGCCCTCCTTTTGCCTGTTTGTCCTTCCCTGTCTTTCTCTCACTCCCTTCAACTCACATCTGTTTCTATCTCTCACCTTTATGTTTGCCACCATCTCTCAATCAATACCTTTAACCCTTGTTTTCTTCAACTCCTTGTTATCCCTCCCCTTTGCCCTCCTTCACTGCCTGTCTCTACTATTTCAGGCTTTTCCCTGGAAGATAAAAGGTTTAAGAATATTTAATGTCAGATGTGTGAACAAAGCACATGTGCAGGCTCTGTCAGCAGAGATCTGATTGAAACCCATATATATACCCTAATGAGAAAAAGACAGCAGTGTGGTGAACTCGCATGTAGTAATCAGGTAAAGGTGGCGAGATTTTGGGAAGACGAGAGTCAGATGAAGCAGTAGTAGAAGTAGAAGTGTACGCGATCACATATTAACAATATAGATCATGTCAGGGAGATACAAAATATAGTGTTATCATATTTCATGAACTAAAGAAAAGCATGAAATAGGTGCAGATAAATGGATCAAAAATGGTTTTGATGTCACTTTTTATCCATATTTACTCAGACTGAACCGTTTGCTATGACTCATGGCTCAGAGTGTTGCCCTGAGCTAAAGTGCTAGCATCGGGCTGACGATGATCTTGCCAGGCATGCCAGTGAAACTGTCAATGCATATTTTTGTCAGTATGCCACCATGTAACCAGCTACAGGATAAGGTGTGACGATGTGCTTTTTGTCATAATTGTAAAATTCATGTTATATTACGCAGCGCAAAGCCTGTGTCAGACCTCACCTCTGACTTTTTCTCTTTTTCAGTCACTTTTCACTGACAGGCCATGACACACAGACGAAAAGATAACACATGGTGGCTACGTTTATTAGAACATAAATAGTGCAGGTTAATAGTGCTCACAGAAGAGCATGAAGAAGCTTCAGTTTCTTCATGACTATGAAGTTTATGTTTGGACTCCATAAGCCTCAAAGTTTTATTTGCTGGTTTTTATCCCCCAGATGCCCTTCATCAGACATTAGTCCATCCCCACCCCCCTCCCATCTTACTCACGTGCACAGACATCTCCCCTCTCCCCCTTTCACTTGCACACACCTTCCCAGTGCCCCTTGGGTGCTGTAGGTAGCAGACCCAGAGTAATGGAGCAGCAGAACCCAGCAGTGGATTAGCAGCAGTGTGTGAGAGAGGCCAGATTCAGACACATTCCTCTGGGGAAGTCAAGCTAATCCAACCCCAGTGCTTACTCTATCAACCCCCTACCAGCTGCACTTTGCCCCTGCACACAAAAAGACACACACTCAAGCAAAATATAACCCAGGCATGAAGATTTCAACTTAGATGCATGCCAAGGTACAGCATACAAACAGACATATACACACACACTTCAGTGTATATCCCTGAAGGGCACGCGTGATACGTACACATGTAGTAATAGTGTGACACCTCTATTCACACATGTGCATGCGATCCCACATACCATACACAGTATGCGTACACGCACTCACAAACACCTGTCTAAACCCCCCACAAGGCCCCCTCTGGGAAGACAGAGGAGACCTTTGGCTTGTGTGTGACAAAACCTTCCCAGACGTGAGTCCTCATACATGGCTGCTGCTAATCAGAACATGCTGCCCAGATTCACAAATACAACAGCCTGAGTCCCTGAGGGGAGAGCCGCGTAGGTGCAGTCACTGTACCTCTCTGACAGGCTGTTCAGTTGGCTGGCTGATTGTCTGGCTGGTTGGATGACTAGTTCTTGATGCAGTGGCCAACACATAAAAGTAATGAATTTCCTTTCAGCATGAGCTAAAGCATGCAAATGTTTCCACAAACATGCCTCCTTACAAAATGCTCAGCCATCCTTGCAAGACTATATATATTCAGTTTGGCATGCATGGACTGTCAATGCATAGACAGGGACACACACACACACACACACACACAGAAAGAGAGAGAGATGCACACAAAAACAACAGGAGGATCAGGCAAGAGGCAGTCTGATTGCTCATCAAGCAGCAAGCAAGAGCTGGCGAAAGGCATCAATATGACTGAAGCCCACTCTCCTGGGCCCACCTGTCGATTACAGTGGTAAAGACAAGCTACCTGGTGCCTCAATCCATTCCCAGCAGCCTCCACCGGGCCTGTAGACACCTGAAGAATTCTGATGCCATGAGGGAATAAGGGACCTTCCACTTCACACTGGCAGACACACAATGGTTTGCCTCTGCTGCATAAACCATTGAGATAAACAACCCTACAGAGAAATGGAACAAGGATACAAATCTATCGCTCATGTGGTAGTGATTCAGTTTGTAAAAGCGGAACGAGATAGATTAATATCAAGCAGTCCACAGAAACATGTAAAATGAGATTTTCACAAAGAGCTACAATACATTTCATTGTGCCAGCAAAGACACAATAAATACAGAATAACACGTAATCCACAAAATACAAAGTCCATAAAGTGCTACGGCTATTTAGCGTGCAAAGATCCCAAACAAATCTCACAGTTTTAGAATTATGCATGTGATATTTATCTCCATTTGGCCTCCAGAGTTAAGTTATGTTTTCTGACTATTTGGCCAAAGGACAACAATCCCATTGCCCTCTGCTGCCTCATAATTAGACCAGATTAGAGCAGGATCAAGCTGTTTTCTTCCATTTATTCTCCCATGGGAGAGCAGCGGTAGGGGTGGGAGGTTTACCCTGTTGAGCCAACTAACCTTGGACACAGAACAGAAATTTGCAAAAAAGATGGTAATCTGGAAAGCGGATTTGCACTTTAGAGGGGAATTTTACGCATGGAGCAAATGTAGTTTTGTGCCTGTTTTCTGACCCAAACAGTCAATTAACTGTCTGAAATATAAGTATACATGAAGTAACAGTAAATCATTGTGCATGCGCGTTGTGTCTTGCTGGGGAGTGAGGAAAGTGCGTCAGTTTCCTTCCTGACGTGGCCGGCGCACAAGCAGACGCTGTGGTTTAAAGTTTCAGCACCACGGACAGCGCTCACTCATAAATTACTGAAAAGCGCCCACTTTGGCTTCTCCTCAAATACAAAGAGAGGCTCGGGGTTAATTTATTAGGTTTCCTTATGAAGTTACCCTGCTGAATTCACGCTAATAAATCTTGCCAATAGTAGGGCACAGAATATTGATTCCTATGGAGGTCATTGCAGAAGCAATTATTAAGTGGGCAGTAATCAAACCCGAGGCTCTGCATATAATTGATTTAAACCTCACCTGATAAGCTCTTCTCAAAGCGGCTGCTCTCAGAAACTTTCATTTGTTGGGCCATTCAGAGCCATAAAAATCCAGAGATGATGTTAAGGAAGCAAAGCCGCACACATTAGAATCAACAGCCCCTGCAGAAACCCTCTCTGATTGTGTTACAGATCGGATGATGTTCATTCTATGTGCAATCACGGCCCCTCTCTTCACTGCTCCCCCTTTTCCTCTCCGTTTCAAAGCACAGGTCGGTGACTCTTCCAAAGCTAGATGGCAGAAGAGCCCCACTGCAGCTGAGCTGCGCTTTGCGCCGTCATCATCCCATCTTTGCATTGCAAATTGCCCAGTCCCATCACTCCCAATAACGGCTGCGCTCGATCTCCAAAATGAAAATCAGAGTTATGGTGGGATTGCCTACCGGGCGAATTTCTTTCATCAGCTTTCGGGACGGGATGCTGCCTGTCTGGGTCTCACCTGACACCCCCCCACCTCCGCCCCCCCTCCCCTCACACACACACACACACACACACACACACACACACACACACACACACACACACACACACACATAAACCACATGCTGGCATTAACTGAGTTCATTTCTTTCTCAGGATTTACATTCTTCCCATAAAGACGTGCTGCTTCCTCCTCCTCCCTTGCCACCCACACCTCCGCTGTTCCCGCTTCATGATTTGTGACCCACACATCAGCCACATCATACTTAACACAGGACGCTCTCTCGCTCGCTACACCCGCCACCCCCGTCTCCCCACCACCACCTTCTCTCTCTCTCTCTCTCTCACTCTGCGTGGCTCAATTACCGATCGATAAAGGCAGCATTCACATTGTAGGCTCGACTCCACTCCGTCCTCAGCCGGTTTATAGGGATGAAAAAGGAAAGATGTTGAACAGCAGATGCCAGAGTGCACCAGCAGAGATCCTCACACTTGATGCCCCTCTCAGCAGAGATGGTTGAGCCCTCGTCCAGGTTGCTGTGGTCCTATCCTAAAATTCAGTCTTGCTCACTTCTCTCCTATCAGCTGACATAGCGCGGCGGGCGGCTCTGCCTGTTTCTCCTCTGAGAAGGCAAAGGGAACCTACTTCAACCCAACAGAAAGAAAACAGAACATAGGCTACAGAGGTTACATGTGTTAGTTGTGAACATGAAGGGGATTTACAGAGACGGATACTACGACGGATCTATTGAACTACGGGACATTTTCAACAGGAGATGCGTTAAATGTGGCCGAGGGGACTTTGTTCAAGCCAAAACGATGAGGATTAGGAGGGGAATTGTTTTTTGGAATCTCCTCTTTTCACTGATGTTCACTTGTGTGAAAGGTACGAGCCACTGCAGCAATTCTCTGTATTTTCTGATGCGCTTGATGTGACCGTGTGTGTGTGTGTGTGTGTGTGTCTGTGTGTGTGTGTGTGTGTGTGTGTGTGTGTGTGTGTGTGTGTGTGTGCGTGCGTGCGTGCGTGCGTGCGAGAAATCAAAAGCTTTTACAGACGTGCGGAAAATAGGCTACCACGGTTTACTGGATGGAGTTTTAAGGGACGCATTTCACCGGTTTAGCGCTCAATGCAGGCTTTGACTGAGTCGCTCAATAGATATTCTTGCGGTAGCCTACGCTTCTTCTAATAGCCTACGTGAGCTGCTTTGCTTAGTAGGGTAACTAGTGAATTGTTGAGGCATGCACTGCAGATTTCCTATAGGATGTTATGAGATTCTAATTTATTTAGGCTACAGCTGTGCGCCTCTTCTCTTATTTGGGTCGAGTTTTCAAGTATTTATGTGGGATTTTGCATCAGGCCAGAAATGTTACTGGAGCCATTTAGGGGGCCGAGGCAATTAGTAGTGTGGAACCAATTTGTCGACTGGTGTTTATTGGACTTGCCAGTGCAGGCAGGTGTAAGGTGGGCTTGTTAGTATTCTAGTGGCTCTTTCTCGGGGTCTGTCTTTTGAAGACTCGTTCTAGCTGGCGAGGTAACTGCTGGTTCCATTTTTCTCTTATATGCATCACCTAATTTCGCTCAGACCAGTGAAAATGTCAGCACTAGTGAAATGTAACTTTTCTGATACAGTTTTTAAAACGTGGTGTCATCCTTTTTGACTGCACGAAACAACTCAATTTCTACACTTTGCCCTGAATTGTCTGATCATCTCTGTTCTTCCTCCCTTGTTTACCACAGTAATTTGACTCATGCTATTTACATACTTCTGTAGAAATCAGTCGAAGCAATTGTTGCTCATTTTCCTCACTTAAATTATAACGTGCTCGTTCATTGAACAAACAGAAGACAAATAAAAATCCATGTCTTGCTTTCTTGCAATGCCAGTTACAGGCTGATTATAAAAACTGAGCATAAGAATGTGTGTTTCTGTGTGTGTGTGTGTGTGTGTGTGTGTGTGTGTGTGTGTGTGCGCATACAGGGACGTTGTGTGTGTGAGTGCATGGCTGCTTATCTGTTGAATGCATGTACGTATGAGTATGGGCACTCACAGATATCAATTTACATGCAGATTGTTCACCCTGTGAGTAATTCTCATGTCTGTCTGTTGGGGGTGGATGAAATGTGCAGCATGCAGAGTAGCAGCACCCACCAAGAATGAGCCAAGTCGAGTCGAGCAGAGTCGGGCGCAGTGCTGTTTCATCACCACCCACATTGTGGCAATGTCAAACCCAGAGGCCACTGCCAATCCTCCTAGTACTGTTACTTATTAGGGAGCCAGCCAGCCAGGAATTGGGGAAGAGGGAGGAAAGGGGGAGGAGGAGCAGGAGGAGGAGGAGGAGGCCATGGTCTTCTTCTGGAAAAGCGCAATGAAAAAAGTGACACAGAGCAAGGCGTGGAGGAAGAACCATGGAACAGCTGTTGTTCCTTTGCTCTGACAACTGACACAATGTTTGCAGAAGTAAAAAGGTCTACTAGATTTGTCCTGTGACTCATTTCTCCTGCTAAGATAATGATGCTCTAAAAAAATGCTCCAAAAAAAAAAAAAAAAGCCCACCATCTAGCAAAGTTTGCACAACACTGCTTTGCTAGAGGAGCTTTCTCACATTAGATTATTTTTGTGTGCGTGGGCGGTGCACAGTTCTTATTCTCAGTTTACAAAGTTATCTCAGTCACCTGTCTGATTCTTGGCACTCTGCACAATTTAGTGACATGTATCAACTTAGTTTTGAAATGAGCAAAACAGAAACAAAAATAATCCGCTCTCATTGCAGCAGTCCACTGCCAAACAACTGAGGACCCACTGCAACTGTGTCATCTAATCCTTTGGGAACTTAGAAAACTACTTCAGACAGACGCAAATTTAGGAAGCTAAATTGCAGGGACTGGAGGTTTTTTTTTTAATACAGCAAAAGACCTGGGTCACATACAAATAGAATTCCTTTACACTGATAGTGAGCAATTTACTGTATCTTCTCTTGAGTACAACAGCTGCGTCACCCTTTTTTCTTTTAACAGTCACACTGCATCCATCGACCGGACGACTATCAATCAAATTCACAATAATGAAACAGTCACAAAGCTGAGAGCATCCCACTCTGATGACACATGCTTGTGTAAGCAATGGATAATATCATGTGTGAGGGTGACAAAGAGCCACGCTGGATTTATGGCCACCGCTTCCTGGATCTGTCCTTTATATTGTTTATGGTTATTAAAGTATGTCTCCTAGAAACTGATGAATATTACGCTGCTTTACATTTTTACCTTCACGTCCATTTCAGATGAGACTGTGCACATCAGATACCACTCAAATATTCAGTTCTTTTGGCACTTCTTTATACTGGACAGTCCTAGTCGTGACCTGATAAGGAAAAGCAGGAGGGGACACGGTCATCGTGGGAAGTTGAAGGGACGCCACAGGAGAGGACAAACAGAACACGCAGGCACTGGCCTGTTTCCCCACACTGACATTAGCACATCAAATGACAGTGAACGATTAATGATAGTGAACAGATTGTTGATAATTGTCCATCTGTTATGTCCCACCACTTCTGTTTCTTGTGATTATGTTTTATCCCTCAAATTTCCTTCAAGCTTCCAGACTTTGTTAGATTGCAGTTGTTGTTTTTTTTTTAACTCTATACCAGGCAGTCACTAATTGCTGGTAATCAGGTGGGTTCTGCACAGACAGTAATCTGGCCACTGAGCCCTTGATGAAGACTTTCTCTCAATGTGATTATGTAAACAGACTGGAAAGGCTGCTGGGGCTAATCAGGATTACAATTTGTCTGTGTAATTATACACTATCTACAGGGAATTTGGGGCATTGTCCCACTGCCCCCCAGGTTCTTGATCTCAACAACTGTGGAAGAAGTAGAGCAGAAGTATGAGGAAAAAAAGTGGACAGAATCACCCGGGTTCAACTGTAACTGGAAAGAACAATATATAATTTTCCAGGGCACAGGAACTTGGAATCGTATCAAGTTTACTCCGTGGATTCCTGATGCCTCTTTTAGTGCTGACATTTTACTGGATAGCCTCAGTGCTGTACCAAAGTACTGCTCAGCTCACCCACTGGCCTCTCGCCTGTCTCGCCTGGCCCAGATGTTGCTGACAGGTCCCCACAAAGGTTGGATATAGTTTGCTGATTCTGATTAAGTCAGTTCTTCTCAGGTATCAGTTTTAATATAAGCAGTACTCTCGGGGGAGAGAGATTGGCAATATCTTGTTTTCAGCAAGAAAAATAGCCCACCGTTTGTTGAGATTAAATGTAATAGGTTGAGGAGAGGCTGCTTCCAGAGTCAAGGCTAAAGATTCAAGGTGGACTGTCTTCTGCACCTCAGGTGCTATTTTCAGAGGGGATTAAACTCTGTTGACTGTCTGAGGGCATATTCGCTGATAAAAATGGATGCATTCACTTAGCCTTATACATGCAGAGGTTAAAATCTAGAAATCCTGACAGGGAGTTGGAATATGTTTACGCAATAACTGTGGTAAGTAACAGTTTTTAAGAGGCTCTATAAATGCAGCAAATCATTTATCTGAAGTGAGATGTAACAATTAAACCAGTAACTACGCTGCTACTTATAAAATATAGAATGGGTTTTCCAATTGTTCTGTGAAGCACAATAACATACATACCTTTGGATGTTCTTTCGTTAGTCTCGTTGAGAATTGCACCCACAGCGTATTACATTTCCAGTGTTATTTACTTCCCAACCTGTGACCGTGGCATACCCACATGCCGCCATGAATCTTCTCTCTCACTGACGACTGCTCCTCTTGTTTGTGTTTGTGGCTGTCAACTGGATCTTTGATATGTGACAGGAGAGCAGGCAAGGCGAAGCATGGTCAAGGAAACAAAGTAGGGTGATGTGAAGGTAATTTAGGAGGTAGACTGCTTAGTGGAGGTGGCTGTGACTCCATAGCATATTTCAACAGCAATTAAACTGATAGGTGAGGATAGCATACCAAATACCTGTTTAGACTCTCAACTACAGTGTTTCAACTACAGTGATTTGCTACAAGGTGGCAGTACTGCAGATTTCATTTTCCATCTTATTAGAAAATACACCAAGACAGGTAGACTATACAATCTCAACGGCCTGTGAGATGGTCTCAGGTCAGCAGCTTAGAAATTTATTGATTTCTCCATAAATGGTACATTCTGTTAATGTAAAAATTGACTTTTTTTTTTTTTTTTTAAGGTTTTAAGTTTTCTGGCTTCTTTTGTTAAGAATAAAGTAACAAAAATGTGATCTCTCTGCTGGCCGTGCTGAAAAAAAAAAAAAAAAAAATCTTTAAATCATTGATTGACCAATCATCTGATTTTAGGGTTCCATGCTGTGTATTGGCCTTTGGTACTGGCCTGTGGAGATGCATTTATTAAGGCACTTATTCATCCAGGTCTAATTTCGGTTATAATCAAGGACACACAGTGTCCCTGATACAAAGAGGCTGAATCTTCCCAGCCAATACCATCGAACTGCAGTGGTAGCAGTTTTAGATCTGCAGTTCCAGTCCAATCTGTGGAATCTAAAAGCAACGACAGTGATATCAGGTCATAAATTCCAAGGAAAAAGATGGGGAAAGTAATAGCTTCTTTATTTTGCCACTACAGGCAATGCATGCCAGTGTCCTTTGTCGTCTTCTTAATACCTGCTCTGTGTGTGTGTGTGTGTGTGTGTGTGTGTGTGTGTGTGTGTGTGTTCTTGCATTTGATATTTAACCTGCAACATATCACATTTTGTACGACACAAGCATATTTTCTATTGAATTCTTGGAAGGTATAGGTCACACTGCATGGAGTGTCCTTGTGTGTCCTCTGTCTTCCATGTTTCTCCGGCTGGTCAAGGCAAGGGCTGTTATCAACATTTTATTTGTTAAAAAACAAAATGATGATGCAGAAGCCAAGAGAAAAACTCTGTTGGTTGAGTACACCTTGAGTGACAGATGCAACAATTTGTTGATCAACTTATTAGTTAATAGACAGAAAGTTAATTGGCAACTATTTTGATGAGCAATAATCATTTTGGTAATTTTTCAAGGAAAAATGGCAAATGTGCTGGTTCCACTTTGTCAAATGTGATGATTTAAAGCTTTTCTTTGCCATGAATGATAGTAGAGTGAATACCTTTGGACTGTTGGCTGCATGACATTTGGGGTCTGTAGAAAATCATAATGGACATTTTTCAGAGTTGTTTAACATTTTGTACACAAATTAATTAACTGAGAAAATTAGCAGATTAATCAACAATGAAAATAATCCCATAGTCACAGTCCTAATGTGAGTCACGTTAAAATTATTCACACGTCACAAGTATAATTGTCTGTATAATTGTTATTTTTACACTTTGACTGATTTTTCTGATGGCCAAGTTCATGACAAATCCTTAGAAAGGAATATTGAAATTAATGTACAAAACCTTTGAGTGTTTTAAGGCCACAAACTGAATTGTATTTCTATTTAATTGTTTAATATTTGCTGCTGGTTTGTGTGACACAATAATGTTCCATTTTTATCAATGAATTTATGTCATCTACATCCCAGCCTCTGAGAAATTCTGTTCATATAAAACTAATTTGCAAAAGTAAATGCGTTTTGAAGGAAACATAATGCCAACCAAATCATGTTTTGTATTAACATAATGAGGAAATGTAGCTAATTAACATACCTGGCAAGTTGCAAAACTGTTGATCCTGAATGTATGTTTGCTGACAAAGTTTTTCATTTATTTTGTGTGGAAATGGGCAAACATAAAATGTACTATCCACCCTTAGTGACTACGCCATTATTCAGCTTTTCTAGTAATTTCTAGGGAACCGGGTGAGTTATCCGACAGTTAAAGTGTTAAATGGGAAACCAGCAAAACATGCAAATGCAAACAAAAACAAAAAAACACTGAACAAAAACTGCAGCTGTAACATTAATTGCCTCCCGCTGGTGCAAAATTGCAGCAGCTGTTACTTTCTTTGCCTGTAGATGGCAAGATCAAAATGTCTACATGTGTAGGTCCAAATTGCTGCAACCATTACTTTCCCTCTCTACGTGTTGGCATGTATAGAATTGGTCTAACCATTAGTGGAGAATCTGCAGCCAGCGGCATGTTAATGAGGCAGTTTGTAAGTTTGAGTTTCAAGTGAGTTGCATGAGGTGCTTTGCATCTAAAACACAAGTGCTCGCTATGTAACAGGCAGTTAACTGGAAGATGTTTACTTGGAAAGTGAAAAACAGTCGAGCATTGTTCAGCCTCTGTGGTTGTCTTTAGATAGAAAAAGACAGATTCTTGTTCTGTGCTTCTTTCTTTTTCCCTTTTCGGGGAAAGTGAAGTGTTATTGTTTGTTTGGAAATTGGAGGCTAGAAAGACAGACGTCCTATTAGATGTGTTGTTGGCTCACAGTTTTCTGTTGTACAGCAGCTCTCACAGTGGTGGCCTGGCATCAGGTGCAATATGGCTCAGTAGCACTTTGAGGAGGTATTGGTGTCTACTCATGAAATACTGTATCTGCTGGGAAGTAGCTGAAGCACCAGCAGCACGCAGACGTTGGGAAACAGTTATTATACTTGGCTATGCAGACACACAACGCCTGTTATTTCCTTGTGCAATGGTGTGTGTTTGGTGTGTGTATTTGTGCACATGCCAGCTGTGTTTCAGTGTGGCAGTGTATTTGATTTTAGTATTTTTCACCTCAGTGGTTGGCAATTTAAAACCAACGAATGGAATATTTCAGAGCCCTTTTCCAAATTGCAGTGACACACTCATGAGGTAATAGTCATTCTCTAGAAAGCCTCTTTGCTGTTTCTGTTGTATGGAGCCCATTTCCCTTTCATCAAGCATGCAGACAAGCATGGTGAGGGGCTGCGATTATCCACATTCTATCAGTATGAATTGTGAAGGTGCAGCACAGTCATGCAGATACAATCCTTCTCCTCGGGGACATCAATTTTAAGATTTCTGTCTACTAAGGTTGTTGTCTGGGCCCTAGCAGTCGTCACTGTGGTATTCCTGGTTGTGCTGATGAAAAATTGTTTTCTCTTCCCTCCACATTTTATGTTTGTGGCTCAGAGTACAGCCTGATCTAAGATCTAAGAGAAAAGTGCTTGGATTTCTATAAACAAAATTACCACTAAATATAACTCCTAAGTGCTGCGGCGGCTCTGATTTGATATGGCGCAGACCTGAAGATTCATGATCTGAAGAAAAGAAATTTAATTTTCTCCACCTCGCGCGTTTCCTCTGATCAATGGTTATGTTCAATACTCAACATAATCTATAATGTCCTTTTCTTTTTCTGCACTTAATAAAAATTCAGTTCTCAGTAATATAAGCGAGTCTATATATAACATGACTGTTTCTCCTTGTGTTTTTAAAGGTGTGTAGAGACTTTGCAGTGAATATAGCCTTTCAGGATGTCTGTTGACCTTTGTCTTGCTTGGTAAGGGTTCTATCTCTCCAGTCAGTGCTCTGTAACCAGGCCCCCGCTGATGGATATCTCTATATTGGCTGACTCACCTTTAAGGTCAGGTGCAAATCAATGCAGGTTTTTTGTACTTTAACTTTGATTGCTGGGAGTGGTGCTGTCGCCTCCCCTTCCGTTTGTGATAGGCCATCATCCTGAACAATGATGAAATGTCATGCGGAAGAAGAGGTGTCCTTGACTAAGCATACACTACAGTCAATCGTGAGGAAATGGAGTATCAAGCAGAGAGAAAAAATAATACATGCCAAAAATAAGAGGAGCTTGAAAGCGAATAGCTCAGTAGGCTTGTGGATCTTGAGCTTAGGATTTGTTTGAAGAAAGCTACTGTGATGTATGAAGGGTGAAGGCAAAATAGTCTCATGCATAGATGGACTGATGGTCCAAGTGGTGTTCAAAGCAAGGCTGAAACTGTGCGTTTTAGTATTATTTAGTGATTAATGTAGTCGTGTATGATTTTGACGACTTTGCTGTGAATATTTATACACTGAATGACTACATACGATTCATTTTCTGCTAATTTGTCATAGTCAACATACTGCCAATCTTCATACAGTCCCTAATCAGACGGAGTATATTTATAGAGATGCACTGATATGCTGTTTTATATTCACAGTGTATTCTAGCAAATATATCTATATGACAAATATAAATGGTGCATGGGCCTATTATGTTCTATATGTCAATTCACACAAGTCATTTATTACAAAGCTAAGTTAACTTTTAAGATTTTTCTGGGCACTCTGAGGCTCAGCTCATGTCTCTACTATTACAACACTATTTAAAAAAAAAAAAAAAACCTACCAGGTGTATTTGCCATTTAAATAGCAGCCACTGCTTAAAAAGTCATAAAGAATCCTAAATTAAGCTTAAACACAGCAGTGATAATAGACAATAACTTAATGAATTATAGCACTGTGAGGTAGGAAAATACTTTTTAAAGATGAAAACTATAATTGGCCTTGAAACATGAACATCTCCTGAGTGTGCTCAGAGATAGAAGGCGCAAGTCCACCTCTGCTTTCCTTGTTCTTGAGGCTCAGTGCGTGACACAGGCACACACTGGCAGCACTGACCGTAGCACTGGGGTATTATTACAAAGTGATATATCCAGGTGTGTCTGATGAAGGTGACGAAGCATGTTGGCCATAAGTCATACTGTGGCTCTTCTTGTACACTAGTTGAAGTGTCCTTGAGCAGGACCCAACCCCAACTTGTTCCAGATGTGTGTAAGTAATGTAAATGACTGAGTTCAACAATCTGCCAAATGTAATGATAAAGTTTGCCATCAATGTAGCATCCTTTCTTCCGACACAGTAGACTTTCCAAAGTCTGCTGCCTTTACAGTGTCATACAGCCAAATGTCCTTACAAAGAGCCCTGCAGCTGATGACCTCCTGCTGTTCTGTTTGTCCACACATCACAATGATGTTTCTTATGAAGAATCCAAGAACAAACAATCTTTGATATATAATGCATCAATGGTTTTGTTTCCCAGGTGGTCACTGTTAACAAGTAACTGCTCTGGCCCAAGAATTTTTTGAAATCTTTTCTTCCACAACCTAAATGCCACCTTAAAAATATGTGTTGCTCCATTTCTGCATGAAGTTGACACTGAATGGTGCCAAAGGGGGGCGCTACAGCATTTCTCTAATTGAATGCTATTAATGAGGGCACAAAAACTGGTCATTTCAGTGTTACTCTGATTGCTCTAAGCCATAGTATCTCGTTAGATCAGATAAACTTTATCATCTCATTGGAAAAATTGTTTTGGACACGCAGGCTACCGCATAAACTGGGGACAATAGACAGGCGATAACGGACAAATGCAGCACAATAGATGGCTGATAAATTCAATACACTTTAAGGACAATAAGCAAATGGAACACAATGAAGTTGCCAAACTATCTTTGATCAGAATTGAACAGTTTCGCTGCCTGGGGGAAAAGTTTGTCGTGCAGTTACATCATCCATTTTGCATCCTGAAGCAAATATCTGAAGGGAACAGGTCAAGCTGCTCTTTCTTATTTTCCAAGCCTGTTTAATAATGGTCTATTCAAAAATGGTCGTCTGAAATGAGCAATCTCTCATACCCATCAGCAATCATCTATTATCCAATGATCTGTTTGTCACTCAGAATAATTTGGATGGCTGTAAATGACTCCTCCCCCCTCTCCCTGCTGCACATAACCATTTCTCTTTATGGCCCAACTATAAATCTGCATCAGTGGTGGAGGACAACTTATTGGCTCTTGACTTGTTTGGGAGCACCCATACACTCTTCCATGTTCTGGAAAGTCAGAATTATGTCTCTCATTTTCTTCCATGCATAAAGTAAACATTAAATACCCAATTTAGCCTGCAACAAATTCTACAATAGGATACCTGCTATGAGGCATAATATATTTAGCCCACAAAATCAATTTTATTTCCCTTCCACACAGGGTATGGCACTGTGGCTCATTAACTGCTTCATTCTGCCCAAAATCTCTGTAATCACAGGAGAGGATCACATGCAGACGCTTGTTTTGCCCTTTATGTTAAAGAAGCTCTGCAAGGCCAATGACACATATAAATATGTATGTGCTCAAACACACTCACACGATTCTGACTGACAAAGAGACAAACACCTTCAGAAATCTCATCAGTGTGGGAGACAACTGCCATTTTCCTGTCTGTGTTTTGCTCACTAAGTATAACAATCAGTCAGAGGCATCAAAGGTGTGCTGCGGTGAAAAGGTGGTATTTGTGTCTATATCCAAAAGACCAGGGGTAAATGTAACTATTTGCGGAACAGCTGGGACCATTCTTCTGCTGTCTGTCATCCAGCCTGGCTGCCTGCTGAAGCCCCTGTTTGTGCCAGACTTGTGCGTTATGATACTAATTCATATTTCTGAACCGCATTTTCCCCACTGTGCAATCACAGCATGTTGTTAATTTGGTTTCTCATCGCAATTTATGGTCGGCGTTGCAGCGTGGCACTAACATGGGGTCGGAGAAAACCCCTGGGAGTGCGTTTTACAATTGAAGTGATGATGGAGGTCAGAACAGGCTACTAAGCAGTGACAGTGGAATTCAAAGAAGACATACTGTCGGTGTAAGTGTTAAATGGATTTGATGTCCTCTCTCCTGTACAAGGAAGTACATGTTGTTGTTGCGTATTCCTTTGAAATACCACAATGCATGTTTGCAGTGTTCTTTTTATAGATACAGCATTTATGGAGATGACAGTGCTTAACATATTACAAGCTCCTATGATTCAGAGCATTGAAAAGGGGGATTCTAATTCATAATGGGTAGCTCATAGAAAAAAATGGAAAAACAAGGAGGGCAATAGATAGCGTGGGGAGGTGAAGGGTAGCTGGGAAAATGAGAGGCAGAGCTGCCGAGCAGGAAGGGAGAGAGGGATAAAGAAAGGAAAGGAGCAATTGGCTAAAGAGGCAGGGAATGAAAAAGGTGAGCACGATGAAGAGAGGCTGAGAAAGGAAGAGGCAGGAGAGTTGCAGGGATAATGAAGGATGAAAGGAATGCATCAAATCTGAGAAGGAGAAAAAGGGAGACATGCAGAAAGAGGGAAACAGGTATTTTGGCAATGAGCATGTGTTCTGTCATCTTCAGGACATCAGAACAATCAGCCATACCACCAACGCTCAGCAGCTCACACGAACAGTATTACTCTGAAGAGTTTGCAACAATAGTCATCCAGTGCTTGACAAAACATGAAATATTTCCAGAACTAATAGAGCTCCTGTCCTTGCTGTAGTTATACACTTGGGGTGATAGAAGACCCTCAAATTAAAGCAAGAGTATTTGAATTTTAAAATGATGTGAGTTTTCTTGCCCTTGAGCCCAACTGTGCTCTGTTGATATCCTCCACCAGGATTGCTTCAGGTTTATGTTATCCTACAGTGGTTAGCTGCAATTACAAAATTGTGTGGTAACCTCACCACAGCTCAAGTCTAATTCACTTTACCTGCACTCATGGTTATGTAGCAGTGATTAAAACTGCATGTCTCTGGTTTCATGCATTTTATTTTTACTTCTACTTCTCTTTAATGTTTAAGGGTATATTAAATTCAACAATGCGTGACAACTGTAAGTGAATGATCAGTGAGAATAGAAACACGCAACAAAATACTGTGACGAGCAAAGACGAGCAATAACAAATATCACAGTTGTTGGTCAAACACGCTGTCGCATTGCAATTACTTCTACTTCTCTTTAATGTTTAAGGCCATATTCCAGCACTTTAGCATTGCTATTTCCTAAAAATTAGGGGACTCACAAGAGACAGGTTTTTAAAAGGAATGGTCAAAATCAAAGCAACAGGGTGCAAAGAGGTGTCGTGTGGTCACTACTATGAGTCAAGCTCCAAAACCCTGGACCCATAATGCAACTGAATAGCACCTGGTATAAGACCCTCCCTGCCTGCTAAATGCCTACTTCTGTCTTATTTTCAGACTTTGGAAAGCTCCCTCCAGAGACGTTTGGAGCACACCTCTGCCCTTATCTGATCCACCTGCTTTTACTGAAGTGACTGAAATCTAAACTGTAACTGCACCAGCAACTGTAGTTGGGCTCTGCTTCTGTAATCGCAATTCTATTTCAAGGCCATTTTGAATATTCAGGGTGGTGTGGATCATCCTGTCTTGTCTTCAAGTGCTTCATGCACCCAGTCAAACCATTAATTATTTCTTGTTTGAAACACAAGCTAAATGTAGCTGCTTCGAGTATACGGTGGTAGCTCTTTTGGTGGCGGCGTTTTAAAAATGAAAGCAATGTGGATCAGGCATCTTAACAGGAAGGCTGGATTTGAGTTTATTAAATTCAACAATGCGTGACAACTGTAAGTGAATTATCAGTGAAAATAGAAACATGCAACAAAACGCTATGACGAGCAAAGACGAGCAATAACAAATATCACAGTTGTTGGTCAAACACACTGTCACACTGCAATTACTCTCTTGTCATCAAAAATCCTTACTTTTACAGCCATACTCACGCATTTGTTGGATCAGTGAAGATGGCTGTCTTGGTAATTACCATATTTCCAAGAGTGCTTGAGAGCAGCAATAATGCCCCGTGTCACAGGTTGGATCATGTTGACCCTGTAGGTGGCGCATCAGCCCTGCAAATTACCCTGTTTGCTCAATGGTGGTGGAAATAATTGCAACTTAGACATGCGGCAAATCTTGGCAGGAATTTTTCCCCACTCCATTTAGAGCAGCAGCTCATCACCAGATCCAGCACCGTAAAGCTGTAAGGGCATGATATATACTGTATCTATAACTGTATCTATGAATAGGTCAGGCCACTTGATCACTGGATGCAGGAGGAGTGAATTGGTCTCGGGGGCAGGTCAGTTATCTGGACAATAGGTGGAGATAAAGTGGACTGTCAGGGACTCTGGGTCAGGACCCCTGTGAGTGTAATATCCTCAAGGTGTCGCAAGATGTAAAGATTGTCAAGAGACGTTCCAGATGATTATCATGTTGGTTTTTTTTTGTGAAATATGAACAGCTGTCAGGTTTTGTCCAAAAATAATGAAACAGCTTGACAAGAAAGAAATTAATTGTCAGTTTGTCTGAGAGTTTAACATTTCACTGTTGTGCTCACATCCGTTTATAAGGTGTGCATTATATTGAGAAAATGACTACTGTTTGTCTGGTTGGAGGCCATTTGAGCTGCTTAGCTGCCAAGTGTTTTGCTTTTTCCCATACTGCAGTCTGTGTGTATGGCCAATACTATGTAAAACATCTTTACCTACTGAGTGTGAAAAGCTAATTACACTAGGAGTAAATTGTGGGGGGTAAACCATGCATCTTAATTAAGTTTGAATTTCATTAGACAACATGCAAGATAGCCTCAAATGAAATGACACTCTTTTTCTGTTCTGTGACGATGGGAGCATGTTCATACATTGTTTGTCTAAGCGTGGGAGTATACTGTATGTGAAAGTGTGGAAGAGTACTGTACTGTAAGTGATAATGTATGTGTGTGTATGAGTGACACAGATAATGTTTGCATATGTGTTTGCATTACTTACCTGTGGCACATTTGCTTATTTAAATGAACACCACGAAGGCTAGCCAAGCAATCACATTACTCTAGTTTGACAATGATACTATAATGCTTAACCTAATATGTCAAGGGTATTGATTTTCAGCAAGCCAATGCAACAAGGTGCAAGGATATATCTTGTGTGGGCTGTGAAACACAGCGTTCAGGGCTTGTGGCACCAAATTTGAAGACCTTGCTTGTTGCTTGTCTCTGGGGCTTTCTAACCCTCTGGAAAGAAGTGGGCAGTAATGATACATCACAAGCCTTTTGCTCGATGTAACATTGAAAAACATCACTGTAGTCCTCAATTATGTATTTCTCTTCCATTATTACAGCAGTAGGTGTTGTAGCCTATTATTTTTTTAATTTGAAGGGGATCTGAAAACATAAATGGAAACACAAAACTTGGCTCTTATCCAGCTGGCTGCTAGATTTCCCTCGCAGCTTCAGCAAGCTGAAAACAATGTGGATTTTCCAAACAATTTGTTCTCAGTTCAAGAAGTATTGCACCTGAACGTCACAGGGTGCATACAGTTGTGGCAATTAAAGCGTTGCTCAGTACAGCATCTGTTCAGGCCTGTTTAGAAATTCTAAAGCCATTCAGTTTATTTATTGCTGCTTGAATGTGTGCAACAGGCAAAATTAAACACATTTTACCAAAAGATCTCTACAATTTACGTCTTTTCTTTCATGTGTGGTTGATAATGACTGGGTGTTTTGTTTCTTTCCAGGTTTTATCCATACTTGCGGAGGCACTTTAAAAGGGAGGAATGGGACGATAGAAAGCCCCGGGTTTCCATATGGATATCCAAATGGAGCGAACTGTACCTGGGTGATTGTTGCCGAGGAGGGGAACAGGATTCATATAGTTTTTCAATCTTTCGCTGTGGAGGAGGAATATGACTTTTTATCTTTGTATGACGGGCATCCACACCCGGCCAACTTCAGGACAAGGTAAGGAAGAAGCCCCGAAGCCATGCACCTTGAAGGCTGCGTTTGAAGGCTGGCAGGCAGGGACGGACAGTGAGAGGGAGGAAAGCCGTCAGTCAACCTCCAGTGGAAAACTTCATCTTTAATGTACACATGACATAGACAGCTTATTTATGTCAAGGAGGTGTCAGGCATGTCAGCAGTAGTGTGTGTTTGGATTGTTGAGTGTCCGCTCTTTTCTGATATTGTTGTGTGCAGAATAGAAATACCTTCATAAAAGTGTAGAAGATAAGACAGTATGGGATTGTGTTCAAACATAAAATACAATACAAAAAAAGACAGAGAAAGCTATTTATTTCATGAAACACACTTTAAATAGTGTGTGGATTTCACAGCAAAGAAACCCATCAACCCGACAGCTCTACACAGACTCCCCACCATTTATTTCTGAATGAGCATGCTGGGTTGGCTTCAGTGATGCATGGGTCAGCTCAGTAACCACCATGCTTTATTCAAATGCTTCACTGGAGGAGTCAGAGGTAGAGAAAAACATGAAAATCAAACACAAAGATTTGTCCTTGTTTGCTTTCGTCACTGAGCGGGCAAACAACTCTTTACTCAGTGTGCTTCTTGCATTCTCATGAAAGCCCGGGGTTTGACTGGCATCAGCAGATTTTTTTTAGGGTTCATTTTGATTCTCCCTCTCGTCAGTATCTGTCTCTAACAGAATTATTTGGCTCTGCTTGTGTTTTATTTTGACAGTAAATTCAGGTCAATTTTATACAAGTTCAATAATTGAATTTAATAGAGAAAACTCATTATTGATGGCAGTCCGTGATTTTTGACCTGGAGGCTCATTGCACTGAACCCAGATGTAAGCTGTCATTTGGGATGGACTTAAGACATTGCTCAGAAGGCTAAGGTTTAAATACCGACATTTGCATTCAGAGTACACCACTATTTGATTTTTCTGCTGAGGGGAGAGGAAAGACAGGGCAGGGAGAGTGAATGACATGCAGCAGAGAGTCCAGGCTGCCATCAAACCTGCTGCAGCAGGGACTCAGCCTTAATGCATGATACTTGCTCTACCAGGTGAACCACTGAGTAAGATTTTTATAGGACACACACTGCTCAAGGATTTTGACTAATAAATAATTAAGATGTCTTTTATTCAACACACTATGACTTACATGAGCTCAGTCAAACCTTGCAAATTGGTTTAATTGTGACGGTTATACGACAATCATCACTGACTTGCCAAATGTAAAAGATTATTGTTTAATACAAATAATAGGACGCATAATATGTTTGAGTCAGAAAGAATCTGTACCACAGTGTTCTTAGGATGTTCTATTTCCTACATGAAACCCACTTCTTTTTGTGTTTGGATTTCAAAGTAAAAAGCCTCAAAGGTTTCACATTTTCTTTGTCATACCAAATTGCTCAAAATAAACCCACTCTTTTTAGATAAGTGTGCTGCATATTATGAGAAGATTATCTCTCTTCTGAGCTGATAGAGGAGTGAGGATACACACATCAGCTTTTAAAACCTGTCAAAAGCTTCTCCATTTGTGTGTGTGTGTGTGCGTGTGTGTGTGTGTGTGTGCGTGTGTGTGTGTGTGCGAGTTTAAAAAAGGAAAATCTTCATGTTTGATTATTCACTTTTATTCACAAGCTTGCTCCATCAGAGGTGAGAGTGGGGTCCAGTTTCTCCGTGTGAAACACTCAAGAAGACAGTGCCAAAATGATTTCTCTGGCTCCATTTATGTGGCTCAACCTCAGTGGAAGAGGGCTGAGGTCATCATGCGAATACAATGGTGGATGTATAGCAAAGAATGCCGGTGAAGGGGAATAATTCAAGAGCTGAATCATTGTTGATACTTCAGCAGATGAATCACTTTAGATGCTTAAAAGATTATGTTGCATAATACAGTTGTCAAGGTCAGGCTTATGAGAGCTTTGTCACCATGCTGGTTGACTACACATCACATCTCACATATATAGCTAACTCGTGCTGCAAATAGGCTATGGTTAAAAAAGACACAAAATTTAAAGCCTTATGTCTATGAGCAATTATGGAGCAAATCCTGATATTGCTATGACTTCACATCCATAGTGTCCTCCCCAGAAGCATGTGCTGACAGTCTTAGCGTATTTCTCTGTTGTCCAATCATTGTTGCCCAAGGACTTGAAATTGAGCCAAATATTCAGTGTTACCACAACACATTGGATCAAACCCTGTGTTATAAACAGAGGGCATTACTTTAATGCCAGCAATTTGAGTTTAATGTCAGTATAATGGCACATCATCTAGTTACAGCAGACATGATATGGGATCACACATGCTGCTGACAATGCTTCATATGCTAAGATAAATAATACTGATTATTAAGTATAACTAGTGTTATCACAGAGCCGGATTGGTTTTTTTTTTTTTTTTTTTTTTTTTTTTTTTTACTGAAGTGCCAGTAACAACTTTAAAACTAAGTGACACTGTTAGACCTTAATATATTCTTTTTATAAAACAGCTCATCTTTAATCTGGGTAACAGTAAGGGTGTTTATCAATCATGAAAATATATAAAATATATATAATATATAATGATAATTATAGTTTACCAGCGTCGAAAAGAGCGGTCATAAGAGAGACAAATCCTCCATAAGGAAGGAATTTTACCCTTGATTTTCCGGGAATATGTTAAACATTGTATAGCAAAATTCCCATTACTCATGAATGCAGCACAGGTGCTGTTTCAAACACAAACCACGTTAAACAGCGAGTCTATCACCTGTGAAGGAGGGCAGTAGACTGATTGTGACCTGTATCACTTTTGTAAGTGGTTTGTTTTATTTTTTCACTTTGTCCTGGTGTCAGTCGCTTCAACAATCAGCTAATTTGTTCACAGTATCGTAAAGTAACACATAACGTACTGTTGGTAAACTTTGCTAGCCAGATGCTAGGTAACGGCTAACTTATGCTAGCTTAAATATACGTAGCTGAGCGCCATGTCTGCGTTATTGATAAACACTGAGGACGTGAATATATCAACATGGCGGAAATACTAGCATTAATCCTACGTCTACAAATTTAGGGTATTGTGCTATGTTTATGTCATTAAATTGCTGAGAAACTCCACACTTTAACACATTTAATGTTAATGCTGCGTAGTATAGCCTAGTAGTATAAAAGGACAAGTGTAGTTTGACATTAATGATAGCAACAATACACTTATTTCAGTGGCCTTGTATTTAGCGCTCTTGCTAGCTGGCGTGACATCCTGAGCACCCGTAAACCTAAGCCGTAACTCATGCAAGAAGGTGCGCCTGTGTGTTGACTGTTTCAATGGTAATATTACTTTGAAAAGGTTCCAGGTTTGTTGAGATCGTCGGGGTGGAGACGCCTTTGTTATGATTAGAATTACACTTGATTGATTTGAGTTTTTTTTACGTTGTGCAATTTTGCAACAGCTTAAGTGTGCAAACAAAAAAACAAATGCAACAGGTGTTGTTGTTCTTGCTGACATAAACAACAAATGGAATAGTGCAATAAATTCAAACCATCGCAACCATTAATGGAGCTTCATGAATGTACTGATTGCAGGATTTTTTTTGTATTGATGACTTGTATTAGTTGCCCCATATTAAACAGGTCAGTCATACAGTCTGTGTGTTGTTAGTGTATTTATTCTAGTTGATCTGCCTCAGCTGATTACTCGGGGTTGAAATGACCATTCAGTGTTCAGTTAAAGATGCTGTTCTAGAGGGAACAAAAAAATGTGCTCCCAAGGATTTGGTGTAGATAAAAAAAATAACTGTAGCTGCACTGGTGTGTGAGTTTTTATATATAAACACGTGTGCTCTCAGAAGGGGGTGCAGTATCAGTTTACCTGTGGTCTGCTTGGATTTAGGAAGGGGTTCACACTGTAAATACAAATATATTGTCTGTGTCTTTTGTAGATCTGTTATCACAGAGGCAGCCCCCATCCACATTTGGCTTTGTTTACCTGAGCCATGCACGGCTCTAATAAGACCACATCTTGACAATATTCCAACCATTTTCAAGTGTATAGTTTATGTAGTGGCAGCCAGTGTTGTACTAGAAGTTATTTGCCTGCAATTAGGCCAGTGAGCCATATCTTTATTATTTCGCACTTGATTCCACGTGTGAGTCATCGAGTAAAAGAGGACATGGTTCTACGGATACAGGCTTGCCAGTTATACTCGAGTTAATGCTGCTTTCCTCCAAATGTCATAGTCCTCTGGCAGTCAAAAGTCATGTGTTTAAATCTTGCAGACATATTGAGGGACCACTATTCACAGTTAGTGCTATCTGTCTGTTTCATATGGAATGTCACAAGTGGTGTATGGTAGGCCCTTTGGCATAGCTTGAAGTGAATCAGCCGATGATTGGGGACACATGAAATGTGTTCTTCCAAACAGTTTTGCGGTATATGTCCTCATCCTCTACAGCCAAGTCTTAAGTCCACGTAGTCCTTTTGTGTTTGGTGTTGAAGCTGTGAATATTCAACTGACACCTGTCCTCTGGTGGGTGGTGTGGTTACCCAGCTTGCAACCGGATGCAGTTGCAGTTCTGTATCCCATGGCACTCCACAGGCACAAAGTGCTGTCTGTAATTGAAGGTACAAAAAGAAGGCTATCTTTGCTCAACCAAGAAGGAGGCACAGCTATTGAAACTCTGAGTTGAATATATCCCCATTATTAAGTAGCCATGTAAGGATCGATTAGCCAGTGATTGGAATCAACTGGTTTTCAGCATGATTGACTGTCTGATCATTGTCAGATATATCTCATTCTCATTCAGCCCCCCGAAAGAAAGAAACAAAATATTTTATTGATGTTATCTACCAAATGTATGTGTACTTGTTTCACTTGAACTCAGTCTTTACTGTGTTTTGTTGTCATTTACTTTTTGTGCTTTCTGAGAGTTTTCTCTCCTCTGCTGCCTGTCTGTGGGTTTCACCATGGGCGGGGCTTCCATCACCAGAGCACAGACTGGGGCGTCACTCGAGTTAATGACACGGTGTGTTGTTATGTGGCTCTGTTGCACCTGTTTTCTTTTTAGGAAAACAAAACATGTTAGATAAAGTGGGATGTACTGCAGTGCATTTTCTGTAGGATTTATTTGTACAAAAGAGCTCTGTCCAGTAAACCCTGGAGCTCTTTAGTTTGAGAGTCGTTTGAGTGAGAGAAGTTTCTGTTATCTGGTGCAGTTTTGGAGAAAATGTAAAATTGATTTAATAGTCAATGTTTTATTGTGAACATACAATTGAATTCTCTATTAAAGTGACAAAAATCTTTATGTCCGTGGTTAGTTATAGTTCTCTGTTATTTATCTTTTTTCAGGACGATGCTACTGATTTAGATGGCTTATTCCCTGGCCAAATATTTCAATACTGCCACAAGGGGGTGTTCTGGTGCCATTTGCAGTTACCACCTAGACATTTCAACCATCCTGAAGTTTCTGATCATGTTTACAATAATGGGACCAAAGCGTAACATGCACTGATTATCGGTTATATTGGAAAATGAAACATCTTTCTGTCCATTCTCCATTCTATGGATATACCAGCGTATCCTCAGTTCCTTTACAGGCAGCTGAAGGAGAATGGTTGAACCATGGGTGTAACTGGAAAGACTGATGACACAAAATTTGGAAAGGCCAGTCCTCCCTCATTTTTTGGTCGCTGTAGGGTAGAAAGCCTGATATTTGCATTTTTTGCCCTTCTAAATATATTTTTATAGCAATGTATTGATCAAGTGTAGTCTCTGTCTTTGAGGATATCCAAAATGAAATCATACTTCTTTTAAGTTTAGTTCAACCATGTCTTGAGATATAACTTTATGTTTCTCAATCTTGTTCTTTTCAGTCCCTTTGTAATTGAATCTTGATAATTTACTTAATAATTTTCTTAACTTGGATTTTTTAAGCAAATCTTTCTGCCTAGTGTCAGCTTCAGCTCCCCAGTGATGTTTGTGTATCCTGTCCTTGGTCTAATTATGCCAATTGAGAAAAAATAATTAGTTTCATTTCATTGTGATAAGCTGCTTTTGCCTGGCTCCATGTGCAATTATAATGGTGTATTGATAGAGTTGTTGTTGTTGTTTCATAGTATTATGTCATTTTCAAACTTTGTTATTACCACTGAGCGGTCTCTCTTATAATCCACAGCAGTGACACCGGAAAAGGGCGTTGCTTACCGTGATAGGTTGTGTTTCGGTTTTGATGCTTGCCCAAAGTGCGCTAAGCCCTTACAGCTAGTCACCAACATGGAGCTGAAGACTGAAGGCTGCATACCAAGACTCTATTCATGTCTTTATTAAACATCAAAGGAGTTCACCCCAAATTACCTTATTGAATCTAGAATTAATTTAGCCGTTTTTGGTAGATGGAAGAATATTATAAGAGATCCAGTTGGAGTGTTGGAAATAATTTTGAATTATTTAGTTTAAATGTTGGAATGTAACACAGTAGAGCTGGGTGATATTTAAAATCCATATAACTGTATTAATAGGAATATTTCTCTGACATTTCATAGTCGGGCAAAAGGAAGGAAAATCACATTTAGAGACTCAAGCTGGTGTTCATTGCAGTGAACCTCATTTACAGTATGTGTTACCTCACTGTAAACCTTTACGACAAAAACCTCACTGTCAAACTGATCATATCTTCTTTTAAAATGTTATATTTTACTTGATTTTACGCATTCTGTGTAATCTGTTTTTACTATATTTTAATATTTTATTCTGCGGTTTTATGCATTGTCTTTATTTTTATTTTCATCCTTTTTATTATTATCAAGAGGGTTTTATTCTCCATCTTATTTTTATCTGTTTTTATGTCCATTCTGTCCTTTTTATGCAAAGCACTCACTCGGTGCACGTGATTTCTTTCTTGTGAAGCACTTTGAGCTGCAATTCCTGTGTGAAGGGTGCTAAACAAATAAAGTTTATTGCTATTATTTATTATTGTGAGACCAGTCGAAGATCCTAAAAATTATTATGGAGATGCTAATATTATTGCCGAGCTCCATATCTGTGCTATACAGATGCAGTATTGGCAGTTTTTGCTTTGGCCTAATGATATGCTGATGTGCAATTGTAATGAGAAACAAAGATCAAAGATTGCCTGTAAGTATATGACAGCAAGTATCAGGTGATCCAATTTGCTGTCAGAAATGTCCTGATACTAGGGGTGTAATGGTACACAAAATTTGCGGTTTAGTATGTGCCTCGGTTTTAGGGTCATAGTTCTGTGTATTTTTGGGACAGCAAGGAGAACAAAAAGATGTCGAAAATAACATTTGTGTCATTTATTTAGAGTAAAATTAAACATTTGGCCGTGGCTACTTGTCCATATTTCTTACCATAATCAATCAAATACTATTGAAAAAATAATAGATGTCAGTCGTGTTCTATCTTAAGGCTTTGACCTGTTGATAATTGCTGGACAATTGCAGTTTGTGCTCGTTTATACAGGGCAGCACAATGGACTGACTAACATGATAAAGCACATAGTAGCAGAGGTCAAGCACTTTGATATGTTTAAATCCTGTCGTCTGTAAACGTATCCCTAGAGATGAACACTCCTATAGCATTAATTATGGCTTTGGTCTGAAGCTGCAGCGAGAGGCTGCCTGAACACTGTGGGAAAGAGGACTGGTCTTCCAGTCTGTTTTTGTCTCATTCCACTAATCAGCACATTTGTGGCCCCCGACACAGAAGACATAACCACAACTTGAGACTGGAGTTTGTATTACGAGTTTTGTCTCAGTTTCCGAACAAAATGACAAAACAAATGACCAGAGACAACCCACAGGCGGTAAAAATAATAGAAGCTCTTACCCAGTACATTACTCTTGATGACCAACTGTAGTCAGTTGTAGATAATACAGGGTTTCATCATCTTCTCAGTGTACTGGAGCCGAGGTATGAGATTCCTAGCCGTCACCACATCACAGAAACTGTATTACCAAACAGTCTCTCATTGAGCAGAAGTGGGCTCTGGGAATACTTGGGTCCAAATATGAGCTCCCCGACGATGTCGCTGCTCATCAGTGGACACTTCTGGAGAGACTCTCTTCTGGCTCCATTTGCGGAGTTAACCCAAAAAGTGAGTTCCTCTGATGCTTTGGCATCAGATGGGATTCCTGCTGTGACTGTGCTTCAGAGACTTTTGACCAAAGAAACAGGAGGTTGTTAAGAGATGCTTCACTGACGCTGAAAAACCCACTCTACTGCATTGCAACTGTACGTGATCCGTGGTAAAGTCTGTGTGTGTGCGCACACTGAGAGTGTTAGACCTGTAATGGTATTATTAAGTACTGGTATTCAGTCTCAGCAAGAAGACGATTTTCACGCTGCTCTGACCGGACAGCAGCGAAGTGGACGGACACAAAGTGCTGCTGTCCTCCTGGACGACAAACACAACACAGCGCCCTCCATCCTGCTCCTGTGCTTTACTGAACAAGGTAACTGGTTTTATCAAAGTCAGTGTTGCCCTGTTGTCTCATTTTATGATAAATTTACATTGTATGAAACTTTTTTGTGTGTTAACCGCATGATGCTAGCATGCATGCAGGTGTTTTCAGCTAACGTTAGCTAGCATCTCCCCTTTAGGTGCTGAGTGGACAACATTTGACATTTTTCTGTTAAACCATGTTACCAGTGAGGTCTCAATTTATTTGATTTTCCTAGCCAAAGGGTGGAATTTCTGCAGAATCATCAAACTAGGTTGAGTTAGCTAGCTCGGTCATTCACGTTTAACTCATGTTAATTTGTAATCTAATCAAATGTCTGCAGTAAGATGTGATCCTCCATTGATTTGTTGTAAAATCTACATGAAGGACATGGCTCTATTTTAACATTTGTTGTTGAGCTATTTCAAGTTTTGGATGATGTGTCATGTTCTCCCCATTTGGAGTGGAGAAACTTGTAATCATGTTTTGTTTCTCATAATGATAAAATAGTTCAGAAAAATGAGATCATTGTTTCATAGTCATGAGACACAGAGGTCATCATCATGAGAAAACATCCTGGATGTTTTATTTGGTGAATGCATTACGCACAATCTTTAACCACACCTAATATTATGCTTTCTCTCTTAGTACACATTCAGGTGCTTCAACCCCAAGAGAGGAACAAAGACCAGCGAGGGGACGATGGTGTCCAAGAAGCAGCTGTTGATCTCCATGTGACTGTACTGTGTAAAAAAAATACCGCATGATCATGACTCATGAAAGAGGGATACTGAAGGGAAGGCGCGTAATGTTTAATATCCAAGTTGTTGACAACCTGTATGACATGATTCTCATGGATTGTATTTTACAATGATTTTGTCATTTGAAGTGCATTGGCTGCTGAATGTAATACATGTAATGTGATATCAGCATCTCTTGTCATACTTCAAGAAAAAAAAGTGAATCAGGGTACATGGATGAGGACGTGTAGACTGAGAACCTGTTCAGCAGGAGGAATGGTGGTTTTATGGATCGTGTTTTATGTGTTCTACAAAAATACAATTATTTTAAATTTGTCAGTCACTGAGTATGTTGGATACTGCATTGATTTTAATAAAAGACTCATTTTGTAAGGCATTCACTGGTTCAATCATTTCTCTGCAAGTAATTGTCAGGGTTTTCATTCTATGTTCTGCACTTCTATAATACGTTTTACAGTAATATTCTGCAAACTGTGGAGATGACAATAAGTGCTCAGTAATTTAACAGGGACATTTCTTCCAGTGGATTGAGATTTTGAGGGCAGGCTGTACTTCAGTCTTCAAATGTAGACCAAGTTTTGATCTACTTTACATCCATCTAATCTACGCAGTTACTACTAATGACTGAACCAGTCCTGTGGGTATTTCACAATAAGAGCCAAACGCAGCAAATACAGAAGGTGTTTACATGAACAGCACACCACTCATTATTTCCTATTTCACTTGGTTTTGCAGCATCTTGGCACTGCTTTGTCCCCATGATATCACTGGTCAGCGATGACAGAGGAAAAACCCTGCAGTAGTGAGGTGTGCAGTGCTGTTTGTGCTGAATATATTTCGGTCAGAAGTATGCAGGATGTTGAAGACTTTGGCTAAAATTGAATTGTAAATGCATGAAGTATGCATTTTTTTTTTTTTCCAATGCAACTTTCCACTTCCAGTAGACTGGAGTGTTTGTTTACAGAGATGTCGGTTCCAGTGTCTGCCACAGATAGAGGCTACAATGTTATGCAGGCAGAGAAAACACAACAAAGCTGGTGTCAGGGAGATGTCTGTGTGGAGCCAGTGTTTTGATGAGATTTTATTATTGTCGTATGCAGATGATTGTGTGCTAATATTTTAGTCAGGCTGTAGAAAAATAAATATGTAAATGTTCAAGTTCAGGTTTAATCATCTACATAGAAACCAGGAAGCTGTGCAATGAAATTCATACACCAAGGCAGCCCCTATTGGAACAGTATGAATCCAAATTAACAATATGCAATAAACAAAATATCTCCTATGGACTGTGACACTCCAGCAAGTTTCTGCCTCAACCAGAGTTTAGTTTTAGTCGTATGTTTGTTATTGAAGTCATAGTTAAAGGCGTTGTACAGGATTACATTACATTTTAGTCATGCACCACATAACATCCATCCTTCCTCCCACCCTGGACCCCTTTCAGTTTGCATATCATGCCAGCCGGTCCACTGATTGCCATATCTCTTCTGCCCTCCACTTAGTCTTCACCCACCTAGATACAAAAGGCTCTCATGTGAGAATGTTGTTTAGTTCAGCCTTCAATACCATCATCCCTCAGCAGCTGATAAGGAAACAGGACCTGCTGGGCCTGAACACCTCGCTCTGTAACTGGATGCAAGGTCTTAGAAGAAAAAGAAACATAAAAAAGTCATATTGCAGTCATTTTGACAGATATTTTGATTTTGATGTGATTCACCATTTTAAGTGGAATGGTAATTTTTGCATTTAATTTTTACTGAAAATTTTTCATGATGTGATATTTGCCGGGGTCTGTACCTGACAAGCATGTTCCCAGTCATCCTGAGATTACATGTAGGCCAGGCCGTCTCTGTAGCACCACAATGATTCATCTATAATGGCATGTTTTTGAAATTTTTTATCAAAAAATTGCAGCCCATGCGATGTGGATATTGCACTTGGCCATATTGCTGTTTTGATCCTTCCTCCTTTGATACTTCCTCTGCAAGCTAGAGAGACCCAGAGCCCAGCACCCATCTTGTGTGTGGTTTGGGAGCTGCACTGCCTTCAACCCCAAGACCCTGCAGCACACAGGAAATGCAGCTCGGAAGAAAACCGGTCCCTCGCTCCCCTCCCTCCTGGACATTTAAAACACCCACCTTAGCCACAAAGCCACCAGCATTGCGAGTGACCCCACCCATCCCTCACACAGCCTCTTCAGTCTCCTGCCATCTGGGAGAAGATAGTGGAGCCTCCCAGCCTGCTCTCCACCAGACTGTGTAACAGCTTTATACATCAGGCTGTCAGGATGCTGAACTCTCTCCTCTGCCCCCAGAAAGTCTGGACTTTAACTTCCCCATCCCAACCTCTACATGTGCAACCGCACTAGAACTTTTTTTTTTTTTTTACACACACACACGCCTACACTTACCATGAGCCACTTTGTACAGAACACTACAAAACTGCTGCATGAGTGTGGCATAATATTAGAAACACCTTCAATGCAAAAACATATGATTTAATTAACATTTTGATGACTGTGTCAACAACAGCTGAACATTGTAGACCCTGAGTGGAAGTGTCTTGTCAAGCCATTAGCTTTTAAGAGCCACTGCTGTTGTCAAATACACTGTAGGGTTAACCGTTTGCAAAACACCAAACCAGAGATGATATTTCGCTAAGACTTTTTAAATTCACATTGAACTAATCCTGCCTTTCAGAGAGAAGGAGGAAAAGCGCGACTAATTCTGGCTATGAGACAAAAGCAAAATGCCTCAAATTTTGATGTTTTTTTTTTTTCCCCCTCATCCGACCCAAACCTCTAAATAGCAACGTTGTTCTTTGTGTTTTAGTCACACTTTTGTTTTTTTCCAAGTGGTGGATTTCCTCACAATGTGCGACTATGTTGTGTGGCGCCAGAAAATGATAATTCCATGACATAGTCTTTGCTTTGCCTGTAGGGCCCAAAATGTATGCCAGTAGAGCGTCCGCTCTTACACAAGTAGTTCTCACAGAGAGAAATGAAAGACACAAGTGTCTTTACGTCGTGTTTTCTGTACTTCTGTTTAACTTTACAAAGAAAGATGCACCACAAACTTTCCCATCCTGTCTTCCAGCATCTTGTTCTGAACGATGCTTATTTCCATATGGCAGCCCCTGCTGTTGTCTCATTTTTCTGTTTTTCCTCGTTTTCCTTCCCCTCTCTGAATGTATGTATGTGTTGACCACTCAGGTGTTACTTGAGCTGGAATAAATAGGAAGATGAACATGAAGACGGGCAACCGTTTTTTGGCTTTTCTTGTCCTCTTCTCGGGTAATTATAAATAGAAACCTTGATAGAGATTAAAGAGGCCTTTAATTTATTAATGCCATTAATTAATTAAGGCAGAAATTCAGAAGGGAGCACGACAAAAGCGACAATGAATTTTTAACATGAAAAAGAATCGACATCCTCGTGATAGACCTGATTAGTGTGTCTCCCCATTGATCTATGTATTCTCTTTGCTCTGTGAAGTCCCCCCCCCCATTCCCTCTCACTTGGTGCAGCACTTACATTGCGTACAATCCCTCATGCCTGAGAATGGCTGGTTGAAGCACTCATTATTGTGCTGAAATTATATGCTGTGGATGGTAGGCGAAAGAGAGGCGAGTTAGGATAATAAAGCCTTTTATTCCAGTGTTGCCCTGCACAAACAATGACCTCGTTAAGGTCATCTTTTTGTGCTGTCATTACACAATTACTATGACAAGTACAAGTTGAATGCAGTGTTGATTAAAGCCTAGTTTTTGATTTGTTGCTGTTGCTATAGTCGAGCTCTCTTGCCGCAGCTTGTGAATAAGGAATCCCTCCTTCAAAGTTCTCAACTAAACCCTGAACTAAATACTTTGACCATGCATTTGCAAAAAAAAATTGGGTCTTTCTAGGTACTTTAAGTGACAGTCAGTTTGAAACTTGAATCTGATGAATCCTGGATTTGCTTGGGTATTTTTAATATTTAATATTCTGATATTTTTCAGTTTTTGTCGTCCCCATGGTGTAACTTCAACCAAAGCAAAAGCCGTTGCTTTACTCTGTGCTAAGCACCGGGGGACTGAACTCCATCTCGACAGTATATGTACTTGTTTACCATTAATATGATATTTCCAGGGTGGCTGTTTTCGTGCAAGTAACTCACTCATATTTGGCTGACAGGTTGGCAAATTAGTCAGAAAATGTCTTTTAGATCCTTTAATGTTTTTCAAACATTCTGCAAGATGTGACAAACACGCTTTTTGGCTCAATCTAGCATTAGTTTGTAGCTTGAAAACCAGTAATTGTTGGTCATAGGGATGGGGTCTTTCAAGGTAAAAGATAAAGAAACCTGAAGGGAAACAGAATGCAGATGTCAGGCCATGGTGGGCGTGTTAAAGTGGACCATGTCAAGTAACTGAGACTTGAACCCTTCGTTGGACTGGTTCCCTGTCCAATAGATACAGAGTTCTAAAACGTGACTTTAGTAACTGGATAAGAAGTTTGACAACAGCTGAAACAAAAAGTTGGTGAAACAGAGACTTAGCATAAAGCCTAATGTATTCAAAGCTGGACTGCCATTACAGTGTTAATATTATGATAAATTTGCAGTGACACGCAGTGAAAAATAAGTCAGTCTTTCTGTGGTTTCTTGCCAGCTCTTGTTTTTATCTGCTTCACTTAACAAAGCTGTTTTGTCATCCTGTAGGTTTAGATTTCTTGCTCATTTTTGTCAGCCACAACACTGGTGAAGGGGAAATTTCTATTTGCCTCCAGTCTTATCCTCTTGACAGTAGATTTCTAATGTTATTTTGAAGCAGTCACAGGTTGTGCAAAAGCTTTGCTTTCAAAGTATGCCAGGAATCTGTTTTCAGGTCTGAGCTGCAAATGTCAAATTCAAATCAAATCAGTTCCCACTGAACAAATCAAGTCAATAAAATTCAGTAAAAAAATTCAATAAAAGTCAATTTTAGTGTAAATTTAAAGTTACAATGAACAAGGCTTTGAAATAATTGTGTATGTTTGTGTATTTTACTGCTGTGTCAGCACATTGTCCTGTACATACTAGTGTTAGTATGAAACACTTCATGTACAAGCCTTGCTTTTATTTCACAGCGGAGTGGTCAGCATATGTTCCATTACATGCACGATTCAAAGCAGTGATTTCTACGTTTGTTAAAGCAGACAATTCAGAAATACAGAGATGAAAACAGAGAGGTTAACTCACGTTAACCCGACGTTTACTGCACGAACTTTACCATTCTTAACCCGCGGCACAGAGTTTTAGGTGGTAGAATGTAAATGTGTCACTCTTGACCTGCATGCTTTATATATTGCTCTCGTGTTATTTCCTGTGATGAAATCCTGTAGTCTCAATGGCACTAGTCATGGAACAAGTGGTGCCGCTGGTGTCAGGTGGTTAGGCCTAACACAGTGAACACGTGCAGTGCAGAAAATGCGTACCACTGACTAGCATCAAATCAGATACTAAAGAACCAAGTGTGTTCACCATATCTATAATCAGTCACAAGCAAATCAGTCATCATGGTGGGTGAAGTCTCGGGTTTTGTTAACTTTGTGACTCATTGTGACTAATGTACTTGATTGAAATCCCTTTCCAAACAACTGAATGTCGCATGAGGCTTTTTTTTTTTTTTTTTTTTTAAATCAAAGCAGGTTTAATCGTTGCGCAGTACTGCCTTATTTTATCCGCTCCAGTCTTTGTCACCTCCAACCTGGGTGACCTAAATCGAGTTTATGCCTAGTCTGTCTTCTTCTCTTCACCCAAATATACCAAACCACAGTGCAGGTGGTGTAAACGGTGGAGAAGTGCTTAGAGGATTAATTACCGCTTTGTCTGCACACCTGTGAACTAATTAGTTTTTTGTGTTGAAAAAGTAACTCATTCATCCCAGTTTTGTTTCTGCATTTGACCCCCTGCGTATTCTCATCAGGAAAATTACTTCCTGATGTGTAATACCGTAGAATATGACAATGTGATGCTGCACAAAAGTAAAGGTGCGTAGAACACCAGACACACACAGAGTAGGATATTAACTTTCTGACTACATTCTTCATATTACATTTCCCTTTGCAATTGAAGGAACTACATATTTTTCATTTCTTCACTCTTATTAGACAGAGAAGAGCCACGAATGAATTAATTGATAGGATGATTTGACCTTTATTGCTGCCGTTATTAAAACGGAATGTCAGTGTCTGGGGCTGCTGTAATGAGTTAGGACATGTCAGTGCAAAATAAGTCTATTAATCATCCCCTGCTGTTTTTTTTTTTTTTTTCTTTGTTTCGAGGAGACGGCCAGCAAGGCCATTATTCACCCCAGTAATAGGCCTTATTTTGCTCTGTTTCCAACAATAAGCTAAAGGTAAGTGGTTCACTTTAATTGTTGCTTACTAGGTAAGATCAGTCATAACACTTGGGGGCTCTTCCCACCTCTGTCTTTTTTTATTCTTCTTTTCTCCCGGGTGACACAACCTCTTTGTGTCATGTTAAGAGCGGTGTAGCAACAAGGAGAGGTGGGCAGAGACAAACAGAGATACAAAGAGGCAAAGCAACACAAACGGTGAATCAGCACGACGGGAAAAGGAAAAATAACCGTGAATAAGAGCAACCTCATGCAGTGAGAAATGGGGAAAGTGAGAGAGAACTAGTGTGACAGAAAGAGCTAGTGTGACACAGAGGCAAAGACAGATGGAGGTAGAGAGACAGTGAGTCAGACGAATACAGGTACATCATTCCCGTCTCTCTCTCTCTCTCTCTCTCTCTCTCTTTCTCTCTCTCTCTCTCCTCTCTCTTTCTCTCTCTCTCTCTCTCTCTCTCTCTCTCTCTCCTCTCTCTCTCTCTCTCTCTCTCTTTCTCTCTCTCTCTCTCTCCTCTCTCTTTCTCTCTCCTCTCTCTCTCCTCTCTCTCTCTCTCTTTCTCTCTCTCTCTCTCTCCTCTCTCTTTCTCTCTCTCTCTCTCTCCTCTCTCTCTCTCCTCTCTCTCTCTCTCTCTCTTTCTCTCTCTCTTTCTCTCCTCTCTCTTTCTCTCTCTCTCTCTCTCTCTCCTCTCTCTCTCTCCTCTCTCTCTCTCTTTCTCTCTCTTTCTCTCTCTCTCTCTCTCTCTCTCTCTCTCTCTCTTTCTCTCTCTCTCTCCTCTCTCTCTCTATGGAATGCCACGATGGTGACACACTAATGAGACGGCGGGAATGTCTGACAGCTCCCTTCAGGGCTGATGTAGTGTGTTCAGGTGGAAGGAAAGGCTGCATCTGTCCAGGCAATCATTGGCGCACTGTTTCCAGGCACACACAGTCATTCTGCTGCCACTGGTGTTGCTTTTATCCATAAACGGGGCTGCCATAGCTGTTCAGACACCTGGCATCTCCAGACCCACGGTGACTTTTTTGGTTGACCTGGTGGAGTCCAACACAGATGCAGCAGAACTGGTTTCAGTTGGATTTACACTCAATGTACTCACTTGTAGCACTTTCTAAATTTCTATTTGTGGACTTGTACAAAGTTTCAAATAGCCAGTGTGATTTTTTGTGAATAAGCTTTGATCACATTTATAAAGATTCCCATCTTACTTGTGCCTGAAGGAAGTCATAATTACTGCATGGCGTGCCACTGTTAAGACTTAACAAATGTTGTTTTTGTTTTGGAGCAGGCTTTGATCAAATCCATCAAAGCATTTGCAGGGAAATAATTTGATTTTGTATGGCCTCTAATGCACCAGCCTCCATCACAGGTCAAAACCAATAATGTTACTTATTGACTACAAATAGGACGACATTATGTACTGCTGAGTGGAAGGCTTTGTTTTTCTGTGGGGCTGGAATTTCTTCGTCACAAAGTTATTGAATATTTTAATCTCTGTTAATCTCTTGTATAAGCATTGCTTTTCACCCCAACATACAGTATAAAGACAGTAAGATGTGTAGATCTTTAAGGTTTCAAACACACCATCTTTATATCTGTTGTGCTTAAATGTAACCTTGTTCACTGGATGTAAAACAGTGGACGTAAAGCCTCTCTTATGTGCAAGTTCTCTACCATCAATAAAAAAAGTAAGTCAAATAAAGCCGGTCTATGTTAAAATTTGATTTTTTTTTTCAACTCACATCATATTCCAGTGAATGACAAAAGCTTTTGTAGTGAGCTGGAATAAACTATTCGTTTATTTATTTAAAATGTTGTAGCCAAGTATCCTTGAGCAGTTAAAAATGTCATTTTTACAATTATTGTTGCAATGATGCTTCTTGTCACTGCCCATCTTGGCTGTGATGCCCTTTAACTGCCGTACTTTTATTGTCTTAAAATGAAAATGAAAGTTCCCTAGTGAGTCTGGCCGACCTCCCAACCTCAGATTAGTGAATAATCCAGTATTTAAAATGTCTTTGTGGAACTTCAAATGGAAGTGATTTAGTTTGCAGACTTGTGTGTGATATCTAAGTCACAGGCTCCTTGTGTCTGAGGACACAGCAGGCCCCATGATGTTTATTTGTTAATGACATTTTCCAACCATTCACCTGATGCTCCCGTTGCCAAAGCAACAGGACGGTGGCAGTGAATGCCAGCTGATGGAAATCTCTTTGTCTGCTTTTTGTTAGAGATGTACTTAGGTCATATTGTGCTTCTTGGTTTTAAACAAACCAGAACACAGGAGACATTCCTAAGAGTCTTTGAGAAAATGCTGCCAACAGGCTACTTTTTATATGAATATATGTATTTATATAGAAAATAGCAATGCTTATGTCGTGCCCAAATGCTTGAGACAAGCCACAATATGCATAAGATGAATTCATATTGAATATTTCTTTGGCAGTCACATGTTTGTTCAGGTGTTGTTTTCAAGTTTAAATAATTCCTGCGCCGTCCTTTGCCAGACAACTTGAGACACGATGTGTCTGAATCAGAAATAAGTCTAGGACAACAAAAAACCAACTCTGCCTAGACTGTCACCTCTTCATCCTTCAATGACAGGCTTACAAGATGTCTTCCTCTTACGTACACTAACCCCATGACATCCACATTCCCTTGCTTTTTCTTGCCTTGATGACTACAGTGCAATCTAAGAAAGGATTTCGTCTTTTGAGACTTGGAACGTGGGCCTGAGGTTCATTTTGGCAGGGCTTAGCTTTTTGTACAGCATTTTTTTCACCTTGCTTGGGGTCATGAGCACATTTCTTTATTTCAGACATTTTGGTGTGAAACTGGAAACAACCCAGACTTTAGGCCATTAGACCTTATTGTTCACATTACCTTGTATATGTTGCCGTCACAATGCATTTGTTTTCTCTCCCATGTTTGTGTCAGTGTATCACATGTTGCCTTAGCAGCACATTTTTTTCCGATACTCTGGACATGCTGTCTTCACAGTCAATGCCGCAACACAAAGTAAAGAGTGTGGCAGACTAATTCAGTGTTCATGTGTCCTATGTCTTCAGCCTCCATTGCAGGTCAAGGCCTTTTAGTGTCATTGTGTAACAGCATTGCACTCATCTTGGTGGGTGTCATCGACCGCTGTACGAGCATGTACAAAGCAGCCACCGATTGTTCTGTTCTTTTGTGCTCTGCTCAGCCAATAATTAGTTGCCCCGTGGATTGCCCTTCCCAGACTTGGGGTAAAGAAGGCTAATTTTACAGACTACCCAGCTTGACATCAAATTGTGATTCATTGAAAATATATAACTCCCACATGGAGATGGCACTGCGGACCCATCCAGCCCCTGTACTCCTGTCGGAGTTGTGCTGAGAGAGAGTTGTGTTACAAAAGAAAGCTCGAGGCCTTGTTTGTTACATGCCACAACAACTAACTGTGCGACCAGGGAGAAAGGCCAGGGTTGCACACTTGTCTTTTAAATGTGACTTTTGTGAGCATAAACAAGGAACCAAAATCAGATCAGACAGATGTGTGTCTGACTTGAGCTGTGTTTCCAGCACACGTTTCTAACAACCCAGAGAGATAAAAGCCACCGAGTGTGACAGAGAATTTCTTAATATTTTGATTGTGCACACCTGTAGATATGTTGTTGCTTTTGCTTGTTTCAGTGCAGATAGTGGTGTTTCCTGTAGCTTTTTAGCCCCAATAGTTTTGGCAGTGACTTCTTTTCCTCCGTTTCTCCACCATGTGTGCACTTAACAGGGTTTGTGGCCTGCAAAATGAATCACATTGCCTTGAATATTCAGGTTGTGGCCAGTCTGGATATTGCCTAACCAAATACTATTGGGCAGAAACATTAATGAGTAAAACAATAAAATGTGACAAAATCAGTTTCGAGGTGCTAACTCTCTCTCCAGTGCATGCTGTTTTTTTTAAAAAGCACTCCACAAAACACTTTTCTTTGAATACACAAGCTGTCCTCCACTTTTAATTAAACCATGATAGCATACAAGTTCAGTACAGTTCTCTTGTGTGCGTGTTTGTGATTAAGATCCTAACAAGGTCACATTTTAAGGACTGTTTCCTCATAAATGTATTCAAAGTTGCATCATGTTGCAATTGACTTTTAGCAGTATCTTGGCATGCTGTGCAGTACCTGCGACAAAGGGTAATTATTTACTGCAAGGACCAGCAGAGTTCACAGTGCTGTAATTGGAAACTCTATTGAAGCTGTAAATACAGCACCCTCTTCTTTGCTGTCACGGGGGGGATTTCTGTTTTTCCACATTTGGCCCACAACAGACATTATTCACCTGCCTTATTGTCAAGTAGAGTTTCAGTCACACAAACAACCCCAAAACTAGCAAAAGAAAATAACAAGAGGAAAGGAGATGGCAATAGAGGAGACTGTTGATGCTGCTCATGCTGCACAGCCTGGCTTACAGCAGTGGAAGGTCGATAGAACATCAGCAAATGCCGCTGAGGAATGGCCAGCAACACATCTTATTTACGACGTCGTGAAAGTAAATGGATTTGTTTGGATCTGCAACTAATTTGAAATGTAGTAATGAAGCAGTCTGTTACAATGCAGCTGCCAGCCCTCAAACACTATCCTACAATAGTAGGTTCTCTCTTGGGTTTTGTTTGTATAGTACCCAGAATATTATTGGTAGACAAATTGCATCACAATTCTCAGAGCAGTTCTGTTTTATTAGACACAAAATGCGACAGCGCACAAACTCACCGGTGGTGTGAGGTTTGAGGTCTTTGAACAGTCATTATTGTTAGTGATAGTTACTGTGGTGTACAGTTTTTGTGCATCATTGCATTTTAGTGCACACATCTCTCAGCAGGAGTTAGAAATATACGCTAAGCCACTTCGCCTGGTGGCCTGTCTAATTTATATACTGCACTGACTAGTTTAACAAACTCAGGTACTGTTTTGGTTTCTGCCTCATGACTTTTCAACAGGTGCTGTCTGTCTGGAATCATTAGAAAAAGCCTGACCTGTAGTAGAGAGGACAATGGCATCCATTGCTGGAGGTTGACTGTTCTTGAACTTGAGGCTGAAAAATGCAAATATTTTACCACAATAATATTTAAAGAATTTAAGATAGGTTTTGGTTTTTTGCTGTCATCATATAGATTTCATTAAAACAATTGTCTTACATTTAACCAGGCTTGAACGATGTGATGTGATTGATATAATCATACATTCAGTATTGTCTCTTTCTCTTATCTGCAGGTTAACAGGATTTACCATCCCTCCTCCTGTTACCAGTTCTGGCTCCATTTTTTCACTGAGGCTTACCAGTGACTTTGCAGTAAGCGCTCATGGATTTAAGGTAGCTTATGAAGGTAAGAAAAACACTGTTTTCTGCTCTTTGTCTTTTACTGTCATTAGAAATGTTCATTTGACTGAAAAATTAATGAAATGTGGCATTTAGGTGAGAGACTATGATCAGGACTGCTCCTCCAAACCAGGTCTTCATTTAGAGGAAAAATCCACGAGCCAGGACTAAGTAGACACCATTTATTCTTGAGAGGGGGACGTGTGATTACACTTCCTCACCTTATTTTCCTGCAGGACTTCCACTGTTGAGTTATGAAAACATTAGGTACCTCAATTAAGCAAATTAATCTCATATTTTCCCAATCAACATCCCTCCCCCCAAAGTCCTGAACCTTTTCTGCGACTCCAGAGGTGCATCTGAAATTGCATGGCAGATGGCGATGGGAATTAGTTGAACTAATGGATGTACCGAGTTATCTGTGTTGAAGCAGAGCTGAGTGCAACAGGGAGCTGTCTAAATATGAACTATCCTTCTGTGACCATCTCGCTCACCCCTACTCTTTTCCCTTCTGCTTGTTCATGCAAACTCCATCGCTCATCCATCTCTAGTTTTCTGTTTTTCTGTTCCTTCTGTAGGACGTTGTGTGTGTTCTTGTGTTCCGTCTTCAGCGTTCCTTTCTTTTCCTCATTTCATCATCTTAGCTCCTTTCCTACCCGGCTCTTCTTCTCCCTTCCTTCTCTGGCTTGTCCTCTCCTCTCTTCCTTCTTACACACAATATCCTTCCATTATTTCTTTGCTTTCTGTGTGATTGCCGTACCATCTCCTGCATGAACAGGTTGACTCCATCCTTTAGCCTCACTCCTCCTCCACAATGTCCTTTTCCATTCCTCTTTACCTCCTCCTCATCTTCCCACCTGCCCCAGACCTGGCCAGTCCAGGACCTCTCCCCTCTCCATCTGCCAATCTGTGTTCGCATTCTCTCTTTTTCTCAATCTCCCGCTCAGTTTCCCTCTCTCTCTCGTCTCCTTCTGTTCCTCTCTCTCTCTCTCTCTCTCTCTCTCTCTCTCTCTCTCTCTCTCTCTCTCTCTCTCGCTCTCTCTCTCTGTCCCTCTCTCCCCCCCAGTGGGTGGCTTGGTTGAATTAGATCTCATTTTTCTTCCTCCACCTTTTTCTTGTGTAATCTTCAACAGAATTTCATGCTGATTTGGATGTTAATCACATTTTGTTACATGTGAGGTGCAGATATTTCCCACCACTCAATAAGCTAATAAGGACAGTGGAGAATATTTTCCAATAAGTACAATTGGGATGTTATATCATCTACTTGTGTTGGCACTCTTAAAGTGTGGAAATTGCACTGATTAACTTTTGTAGCTACAGATGTTCCTAATGACTAATTTCCCCTCACATAACAGATCAGAAGTTTAAACACAGACTAGTCGACTTGTCTAAGAGTAACAAAACACTCAGCACAATTGAATCTGTAAGGTTAAACATTGTCACAAAAGAGCCATTTAAAACTCTTAATTACATTCCTCTGTAACCATGAGCTATTTGACCATGTATTTGTGTGTAGGTGACTAATGGGGACACCAAGTTTTGAAATTAGTCCTTGATGGAACGACAATGTTGCAGCTTGCAGCCATGAAACAGGCTGCAGATAGCACTGCTGCTACAGGGCTTAAAGTGGTCAGCATAGGCCACAAGATTGCAGCATGAGTCTAAGACGTCTAAAAACTAGATTCCAAAAGATTTCTTTATTCTTTAACAGGATGCAACCAATTCAAGTTATTGGCCACAACCAGGGTCTGTCAGCAGGAAAGGGACACATTATTTAAGGGTCTTTTCTGGAGCCTGTCTGCACCAGCAACAGAACAGGAGCTGCTATTCCTCATACAAAGTTAGCCAAGGGACATCCTTTCTCCACACAGTGTTAAATTCATAAATTTTCTCTCTCATTTTGCCCTTATTTTCATTGGATAGAGTTTCATTCTTTTCTTATTACTATAATGTATCCTAATTTTAGGCTTGTTTTAAGTTAAGCAAACTTGTGTCAGATAAAGAAAAAAAGACGGCCATTTTTATGAATGGTACATGCTGAAACATGCTGAAAACTATATCTATCAATCGTCCTCAATATTTTTACACATTTATATAAGGTTAGACCTAAATCCATATTTGTCATCTCTCTTGTATAAACATAAAAAGTAAGTTGGCAATATGTGAATCACTAGAATGTAATTAAAAACACAGTTACTTGGTGTTTGTTGGTTTAGGTATGTAAATACTAGTCTTTATTCATATCCAGAAGTTTGAACTAAATTGTATATTTGCTGCCAGTTTTTACATCCGGGAAGAAAAAATAGTATACTTAAAAACGAATCATATTGCAGAGGTTAATCTTAAATATTATAGAAATATTACTGTTACTATCTACATAAGATAAAGTGTTTTGGTATTAAAAATCCAAGTAATTATCCTGTATCATATATACATGCCTGGCATCCGTATTGCTAGAAAATCAGTTTATAATTCATGAAATTCTGATGATTTTAATTATGGATAGACCTCCTGCCTCAGTGGCGGCTGCTCCCTAAGAGTTGTGGACTACAACTACCAAGTACAACAGCACTGTGCCATCGATTCACCTTACAAACGATCAGACGCTCCGTCTCACGCACATGCATTGCAAAGCTGTATGGCACAAAATGCTACAGCAGCAGGCAGGGCTGCACAGTGCCACATAAATGTCAGCGTGGTGTTACCGTACAGTGCACAGCACACAGCATAAATATTTGAGCAACTAGTCATATGGTGTTACTTAAGTCTCACCCAAAATCCTCGGTAGGATGGTGCTTGAAAACATTGCATTACCAATATGCTGTCTTATGTTATATGCAGTAATTGCATAGAATGTGAATGTAACACCCAGTTTTTGATGTGTAATGATGCTGCTACAGTTGATCAAAATGGTGCAATTCAGTACGAAAGAAAGTTTTTTTTAAGGTTGGTATCATCATCATCTCCATCTTTGTTGAAAGTCGATCTTCATAAATTTCAGTTGTTTTCAGTCAGGGACCTTGTATGACTGACGCATATGAAACACAAATATTCAATCTAAGGAACAATAATGTATTCACTTGCAGACCATCGGAACTTCCTTTCACCGCTGTATACCTTTCTTCCTTGTTATGCTGATATGGTTAGCTACATCCTACGCATGAATATGTATGTGCTGCTGTTTCTGCTGACTGAAAATGTGTGATGCTTGTAGACTCTCAGCGATGATTGAATCATGACTGCAATTAAGTGGATTTGAATCTGCATGCATACGAAGGACACAGTGAAGGACACGAGCAGATGGAATCTAATTTCTCCACGGCCTGTCAATCTTTTGTCAAGTGTGTTGGGATGCCACCCAACTCCAACTTTACATGAATTTTGTTAGTGATTAATGTTTACTTTCCTACACCGTCACCCCTCTGTCAGTGTGATCCTGCAACCTTAACACTTAGGCGTGGCCTGAAAGGGTCAAGCTGCATATATTAATGAGTCGTGATATGGGGGCTTTTCTATAACACAGACAAATAATTGCCACTACCGCTTGTAGCTTTCCAAGTGATAGAGATATGCTGCAGCCGTGCATGCACCAAGCTGCGAGTAACGCTATCTGCTTGCCCTTTGTTGAAGGTTGTGTATTTCCAAAGAAAACATTGCCGTGCCTATCTAAAACTGCCTCGATGCCATTTAAACCTGCCCTTTTTGTGTGTGGGGAGGGTCTTTGAAAGACAGCTGACCCATAAAACATAATTTCATCATTTCTCCCCAAATCATTTCATTTGTCCTTCTGTGGCCGTACGGATTGTCCTCTGAGTTGGAAAAGTATGCGTGTGTGAGTGTGTTTGTGCATGCGCATGTATGAGCACGTGTTGTTTACCAGCTGCTTTGCCCTGTGATCCAACATGGGTTCAGTCAATACTTCTTTCCCCGCCTGCATGAAAATCCAGCTCAGCAGCCACTCAAGCAGCCAGCTAGGAAACCAGACAGGCAGTCTACAGGCGTCTCCTGTGGGGAAAGTGTGCTGCTTGTGTGCTCACAAACACTGCCACTCCGTCAAACTTCCATCTTCTTCAAAGGGCTGCACAGTCATTAGATATACAGGCGAAATAAATAGCGCAGCCCCAGAGAAATCTTGCACCCAACTACCTCATTTACCAGTTCACATAGCTCACCCGTTACTACTGTGGTGAGGGATAATGCAAGCCTGTCTCACTACCACTGTCTGTGAATGCAGCTGTTGGTAAAAATTGCTGAGGAGAGTTTGTTAAGATGACAGAATCCCATTACTGTGTCTTTTCACTTTAATTGTTTAATGTTGGTTTAGTGTACAGGATAAAGAATAGACTAAACAGCTATGTATATGTAGATTTGTTCAGATTATAAAAATACTAAATGCCATAAAAATCCTACTGCCATAAAAAGTATTATTGTCAAAATTCTTCTGAGAAAACTACTAATGGCATATGTTGTATTGCACTTGAGAATTAGTAAGTCTATGTATGTGCACAATATATACAGTTTGCAAAATACTGTTGCCAATATGGATAGTAAATACTGTGTAGTGCACAGTTAAGAGAAATATACAACAACTTAGAATTTGCACTAGATTAAGTGGACAGTGTGAGCATATATTAGCATTGATAATTGTAGTGCAAAGACAGCATCAACACAGAGCTACATTACATGATGCTGGCGTTTAACAGTCTGACAGCTGTTGGGATGATGGATGGTAGTGTTCTTTCTTACATGCTGGATGCAGCAGTCTGTTACTGAAGGAGCTGCTTAAGCCCCCCACCGTCTCATGCAGGGGGTGGGATGGGTTGTCCATGATCAGTGTCAGCTTGGCTAACATCCTCCTCTCACCCACCTCCTCGATGGTGTCCAGAGGGCAGAGGACAGAGCTGGCTCTCCTGACCAGTTTGTTCAGTCTTTTCCTGTCCCTCTCTGAGCTTCCACAGCCCCAGCAGAGCACTGCATAGAAAACTGCGGATGCCACCGCAGAATCATAAAATGTCTTAACAGTGTCCCTGGATGTTCACCGTTCACCATCTCCTCCGTCTTGCTGGCGTCTATGTGCGGATAGTTTTACACATTGTTGCTCTCTTCGCCTATTAACACATTTTGGTGAACGTTAAAACACAGTGCTGTTTTCTCCTCTTTTTAGTTTAAGAATAGGCCAGAGAGATTTCACTTGATTAAAAGCAGGCTTTGACCAGGCTTTACTTAGCAGATTGGATGGTGCTTTGTGAGGTTAAAAGTATTTGCATTGTATTAGCATTGTTTGCATTCATTTTCCCACCTTGAAGTTAAATTTGTACAAGTTTTCATAGGATTTTGCACCAGCACCGGCCCCTTGTGTTTAGGAGCAGCTGTTTTCCCAAAGTTCAGTTATATCAACAATATATTTAGGGTCCTCCAGACAACAACACTTGTTTCCTCAAGGCTAACACTGTATCTAAAACACTTGATTTCTTCAGGGGGTTCTTCAAACCCTCATAAAAGTAGAAATCCCGATTCAATGTTAAGTACAAGCTGTTATTCAAAGTACTTTATTTTTTCAGTTTCAGATTAGATATGCAGCTACTGTGCCTGCAACTGAGGCAGTTTTATTTTGCCTACATGAGAGGCTTTACCCAAACCAACATGTTTGAAATATCTGCAACACATCCTTTGAATTAATTCAAGAGTTATGACTGTCCATACACCAAAGGCCAGTGAGTCAGTTTTGGTATAATTACAGCTGCAATGCATCTGTTACTTTTTAATTAGTGACCTCGGGTGAGTTTCTCCAAACACTTGCTTGCAAGAGCGGGTCTTTTGTTTCTCTATATAGTTCTTTTAACTACAGCTGCCAGAAAGTAATGATAATAGCAGTGGATGTGTGAACGCTATCATCAGTCTGTTTGAATGTAATATAACCATTGACTCTATAAATCAGATACTGCTCACCACCAGCATTCGCTTAAAATCTGTACAACCAATTAGTATTGTAGTGGCAGGAATTTTTCATTTTTCAGGCGAGAGCCTTAAATGCATCATGCCATTCAATATTAAATCCATGGGAAATTATTCAAGACAGCTACATTTCTTGGAAAATGTGGTGTCATCCTGTAAAATAATTTATATGCTTTCATATTTTTATTTGGCCAAGTGCAATCTGTCCAATGTCCCAGCAACATCTGCCAGCCGAAACCCGAGCTCTGTTCAGGATTCACAGGCTACAGACGGCTTTTGGTCCTGATTTGAGACACTCGGCAGTCCTCAAACTTCTGAGTGTTTGATTTTACTCATAGTCACGTCAGCTTAGTCAAGACACTTGAGAGCAGTAGGACGTCTCGGGTTATAAAAATGCAAAGAATTAATTTTGAATGAAGGATGGAGAGACAGTTAAGAAAATGCTATTGCACATATTCACTGAAGAAGAGATGGCACTGATAGTTTACATCAAAGCCACCAAGTATATACATACGATGTCACTCACCACTCTGCTAGTTTTGCATTTTTAACACTTACTGTACACACTGAGAGTTTTGCCAGACCTACTTAATACATTTGTGTTGTGGCAGTGCAGGAAAAAAGTTGTAATCATGGTGCATCAAGTGCATACCTGTGCTCTTGCAGGATCTCATATTTACCATAGTATTTCTTTCCCCTCTGTGCTTCCCTGTGGTATGAAAAAAAAACGTTGGCAAACATGTTTGTGATCTTACTGGATCACCCCCACCCATATTCCAAAAGTGACTTCCTGTCCTTTATATCATGTTCTGAAAGAGTTGGATATTCAACCTACTCCTGAGGAAAGCTTGCAAATTACGGACTCACATTATTTTTCAAACGGTTAACCGTGCAATTTTATAGTACTATGCAGATGTGCCGATGCAGGGCTTGAGGGCGTCACTGTAGGTTTTTGTATGGATATGGTGCCAATCATGTGCTGTGGTGCTTGCAGTCACCAGACCTCAACCCAACTGACATATTAAGGTGCCAGTACACCATCAAACATGGTATATGCTAGTTAACAGGGACACTGAATATTTTTCCAACCAGAAGAGGTTGATAAACCAAATACATCAAAACTGAGATTGGTAGACCAGTTACATTCATCCCACATACTGTGGTAAGCTCATAAAGGACATGGACAGTATGTGATGCACCTATCCTTATTTCCTTTCCAACATCATTGGAGCAGTTTTTGGCAGCCTGGGTCAGCAGCCAGGCTTTTTTTTTCTTTTTTTTAATTGGCTGATGAGTGTTAAATAGCTAAAACACACTGTGCCTCTGGTATTCTCCAGTGACCATCACCATCCTTGAATGGTAAATGTCCAGTTAATCTTGACTGGTGTGTTGGAAGGCTTAGTGGGGAAAAGTTCTGAATAACATCTGGTAGCACACAGCGGCAGTCCTTGACCAGTGTATTTTCTGTGTTGTTTAGATTTTCTTGATGCAAATGCTTTCAGCTCAGCATTGTGCTGAGTTTCAAACCGATGTTCTCTGCATCACCCTGTAAAAGCTTTTAGATATTTAGATTGCCTTTGATGTGCTTAGTCACCCTTTGTTAAACTTCACAAATGTGATATTTCAGACAAATAAATTTAAATTTCACAGGCTCTCCCGAAGTCCTGTGGAGACATCCAGCATTTGCTGTTTGGTGCCAGGGGACATGATGTGCTGTGGAGGGCTGCAGACATTCATTGCAGCCTTCAGCACATAGCTGCATTTGATTTTGAAAAGAGTGAAGCAGGGCTACAAAACAATACAGCAGATCAACACAGAATATGCATAATTAAGGTCTTATTGTCTTTACCCCCAGCTTCATATGGACCAACATTATTTACAACATAGATCTGTTTCAACCCTACAGATTAAAGTGACCAGAGAATGAAAACACCATGAATTATTTGAGAGGTGAACCTTCTGAAATCAGTCTGCCATGGGTTAAACTTCACCACACCGAGTGTAAACAACAGTTTACATATTTGCTAATGCAAAATAGTTGCTTATGAATATGAATGTAATTCTTAGGAGACAGGATTGGTCCTCACCTCTCACCTCTGCACTGGTCAGATGTCAGCACTGCATGGAACCTCTGCTTCTCAGTGCTCACCCCTGCACCCGTCAGGTGTCGTTAATAGTCAGTCATAAATGCCCATTTGCATATTATTTTTCACCAAACTTTGTGAGTTATTTGTAGGAGGCGTTGCAGCTTGAAATGGATAAATAAAAAAATGAGAATGAGTGCCTTAGCTTCCAGTTAGCTCTCTCAGTGAAAAGGGGATCAATCTAAAAAGCTACTGTTCCTGCAGGACTGGTTTCTTTTTGTATCTTCTGATAATAACTTGTACATTGTAATATTGTTTTTGTGGTTAGAAATCATTTACCCATAGTGAAGCTTTGGATTGGGGTGGTCACTGTAATACTGGATCTGTTGAGGGTGTCGGTATTTTACTTGTATTACTTGCCACATTCCGTAATTGATTAAAAAAGAAATCAGACATACTCTGAGGTCCTTGTGCTGTATGCCTGTTGCAGTCTGTTGATATTTAATGTTGTTCATAAACATAAACAGCTGACAGTTGATGCCGAGGATTAGCATCCGTTAGTGGTCATACATAGGAGGGATGAGTGTGTGTCAGCAGCTGCAGTGCAAAGTGGATTAATAATTGGATTTCAAAATGATTCCTAGGAATTAACATTAGGAAACCCGATGTTACAGATGTGCCTTTCGATGAAGTCAGTTTCAGGATCAGGGTCTCAAATGTAGTCCTTGTCTCCTCTATCCATAGATCCATCCCTGCACAACATGTAGTTTATGCAAATGTAAAAATGGCTGTTGGTTTCCTGGCTTGCCAGTTGGAATCATTAGCTGCAAACAGATGGCACATTATCAAAAATAATCATTTAACTTGACTCTGTGATGAGTCACACGCTGTAGGATGGAAGGAAGTTTTTATACTCCCATCAACAGGACTACTCTTGATCTGATCAGACTAATTGGGTTGTATTGATAATTACCGACACACTCAGTAATGCAGTGTTCTTTATCACAAAGCTGGGCCAAGTGTGTCATTAAAATACACTGTTTATGACAAAGTCATTTTAATAATAATGTTAAGAGAGTGTCTGTGCTGATTTATATTGTTAAGGATGGATTTTTTAACTGAAATGATCTTTTCATGATGGATAGCTTATGTGAAATATTAACCTGTCAGTGGGTGATAAAACAGGTTACTTATCATGAAATATTACAGAAGCTATTAAAATGCTATACCACTGTGTTTCTTAGTTAATCTTAGTTTTGAATTGTGCACAAGATTGATACTGGTGGAGGTAAACCCATGCAAAAGGAATTTAAAAACAATGACTCTCATTATTTTAGTTAGCATTTGTAAACACAACTGCAAATTTATTGGTAGTGTAATCGAGAGACAGAAATATGGAGCAACATAAAAATAATAATATCCAAATATGAACGGGGGCGGCTGTGGCTCAGGAGGCAGAGCAGTCATCTGCCAATCAGGAGGTCGGTGGTTCGATCCCTGGCCTCGGCAGTCCACATGTATCCTTGGACAAGACACTGAACCCCAAAACTGCCCCTGAAACTGTGTGAATTCATATGTATGTCACTTTGGATAAAAGCATCTGCCAAATGACTAATTGTAATTGTAATTGAACACCACGTACAGGTTTTAAACCCAGTGTAACATCTTCAGAATAAATAAATAATTGATTTTACAGTACAAATCTCCTCAGGTTGACAGAAGGTTGACAGCCAAAAGGGCCTGATAGCATTAGTTTGCATTCTGACTCCCAGGCAGATGCTACAAGTTTAATGACATGGACTCTGGTCAGACCCAGTCCTGCCTTCAAGCCAAATAGTCAATCTAAAAACATGTAACTGCTCTGGCACAAAAAAAAAAAAAAGCCTGTGATGTGTTATTGTCCTGTGCTGTGGCTTGAAAGAAAAGCTGATTCTCTTTGTGCAGGGAATTTTGACACAGTCTGAGTTATGATGGTCCAATGGACGAGAGAAGTGTACTGGAAGATTGTGTTCAACCAAAAGAACACAGGCGTGAACAGCTCTGCTCATCGCAACTGTTTATCGCAACTTACAGTAGATCTTTATCAAAATTCTCAAGGAGTAGTAGTACTACTAATACTAGTAATTTCTAGGGAATTGCTTGTATTTATAACTTTGATATGCCATCTTCAAAAATGTGATTTTAATGCCATTTTTGTCCGAAGTAACACTATTTCTCGTTGTTACGGTTGCTCTGTCACGTTGTGTCAGATGCACAACAATACACAACTTATGATATTTTGAATTGTATACTCAACAAAGGTACTTACTCATATATAACTTTTGTTTCTCTGCAAATTTTCAATTAAACACGTAACAAAATCTGATCTGCATCAGACTTTTCATACTTGAACCACGTCCATGTGACAGATGAGCTCCTGGTTTTGTCTTGGCTGGTCGGACTCTTTCTGCTCTTCAGAATAATCTCGTTGTGTCACGTTCACTCTCCTCTATTTTTGTTTGTGATGTCATCATGCACATTTCCTGCCTGCATCCATGCTGTTTGAAAAGCATCGTCCAAATGATGAAAAATATTGCCAATAAAGAGTGTGATTTGCGACACAATGAAAAACGATAGAGAATAATATAAAATGATAGACACTTTCCAATTGTAACATGATATATATCATCATATTGCGCAGGCCTGCTTTGATGCACAATAAATAATATTAAAAGACAATAAAGCTCTTTGATTTGACATACTCAGGACGTACAGCGGCACCTTGTGGCCATGGCCGTCAAAGCAGCTACAAAGTAATTTAGTATCTGTGAGATAACTGCTGGATGACTCGGTGAGAGAGCAGTGACCAACTCTGGATAATTTCAAAAAGCTTTTGGTGAATCACTTTTGTGACGCCCAGAGCCCTTCATCACCAAAAACCCCAATACTGGTCATGCTCATCTTCATCAGTGGTAGTGGTGGTGGGGGCATGATGTTTTGCCTTTTTACATGTGTCTTCTTAAGCTGCAGTGTATTGAGCTCTCTCAGCCACCATACATTTGACACGTCTCATTGACAGTTCAATCAATACACTGCAACATGTGCCAAAAGCTGGCTGAGCGTTCCAATAAAAGCCCAGTGTTCATGTTAACTGATTTTTTGGCCTGTCACTCGGCCCTGCAGTGCGCATCAGATAATAGGTGCTCATCAAAAATTGAAACTCTAGTGCACATTCAGTCATGTGTTTTTTTTTTTCACCCTTGAATTTCTGAAAATAATTCGAGTTCTGCCCCTTTTGAGCAAAGTGGCCATTCAGGAGCTTACAGGAAAATGACTTTTCTCTGCAGCTGTAGCTGCTTCTTTCATGTCTTCCTGCCACCTTTTTTTCCAACTAGTCTTCTCTGTCCTTGTGCGTTGTGCTAACATACTTGTTTTTCTATGCCCCTCATTGCTGCTTCAAGCTTTATATTCATGTTATTTAGAGAAATCTTAATGTAAAGAGATGGATAAGACACAGTGCGGTACGTCAGCACTCCCTGGCAGTGTATTTTATCATCTTCCCGTATTAATATCACTTCTTCAGAAATAACTTTGCATCTGAATAGCAATGTCTTAAAATTCAGACTTGGTGCTGACATTTGCTAGCTATTAACAGTGTATGTAGACTGTTACACTGAGGTAAAGATTAACAACAATGTCAAATATAACATGGAAATCTTTAGGTAGTCAGCATGGCGAGCCAACACATTGTTATTCTTAACAGTACTGTCTTCTCTTTCCACTTTCCAGAGCTGAGAAGCAGCTCATGTGGAAACCCAGGGATTCCACCCAAAGGCATTCTGAATGGTACTCGGTTCAACCTTGGTGACAAGATCCGCTACCGGTGCGTCACTGGCTATGTCCTGGACGGGCATTCACTCCTCACCTGTGTGACCAATGCAGCCAGTGTGTCAGTGTGGGACTTCCCTGTGCCAATCTGCAGAGGTGAGGATGTTTTATCGCTGAAAATGAGGTACTAATCATTTGAACTGCATGTGAGCACGAGCTGCTGCCAAATCTCCCAGCTGTACAGCGTGACTGTAGGATGTCAGGGAAAATACATGATGCTGCCCTAAGAAATTTAAAATGAGCAGGTGATTGATTTGTTGTGGCCTATTGTCATTGGATTTCCGCGAGTTGCTTTAGGTTAATTGCATTTTAATGACTGACAGCTAGATGGCTGTGTGATAGGGTGACTTGTCTTGTCTGTGCCACGGATATACTAAAGTCTGGCGAAAGTCTTCATGAGATCTATGCATTTATTAGCATCTGATGGGATGGAATGATTTTAATCATGTTGAATAAGTTGATTAGACTGTCCATGGCTGTGAAGGTTAATTATAAATGTATTCTCGCAGAGCGAGTATCTTGAATACATTTATGCTATAAGCAGGAGTGGTATATCTACTTTGACTCTAGTGGAGCGTGAGGCTTGGATTCCTCTTCTTTGTAATGTGTATTAGTTTTTCTGGTTCAATTTTTTTTTTTTTTCGATACGCTGTTTGCTGCTTTACTGACGTCACAGTCACCTCTCCTCTCAGAGTGCATGGGTAGCAAAGCCAGGTTACATGAGCTGCGATGCAAGTAATTAAAGGCACACCAAGTCTGTTAGTTTTATCTGAAAGGTTTGGCATGATAAATAGATACAACCTCACTTCTAGTCCATTGTGACTAACTCCAGAATCATTGAGATCATCCATGAGATGGGCCAACAGCAGGCTCAAATTTTCAACATTATGAATGAGTGTTTGTCTCATGTAGCATGTACTTGGCAGTTCAGACTATTTAAATAATCCAAAAAGTACAAACTGAAAAATAACATGAATGTATATACAGTACGAGCGCACAGCAAGAGACAAGATCAGTTTGCAACATTAAGATATTTCCAAAAGTTTCGAGAGTCTGCATTGCCTGAGGTGTAATCATTTTCTTTTCTGACACTTGGAAAGGCTTCAGAATTCAAAATCTTTCTAGCACATTCAGAAATACTGCGTTGCCCAGGATTTGAACCCTTCAAAATGCTGCACATATGTAATTGATTCTATAGCAAAGTGGTGTTTTTTTTGTGACAGCTTGTTGATGGATGACAGACTGCTGCTCTTCATACTGTGCTGTTTACCCCTTCCATCATCAGTGTCATCACTCTGATGAAGTATTCCATTACATTTGTAGAAAGGTATTGTGCTGGTAAGAGTGTGATTTCTTGCAATTAATGGTGATCTGTGCACAGTAGGTAGGGGCTCAAAGAAAGCTGTGACGCTGTGTAAGATGAATGATGTTCAAACTGATGAATTGTATTGTTTTATACTGTAAATATACGCTCATTCTGATGAGCTTGCTGCAGCACATTCATTTGCACATCAAATGACTATACAGTGATGGAAACGACACACCTGAGTTGACACAGCTCCTTTTTGGTGCAATGATGACATGTGACGACGTAAATATTGCCTGATAACAGACAGAATTGTCAACTCGGTACACTCTGTTTCAATCCCATCATCATTATATCACAAAATACATCAAAAAGTATCCACCATAATGTTGTCACTGGTCGCCATGCTGCTGTATTGTTCCCTGTTTAGTGGCGCCTTTGTGACGTCTAGTGCGGGACATCAGACAAAAACAGAAAGGCAAACTCCTCTGTTTTCGATTCAGTTTATGTCAGAAAGGATTAGCAAATTATCGCACTGTATTTTATTTTATTATTCGCAGCTTTTTTGGAATTGGGTTCGACATGCAGTATATCATTTATCTGTCTGTACAAAGGACTGAGTGTGATCATTTTGCATAATGGATTCAGAGTAAGGTAAGGCGGCCCATATGCTGTATAAGTTATAGAGACTATTGTGACGTAGACTCTGAAAGCTTTTGAAACTGCAGCCCCTGGGAGCAGGTTAGCATATACACAAGTGAGCTTTAGTCAGTGTCACAAGCTTGTCTAAACCTCCATTTGGACATTTCAGCACCTTTTTTTATCCTGAATTTGTTTAACACAACAGAACCGTTCAAATGAAGAGATTTAAGTATTTATTGCATTTTGGGTGATCCTCAAATCTGTGATATCCTCAAATCTGTGATGCACATACTTAGGTAGGCAACACTATTTCCTTTGCTTTTGCTGTGTCAGCTTCCCTTTACCCCAAAACCACCATCAGCAAGTGCTGCTGTCGTCTCATTTTTGAGACAGGGGAAACTTTGACTCTTATTTTTGTTATTTTTAGACACAGCCACCACTTTATACAGTCTACTGCAAGAACAAATAAAACAACGTTAGGCAAAAGCTCGTAAGGAGAACGATTGAAAGCCATTCCCATATACAGATCATTTCCTTCCTATCTAACCGAATAGTCTGCAGTTGTGTTTTCTTATTGCTGTATACTGAAATAACCTTATCCAACGTTAAGTGCTGACCTGACCCTGCAATAATTTACTGAATCAAAAATGAAAAGTCTTTTTGGAGTCGATCTGTATATCGTCAAGTGTGACTTTTTTTTTTTTTTTAAATCAGGTTCATCTCAAAGTATTCTTTATTGAGCTGAAAAGCAGGGAATAACTGCATGTCTTAAATGAATAAATGAGTACATTTTGATGCTGTTGGATTATGTGTGTGTCTACTAGGTCTAAGATATTCAAAGTCATCCAAACAGAAGACAGGATGTGATAAAAGGATTTTAGTATACAAATAAAATAATATCCTAAGTAATCCCAAAGCCAGCAGAGCAAATTTGCTCATGCCCCCTCATTCTGCAACGCAGGGCACAGCAAAAAGAAAATGGTTCAGCATATGTTTGAGAAATAGCAAGCTTGGAGGGAACAAAAAGCTGCAGATGGAGGGTTCCTTTCCATTTAAGGATGGTGTTAGCCTCTATTGCCACAGGCCAGAAGCATCACTCCTTTTCAGGCCTGGGCACTGCTTGAGCCACTCTCTCTCTCTTGTCTAAATCCGGCCCGGCTCCTGTATGTGGGCAGATGGTCCTTTGATCTTATTTCCTCAGAGATCCTGCCCTTTCTGCTCATCACCAATTGTTTCACACTAAACACACAGCGACACAAAATCTCTCCCCAATCCACCATCCACCCCTCACTGTCTCCCAACACCTCAGTCTTTCAACCAGTCACCTTCTTTTGTTACTATCTCTCTTTCTTTCATCTTTCTCCCAGTTCTCTTCTCCATCCTCGTCCAACTTCCAAAGTCCATTGTGTTTGTCAAATGTTTGTGTGTGCACAGCTGACAGAAGCACACAGGGGTAGAGGAGGAAAGAAAGGCAGAGAAAAAGACAGGGTCATATACAAATATCCAATACAAATGCAGTGTTTAAAACAGGATAATGAAGCAGCACAACCCAAATTTGACTAATATTACACATCATTACCAAACTGTGGAATTATTAGATATATATTTGCTGGACAGAGTTGTCAACTTTCATTTAATCAAAAGTGGTCACTGCAGTGTTTACCCTGGAGGCACAACATGGAAGTCAGCATGGATAAAGTGATGTAATTCATTATTTCTTTTCCTTAGCTTGTCTCTTTATGAAACATTGTAATAATGCTGCAGTGACCGTACACTGTAGCTGGTGTGAAGCCATTGTAATTCCAGGAGTCATTCCATGTAGATTATCCATAAATGTCTGTTTATCCTGCGTCACTGTCTCTTTAAAAGAACGACACTAAAGCGTGAAAGGCTGACAGAAAAACAGAAAAGAGGTAAGTAGCATAGGGATGTAAAGTCAAAGCGACTGAAAGACTGACATGAAAAACCAGAGAGAATCAACTCCAAGTACAAAGGCAGTGAGATGGAGAATTAATGGCTATTCTAATCTTGAGTTGCTACTGCTCCTCCCAGGAGCCCATTTTGATTGCTTCCATCTAAACTGTCTCCGGACATTCATTAAGCCAGGCAACAAGACAGCAAACAGGGACAGCATGGAAACATGAGAAAATGGTCCATTGATACACTGTCATTCTGGCTGCCAACCACTGTTCAGCAGAACAAGAGAATTAGGTCACAGAAGAACCTTGCTCCTTTAAAACATTATATCTGGTAATGTGACTAGACTAACCACACATCTCTCTCTCTCAACAAATTGAGAATTCAGATAAGAAATTTTGACCTGCCCATAGCAAGATCTTTCAGTCCGACTGAGTGCTAAGTTGTCCTCTTCAGTTAGAGCTGAAAATAGCTCAATTTCTTCACAGCGAATGCCAGAAATCCTTACATTAAATCCAGAAGCCTGATAATAGGCAACCATTTAAGAATTAGATTACCAACATGAGCCTGCATATTCAATATTAATGGATTTCAAGAGAATAATAACATGATCATTACATATTCTCTGGAACAAAAAGGACTGTAGTCCTTAGCATTGGTATTGGTGCTGTGCTGCTGTAGTACTTAGAGAATCACCCTCTTCTCTCATAATTCATTTAAAATCTGAAATTACAGAGAGATGGTCACTATAATGAAATGACCCCCAGCGGTATGCATGCTGCAGTGTGAATTGCATCTCTGCACCCATTATGGATCTCTTTACTATTCATCAACCCTATCAATGTTTAACATGACGTGCAGCTGAGCAAATGAGGGATTTAGCCTACTGTAGACGTAGTCACTGCCTTTGCATTAACACAGGGATTATTACAAAGTGAAAACCTGAGGTAGTGTAGAAAATTATACATAAGTTCCTTCTATCCTTGGGGGTGAATATTTCTAAGTAGAAAGACAAGTGTTGTATATCTGATCAAAGTCAAGGGGAGAGGCTTAATCCCTCCTCAAGTAGCATTAGATTGCTGATGCTGGGGATGTAAATGAGCTCAGCTAAAGCAGTCCTAATCCTCCCCACCATCTTTTTCTTTTCTTTTTTTTTTTTTACACTGCCACCATTTTTAAAAGAGACAGATCCTTCTTCGTATTTAAATCCAGAGCATGCTCTAATGATTTGCTAAGGAACACATTGCACAGCATTCAGTGCCTCTTTTATGTCACTAAACCTTGTTGGCAAACTAGCTCAAATGCTGCCATGCATCCCAATGAAATACTGCATGCGAGAATATGGAACGTGTAAGGCATTATCCGGTTGATGCCATTTAAAATTCTCAAACTGCGAAGCTTTTGAGCCGCAGACAGCAGTTTGCTGCTTCATGATTTACAGTACCATGCATGGATGCTTCTCAAAGAAACAGCTAAGAAACGTGTCTTAGTACTACTGTACGATAATGAATTCCTCCTAAGCTCTTACCCAATTTACATGTGCAGTTTAATCGACTACAACTGTAGAAACACTAATGAGTTATAAGTGAGGTTATTATCATCAGAAGTGGTTGTGGAAATATAGCTCGTGCCATCATTTTCATTGTCTCTATTTTTTCTATGATAATGTCAGTGGAATCATTTGCCCCCATTGCAACATTGTGTCCCCTGTACCTTCAGTCAAAACCGAGAACACAGAGTGCTGGATGACAGCCTGCTCTTTCCGCTCACTGTCTGCATGCACCTCAAGGCCAAACTTAATACACTCTTATCTACAGCACTGACTCTTACTGCTGTGTGTTGATATTTGATTGATTTATATGTGAGAAGTTGAATACCCTCGGCCCAGATACCCTGCAGATTGTTGGATAATTGTGCTAGTTATATTACTTTTGCCTTTAACAATTTGAAAATCTTGAAAACTTTGTTGCTTTATACCGTCATCAATTCACAGTCGTGCTTTTGCTACTTTCAACACTTTCAATGCTCATGTGCATCAGTGCGTTTGAATGAAATTAGCCATTGTCCCCACAGGGATCAATTAAGTACAGTCTCAACTTTAAGATACGATACTCATGTCAGTGTGTGACACAGTGCTTCATTAACACACATAGCTAATTTTATTTTGCTTAGCAAGGCTGTCAAAAATGGCCAAAATGGCAACGAGAGACATGCTACTTGTATATTATTTCAACATAAACGTCTTTTAAAAGATCTCCATGCCTACGCATTAGCAAATAAACAAATGAAGTGGTGTCCTTTACCACGTTGCTGAATAATGTGCTCATTTCAGCTTGACCTACATTAGATTTTCACTCAATGAATGTGACGTAGTATGTGCAGGTCCATGCGTCCTGGAAGATTTTCAAGTTATTTTCAACATTATGGAAAGGATCCCTACACAGATACTTTCTTGAAAACAAAATAAAACTCACCAAAACCTCAGTGGTTCATCTTTCCACTGGTCCAACAATCATCACTCACTCAGGTTTGGTTGAAATAAACTCTTAACTCACCGAATCGAAAGAAGAGTGAGAAAGAGGGCGGACATCAGAGAGGCCACAGGGGAAACAGCACCTGGAGCTGCAATAGTTAATATTTTCACATCTAACACCTGAATTATTCAGGACTTAATGACAGAAGAGACTTGAATATGTCAGACTTCAACAGATTTTTCTGGTTAAAAAACAAAACAAAACAGTAATTACTGGGCAATAGAAACCGGTTTTGTGACTCCTGTCCTTCATGCAGCACTGTCAGTGCAGCCACCGTGCCGGTGCTGCCATTAGATGACCTTGTCTGGAGCTTTTTGAGTGTCAGTTTATTGATGCAGTTGGAGTCGAAGCTGCTTTCTTTGAATCTGTCCTTTTGTTACCTGTGATCACATTGATGATGTTTTCATAATAGATTTCATCTATTTCATTTTCCGTGTTCAACGTTGTTGACTTACTATGTTGACTACTCTTCCATGTAGTCGGAACACGACTAGAACATGATACCTTTCTCTGACAGACATATAATAGACTAATGAAGACAGATGAAGCCCCAGAAACAAAACATACTGTGTTGTTGACTGTGGAAATCAGAAACAAGTTCTTCACTATCTGGTCTCCTGGACATTCCCCGAGAAGAAGCACTCGGATGTGCAGTTACTACCTCAAACCTAACAGCAAGCGCAGCTAGTTTTCTGCTTTGCCTGTAGATTAAATACTGCTTTGTTTGCTTTGTTTTTAGTGAAAGATCATCTTCTTTCTCACAAAATAGTACTATTACAGCTACCCCCAACCCCAACAGCCCTGGCAGTTATTGACCAGACCAGACATATCTATCGAGCCAGATCAAAGAAAATGCTGATTCAGATGGATTCATTAATAAAACATTGCTGTGAGATGTGTTGCCAATCCGTTTTAGTCTGAAACCTGCACTGCTAACTTCCATCATATTTAGTGGTGATCCAAATAAAGAAAGTTTAGATTTTATTTGAAGTGTTTCCTGGATGGCTTGCTGTATGATATTAAAGTTTCAGTTCGTATTTTGCGATGTTTAATGATGCCAGTGAGCAAGGCAAACAGGGAAGATATCTTCATTTCTAAATATTTTAATAGGTTATTGTTATGGGTAAATTATTCATTTGCCCTCATTACATTTAATTTCAGCAAATTACAGTTTACAGAATGTCTTTGTTAAGTAAACATGGTTTGCTAGTAGTTAGCTAGCGCGACAGTAAGATTACCATCAAATATGTTTGTTTATATATTTCTAACATTTATATTTCTAATGCAGCCTGCTGTGTGATGGTGGCACAGATGCACATAAAGGCTGTTTTGATGCTGCCTTTGGCTGCAAAAATTCAACCAGTTCAGGTTACTATGGACATTTTTAAAAATAGATTAATTGAACATGTCTTTAGTCTTAGGACCAAATTCACATTCTGTTATGTTTTTTTTTTAATTTTTTTTTTTTTTAGCCCATATGTATATGTTGATGGGGGGCCTCTCTCTGAAAACAACCCTTTGTAAGGTGTGCAAAGATCATGGCCATCGGCACCTTTAGGGACACACATCCCTGCGTCTTACAGACACATACAGAAGTACCTATGCCCATATTTCAAGCCAATTCAAGAGCAGGGTAAGTTACTACAAAATCTCAATTAACAAATTTCGATTTGCAATCTCACAGCAGGTGGTTCTTCTCGTTTATTTAATAGGTGATGTTTCCTTACAATCCAGCTTGAATGATATATTCAGTCAAATCTACTTCAGTATTGCATGACAAGTGTATCTATCTAGCTGGCTAAGGTCAGTGGTCAAGCAGAGACAGCATAGCTAACGCTACTCTAGAAAGCTAATTAACACTACCCAGCAGAGCTAATCACTTACTACAATTATGGCAATTAAATGATTAAGCTATTTCAAAGTGTTGATTAGCTGAAATCAGGTTGGAGTGAGACACAGTCCTGTATGTAAGGAGTGCGCTCGGAAAAATTGCATTGTTTGGAGCATATCTGTTATAAATATATATGTATTCTTGGCCTTTTGGTTACTGACCTTTACATAAGCAGTTATTAACTAAGACACCAAGGCATGCATTGAGCTTTATGTAAAATGTGCTATTATGCTTACTTAAACTTGAAGGGGAATAAAGCGCCATCTACACTGGTGCAAGCAGCTGTTTTCACAGACTGTCCTAAACACAAGCTTATCACCGCCATGAGGCCACTTTGGTTGAAGATGATGGCTTCAGATCAATGATCAACACCCTCCACCCTGGTTATACTCAGCCATCCATTTCACTAAGCTGATGGAGAGGAAATATCAAGATACAATCCAGGAAGGGAAGATGCGATAAAAGCCTACAACGGCAAAATTGCTCTCACCACTCGTGTATGAACAAGTGTAGCCACTTAAGCCTGCCGTGCATTACGTGCCATTACATCAAAGATGATTGGGACATGGGTCAATTGGGTCAATTTGACTTACCACCATGCCACTGCAGGACAGATATACGGCGCCCAGCATCGCAGAGTGGAGGAGGAGAAACTGTTCAGGACTGTTCAGGACATAAGCACAAGGTGGAACAGCGCATTCTACATGATTAGCCGACGCCTGTCATACCAACCACCTGAAAAGCAATAGTGGCCTGTAATGGTAAAGCTGTCTGACTCCTCTGCCACACAGAGGGGCAAATTGTACCTGGATTTGAAACCAGACCAGTGGAGACGGCTGAAAGAGCTTGGCCCTTCAGGCTTTTGAACATGCCACTGTCTTCATGGGTGAGGAAAATACATAACAATCTCTTCTCTTGTGAAGGGGCTATTGAAGTCCACCCAGATTGATGCCTTCAAGTCAGCCCCAAACATGGCACTCAGGCGAGAAGGTAGATGGATGACCGGCAGCAGCATGGCAGTCTCTGTGACCAAACCAGGGACACCTCCACCATTACTACAGCTGCTGAACCTACAACTCCTCCCTCTTTACTTGACTCGTTCCTCGATTTCGAAACCAGCAGTGAAGAAGAGAATAGAGAGTGGGAAGCTGCTGATCTCAACAGCCAAGTGACGTAAGTCCTCACGTTCTTTAGAGAGAAGCACCTTGCCAAGGAAGAAAGTCCATTACGCCTTGGAGAGGTGAGCAAAGGCCTACTTATGCATTCCTGGCACCCTAACTCCATCTGAGCGCTTGTTCCCTGCAGCAGGCCACATAGCTTCCAAGAAGAGAGCTAACCGTAGCCTGGAGCATGTGGACATGCAAATATTTTTGCAGCACAATTTTATACAGAGAGAGAGAGAGTGTGTGCATGTGTGCATGCCCCTCTGATATTGCTCCTTGTAGCTTTCTTGAGATCTACTCATCCAAACTACTTCACACTCCACGCTGACTGTTGGGTTATCAAAATGTTAACATTAAAATTAGCTGACACCCCATTAACCAGTGCCTTTGGGAGAGAGGGTTAACCCTAACCCTCTCTCTTCATGGCTCTGTGTGTAACTTAACTCGCAACAGTCGTTTTGTTATCGAATAATCTAACGATTCTGTTTTATTAGTCATTTAATATCCAGTTAATTTACCCAAAATAAATATCAAGATCTTATCTTACTAATATTTCATTATTTCTTTCAATCATCTAATCATCACCATCTAATTTCCAAGTTACCGCTGTGTTATGATAATGTTGATAGTAATAAACCTGCCCGTTGCAAAAAGAACGCTGGACCTCAATTTCAAAAGGATTGCTGTGACACATAGATTAATTTAATCACTGCATGTTCACACATCACCGGAGTAATATGCAGTTAAAATAATCACTTGGAAATATATGCCTAAGTCATTGTAGGCCAAAGGAAATAATTAAAATGATTTACATACTGTAACAATAGTCTCTAATGTTAGTCTCAGCCATTTTGTCACTCATGCATTACCGTTCAATAAACAGAAAATAGAAACCTGCTGAATAACAACATTGGATGACACATGATGTAACGTTATGTTACCATAACAGCAGCGGTGCAGAAATTACTTTTAACATGGGGCCGATGAAGAAACATTTAAAATCAATTTTAAGTTACAGTTAGTGACAGAAACACCCTCTGCTTGTTGATAGCTGTAATATATCATGGAGAAAAATGAAACAGGACAGTGCTGTCTTGGTTTTTGCTGCAGTCTTTACAAAACACTCTGGGATGCCTGTGTTCATGCATAGCAGTTGTACTGCTGTAATAAGCCTTTTCTAAGTTGCAGAGTTTACAGAGCACCACATTGTTGGGTCTTTGTCTGAAATAATCCCACACTTAGATGGTCGTGGGCAAGCGTTCTTAGCTACAGCTTGTTCCCTGGGGGAATGTATGCCATGACTGGGTACAGCCATCTTTGCTGTGGGAATGCACAGATTTAATTGCCTGAGTAGCATGGCGTGAAAGGACTTACATTGCGTGCAGTTGGTCTGAGTTTTCTGGGCCTGAACCAGTGCCGTAAAGAAACCCTTGGTCAAAATGTAATTCTGAATAATTTATTGGTTATGGGTCTTCCAAAATACTTCAGACTCTTGGGTCCTCAACAATACACCTGCCAAGTGTGACGTCGATCAGATGAATGATTGTTGAGAAAATTAAGGAAGGACAAACAAACAGACAAACAGAAGAAGGACAGACAGATTCCTTCATTTCTAGTTCGATAGTTTATTGTAAAAAATAACCTGTTTGTTGTACACCTCATTTAAAAAATATATGTTGGGAAAGCTTTTTTTAAAAAAAATAAAATAAAATGATGGAAATAAAATGTGTTTCTGTTTTTATCCGATTCAGTGATTAATTGGAGAAATAATCCACAGATTCATCAATCATCAGTAGTAGTTAGTAGTTCTTAGTTGCAGCCTCATTGCCAACCCCTGGTAATGAGACAAAAAGTCCATAACTCAACAGGTCTCCCGTTTTGCAGATTTGGATAGTTCTCCTCTCTTTGTATTGAGCACTGACTGTGTAACACACTGTGGTGAACCCTCACCAAAAGTATTAATGCTTACTTGATAGCATAATAAATTGTTGAATGCAGTATTTAATAAATTACACCACTGCCACATATCATAACCATTTGATCTGCAAAAATGGATTTCCATTTTAAAACATCTCTGACATTTTATTTATTTTTCCTTTTCCATCCTTTTGTCTTTCGGTCCATCTTTGTCTTTTGCAAAGCCCTAATCGTTTCTCTTTTCTTCTCTGTTCTACATTTTATCCCTTTGTCTTTTTTCTCTCTCTTGATTTCCTCTCCACTTGCCTCTTTTCTGCCCCTTCTCCTACACTCAACCACGTCTCATTATCTAAGGCCTCTCCACCATAAGGCCTCTCCTCGGTTGCTCTCTATGTCTTGATTGCACTTCACGGTGCCCCCTGTCTGTCATCAAGGTTAAAAAGTGATATGGCTCCTTTGGTTGGACTTGCAGCACTTTAGTATCAGTTTAATTTCAGCCTATCGCCAATTACTCTGCATACCAACTGGGCACTCTTTAGAATGTCATCTTAAATGCATTGAGGTGATATACAGTTTGTCACTCAGGGTAAGTGTTATGGTGGAGAGTATGGTCATTTAAATCAGTTTAAAACAGTCATGACTCCACATGCTTTTGTTGTCACAAAGCTGTGGGCATTCAACAAATGAAAGCCCTTGTTGAAGTCCACAGATGAGAGTCTGCACTTGATATGAATCATATATGTGGACATCATTGATGTCTCCACAGCATCAATGCCATCTCCAACCTTCTTATAAAGACTTTGATCAATTGCTACGCTTCAGCTAATGTGTCAAAGGACATGGATCAAGCTAACTAGAAGCCCCTGCTCTCCCATCTTGCTTTTTTGTTTTTTCCTTTATCTTCTTTTGAATTTCGCACATCCACTTCCTTGTTCCTTGACCAATCGTGTAATGCAGCATACAGGAATGTTCCAAGGCTGGCAGCTCTGACAGCCCTGAGTGGAGCGCTGAGCCATCAAAGGTTTCAGCTGGCACAGCTGAGTGTCACATATTAGCCTTAAATGATCTGAAAACTGTGAAAGCCCTGCCATCATTAGAATTCTTTAGGGAGAAAAAAATCGGATACAGGGATAGAGTGGAGGGTGGTGAGTAATAGTAGAAAGATCTGAGAGGGCGCGGAGGAGAGGAATGGAGAGAGATATGAGAAAGGGTAGGGGAGAGAAGGAAAGGAGGACGTGGAGTGAAAGAGAGCAAGCCGCCGTTATCGTCGAGTGCATTAACATTCAACTGACGTGTTATGCTCCCCGCGTTAGAAAAAAAAAAAAAAAAAATACAATCTCACAGCATTATAAGCCCTGTTTATCACAATTTGTTTGTTTCCTGAAACATGAGGGGGCTCTGAGGACACAATGATGAAATATTGACTCTTAGATGGAGGAAGGAGACAAGATGGGAGAAAAGAGAAAGATCACAAAAGAGATTTTTTCTTCCCACATAGAAACTGCACACAAGGTAGCTGGGACAGAATTAGTACACAGTTAATTAGTAAATAGTTCTGCCCATTGTCACTTGTCTGAATGTTTCGTGATTCTTGCCTGTGCGAAGAAACACCAGCAACCTCGTAATCTTACATTTCATGTTGTTAGCAATCGCACAACTATGCTGGAGGTAGATGTCGATACTGGACATGACAGCCAGTGTTTAAATGGCTTGTGCAGCTCTAGCAATGGCTTCCACATTGGTCTGTTTCTGGTTTGCATTCATTTGAAGGGACAGGTACTGATGTTTTATGCCCGAAGCCACTTTTTTCCCCATGTTGAACTTTGAATAAAAGCTCTGAAATAACCCAGAAACCGTGTGTCTGTTCTCTCCTCACGCTCCCCATTCGGCTTTTCTCTGTGGTGACTGACAGCGGAGGACACGTGCGGTGGCACCCTGAGGGGCTCCAGCGGGCTCATCTCCAGCTTCGATTTCCCCAGTGGTGACTCCCCTGGTGCTGGCGGCGGTGAAGGTGCTGGAGGCCTTGGCAGCAGTGGGGAGTGTAAGTGGACCATTCTGGCAGATCCCGGGGACACCATCTCCCTGGTTTTCACTGAATTTCAGATGGAGGAGAAGACGGATTATCTGGAAGTTGAGGGATCTGAACTGCCAACCATCTGGTGAGTTAAGCTGCGAGGAGGAGTGAGAGCGTGTAGTGCTTGTATTTCAACAGATGATCATTCGGTTGGTACATTAAGCGTTTGATTGTGACAGGAGGTGTGCGTGCGTGTGTGTGTGTGTTTCGGTGCATGTGTCGTATGGTGTTGAGAAGTGTTAATAGAAAGGTGTTTGTGCCTTGTGTGAGATGAGTTTGTATTCACGAGGATGCAGGTTTGGTTTCCATAAGTGTTTCTGACTCATGTATCGGCTGGAGAAGGATAAGATGTACTAAATTCTCTCAAGAAAATCTAGTTTTTAGTGCCATAGTAAAACTGTTAAAATCGTGGCCTATATTCTGTTAGAAAACCCAGCTGCCAAACTGAATGTAGGCTAGAAAGTAAGTTTGAAAATCCAGAGATGCTAGCACTTTTATCACAATCAGTGTGTTTTGAAGTCAATATGAAGTCACTTTTGGTTGACAGTAAGTAGTAAAATCATGTTTAGCCTAATATCACCTACAAAAATAAACTTATCTATACAGCACAAAGTTACAAAGCGCTTTACGTGGTTGAAACGGGATGAAGACATTTCAGGACTGTACATCTTTAGTGCAATCAGACACAAAATAATACAAAATAAAAAGGAATCAGACCAACAGTGGTAATAAGAAAACAGATAATACATATAATATTTCAATGGGCTTTATAGGCACACAGCTGCAGTTCCAAACCAAGAAATCCAAGATCAAGAATATCAGGAAGAACTCCCTTGAAAAGCTTCATGAATTAAAAACAATTGTAAGAAAAGCAGAGAGAGATCCCTCATGATTTGAATAGCTGGGGTTGCAATGAGGAGCTGTAAGGCAATTATCCTTTATTAACTAGAACAATAGGATTATAATCCAATGAAAAGATTACATTTGGTTCAATAATATATTTTTCAACTGTGATTCCAAAACAGTTGGGGCGCTGTGTAAAATATGAATCAAACAGAAAGTGCTAACATGCTAAACCTTTTTCACATACACTCAAAAGGTAAACAGGTTCACTGGTAACAGGTGATGGCAACAGCTTAAGAGCAACATTTTTCAATGGAAATTGGAAGGAATTTAGTGATTTCACCATCTGAAGTCCATATAATCACAAGATTCAGAGAGTCAGCAAAAGTCTCTCTGATGTAAGGGGCAAGACTGAAAGCAAACCTGAATGCCCATGACCTTCTATTAAAAACCAACATGATTCTATAAAGGGCGTTACTACAGGGGCATGGGAGCACTTCAGAAAACCTTTGTTGGTAAACTGCATCAGTCTGTGTATCTTGTCCTTGTACTGTATTCAATTGAATATCAGTCAAAAAGCATTTGAAGGATACGTTCTGCACAGCATCCCAACATCTTTTGAATCAGTAAGTAATCTGTAAAGAATAATCTGAGTAATTTTTGCATCCTGTTGAGACTAGACAACTGTGTATTTAATCAGAACAAAAAACAAATGGGCACTCGTAGTGAGAATAGTCTACATTTATAGATTGCAAGAGCTGGCTACTGTATTGCCAGCTCTTAACTTTATTACAAAGACAAGTGGGATCTTGGTAAAACAAGGCTGTATTGCCTTAGGATTTTCTCTTATTTGTCAGGATTACAAGGAAGCCTGCCTGCTGAGATCTTAAAGCATGCAAAGGAGCAAAGGCTCAGTATGTATGGTTGAGCATGACCATGTAATGTTTAATAGGAGCAGTGCTTTACAATCAGCAGCATGTATTGGAACTTAAGAAAAAGCGGCGTTTCACATGCATGCAAATGAATTCAGTTGAATGAATTTAATGAATTTTCATGGACAGTTGTGTGCAGACGGTGTTTTAAATATGCCTTGTTCTGATGAATTAAATCAATTCTCAGAGAGGTCACATGATTCTCTGTTGTGTAATTCAAATTAAAGTGCACATGAATTACAAATCTTTGACAGAGTTTTGTTTGAAAAGCAGCCTTCAGACACCCTAGTTTATGGCTTTCTCTATAGGCTTGATGTAGAAGTCACTCCCAACTGAAGCGAGGAAATATGAAATGGGTTTGACCCCCAACCTTGAGGCTCCGGTCATCCATCTCGTCTACGTCCCATGTGAGTGGGATCAACCACCAGGTTTATGTGCTCCTGCCGGGCATTAATTATAATTGGCTGAAAGATGCTCTAATCAATCACTGAACTACAAGCTTTTTTGTCCCTGAGAGTTGTCATCTGGAGTCAGACGGGGAGAGAGAGGCAGACACTGTGTCAGTGAGAGACAGAGAGTGTCAGAAGGAGAGCTGCTCTGATGACTGCTAAGTATTGTATGTTGACGTAGCTAAAGAGAGTGTGACAGCGAGCTGATATGGGATGACACTGATTTGTTTTGATGGACCATCAGGTAACCCTCTTCTCTTAGGTTTAAAAGCTCCAAAATGAACTCTTTAACTGACAGAAATGCCTCTCGGCTTTAATTCCTCAGAACCCTGGTGGCAAATGCTTTGTGTTATCTTGTGTCTCCTGTTTCTTGGGATGTCGGAAAAAATTGGTACAAATGATTAATTATTTACATCCAGTTAATTGCTATTTATTTTTATTCAATTTGTCCTCTGGTCATAAAATATATTTACAGGAGACTGTTGCTTCAAATAGCTGACATCTCAAGTCCACATATTATTAAAGACAAGGCATGCTGGGAAGGTTGTTGTCTTGCAGCATTAGAATAAATGCATCAATAATGCAACTCACATTATTATTATTATTATTATTTTAGTACATAGCATAGTAGTATGCTATGTGCTATATGAGTTGTTCCATCAGTATCTTACACATTTTTGTTCAGATTAACTTTAATGTAAATAATGTTTCCCACTTATCTTTTATCACATTCTTAACTTATGAATTGCAAATGAAATGCATGAATGGATTACATTAACTGCACACGAGGAAATAACATAGAAACACAAACATTTTGATATTGTGTACTCTCAGGGAATATTTTATTACCTCTATCTGCAGCAGGGTTTCTTATGCATCACTGCTCATTTTCCTCATCTTAAGGACTCAGCAGTTAAAAAGCTGTCAGTTAAATTTAGGGATGCTTTACATTTGTATTCACTTTTCAAGATCACACAGTGAACAGTTTTAACTCTTAGAAATGTATATGAAACATATCAAGACAAGACTTCCCGTGACCCCGTGTGCTTTCAGTTGACATTGGGTGAACTGAATGAAGTCATTTTTGCAGTCCACTGTCTAAGGAGAGGTTAAAAACACACATACTGTGTTTATTTAATAGGTAAAGCAGTTTAACAGGCAGCATCTTTATTTGTGGGAGTTTTACCTTGCTGAGCGGTCACCACGCATCACTTGAATGCTTTGAAACTCCAAGATGATGTTATTGTATATCACCAAATGTCAGTGGCTGTCAGGCAGAGTTCTCGTTTTAAGCCCTGCAATCCAAGTGGGAGCCAGTGAGCTTGAGAGCAGTGGGGCCAGTATTTTAAAGAGATGGCTTCAACTCGGCCAGGTAAACAAACAGACAAAAAACAAACACGATTCAGAGCTAGCAATTCTCTCATGCCCATAAAATTCATTGCTCTCACTCCCTCTCTTTTTATGAGTGCCTCTGACTGTGTACAAGGCCATTGGACAGCTAAACTTTGAAGCATCCTAACATACAGCATCAGCTGCAGGCAGAGACAAGCAAACTGTCAATTTACCCTTGGGGTTTAGAGCTGCTTAACGATGATTGACAGCCTGGAACCTCAAAGTCAGCCAGATTTAACATCTCCTCTTAGCCTTTTTCAGGCAAATAGACTTAAAGCGTGACCCAACTTAACTTGTTATCCTCTCTCAACCTGTGCTATTACAGGTTGTTGTCAAGTGACAAACACGAGTAAAAATACGAACGCTGAAAACATGTTGCAAATTAGAAACCTTGATCCCTGGCAGCAAAATCAACTTCTGCTGTGTGAAATTTGAATTGCAAAATAATAACAGAAAGACAGTACAATTTGCAGATATTAACATGATCAATGAGACACATATATTCCACATAGATGCCATTACTGAAAATATATATTAATGTCATTTTGAACTGCCCAATTTTTACAGCCAATTTCCTGAGAGTGAATGATAGATGATGACTTGTACTAAAAACCAATTCCTGGTAGTTGAAAGTACACAAAATCCAGGACTATGGGGCAAGAAATATGTTTTGACACCTCTTAGCAGCTTTTAGCCTTTTATCAATTGAAGATTTCTATCAGATCTCCACAAATGAGTTTATTGATTCCATTGTCGTCACGCTGGGGAAGGTTGACACATCAATCACTGCGAAAATAGACAAAAAAAATCTGTTTTTCTTGGCAAAAGCCAACCTCGGAGTCTGGATAGACCAAGGAAAACAGTTCTTTGTTATTCTTCTGACCTTTAATATGATTGTATAGCCTTGTTCACAAAGGGCAAAAACAACAAGCTGTAGATTACACGTCACTCATTATTCCAGATATGGACACAGAACACAAAACTGAAAGGCTTTGTGGGTATTAGATGCACTTTTTGTGCTTATGTACTCTGAAATTTTGTCAGGAAATGTTGTTTTATTTTTTCTACATTTCTCTCCATGTCTGCCTCATTTTCTACCTTCCTGTCATCCAGCGTCTACTATACCGCCGTCTCTGCATCTTGTATCCATACTAAGAAAGCTTAGACTTCTGAATAGATTGCTACTTTGCCGAGCAATCTGGCAATAGTTTACTTGGTTCACTGAGTATGAACAATCCTATTCCAACAGTGTGGCTAAGTGCTTGTCAGAGGAAGATTACAATATTCAAAGCAGGTTGAGAGCAAGAGGTGCCCTGCAGCTAAATTAACAACTTTGTTTAAATTACCATTTGTATTAGATTCAATTTCTTCTTTCTGGGCTTTATTATTGATCTTCCCAGGCAAAAAATAACCCATCAAGATGTCTCCAAGAGCTTTCCTCTTCTGCTGTCAGACAAGGAATAGTGCAGCGCTTGACTGCAGGAATGTGAATTGACAATTGACTCAGGTGTTCCACCGGGCAATTAATGTAAGGAGCTGCAGTGACTGGCTCACTGTTCTCAGAAAAAAGATCTGCAGGCAGACAGGCGCCAAGCTGTGTAAGTGCATCTGCTGAACAGCCTGTGACGAGGGACTAAGTTGAAGAGGAACAGAGAGCTTCTTCCTTATCGCATAAGATATTCTTACAATTACTCACTCTTGTCAGATTTTATAGAATGTGTGTGGGAGGAAAAGACAAAATCACCTGGCCTTATCTTTTTTTGACAAATGTGAATTGATCGCTCATTATCTGAGATGCACCTACGTATAACCTGCCTCTGTGAAACTAAGTAGAGACACCAGAGATTTCAACTTGGCGCCCTGCCCTCAAGGTCACACATTGAGCCACAGTAACCGCACACTGGGACTCGTTACGTTGGTATTTTGATGAGATTGCCATGCTCCCTTCAACCCCTCGTCATATCAAATCAGACCCATTTTATTCAGACAACTTCATGAGAACTCTCTAATGTACCTCGTGAACCTAAGTCAGAAACTACTATTAGTCCTTAAGACGCCGCAGATCGATGATAGGAAGCACGCTGAAACTTGGCTGAAATCAAGCACATAGAAACACAGCACCCATGCAAAGAAGTAATCGGAAAAACCATATTGCATATCTGTGACGGAACAAATAGACAGCCTGAGTGAGTCTGCAGAGATAGAATGGCAGCGCATTGTGTGAGGACTCCATTTTTCCAATTGGACTTTCTCATCTTTTGTCACTCAGTATGCAGTGGAGGAGATACAATAAGACAACAGTAGACGGCACTCTCTTGTTCTTATCTGTCTTAAGGAGACTGGGCGCTTTCCACAAGTAATTTATTTGTTGCCATGACAGTTGCATTGATGGGTACCGGCAGGGAGCGTAGAAGTTTTGTGAAATGGCCTTGAATTATGTTGCATAAACATTTGGCCGCTGTTAAAAATGTTATCACAATCTGGACGTATGCGGGAAACTTGAGAAACAAAGTGGTGTTAGAGAAATAACACAACAGAAGTCATTTTTCTGTGATCGTTGATACAACATAATCCTTGAGGCGATAACTTAGTATTTAGTGCTCGGCTATGTGCAACATTATAAATCTTCATCAAAGAAAACGAGAAGATTTTGGCCTGCGTGTCATCAGTTTCTCAGGTCACATCAGGTGCTGTAAGCCTTCCTTCTCTGTCGGCGTGTAGCCCGTGAGCACATTTCTGTTTATTTGGGCCTCTGCGAGCACAGTGTTATTGTTTGTGTAGATTAATTGAATGGTTTACTGCACATAGATACAAATGTACTCATTGGAGTAAGGCATCTATAAGGTGTCATTGAGCCTTTATTTACTGTTGATGGCAGATCGTGTTTCACTTCCTCTGCCATATTTTGCCCTTGTGACAACAGTATATTCACCCCTGGTGGTCTTAAATTTGTAACATCACTCCTGTGCTGCCCAGAGCATCTGTGCAACTTCTGGATGGGTACAGCTTTATTGTCACCATCCATTTTCTTTTAGACTGCTTGTGATAATTTTCAGCATGCACCACAGGAAACATGGAGGCAGTTTCTTCTAAATAGTTCAGCTACCTGAAGGCTGCTCTTTTTCATCCTGCCCATATATTGGTGTCATTAGCATTTTATCAATAAAACAATGAGAGAAAAGGTCAACTTTTGTGTGAAAATCAATTACCTTTTAACTCTTGTCGAGGAGCTGCCATCATCTCCCCTGGTGATGGATAATTTGGATTCAAATGATCTGTTTTTAAAAATTGCATTTAGTTTGCCGATCAATTCAGAATAAAACAGCCTTTAATCTGTGATGTAGTCAAAATAAGGAAAAATCAAATGTCAGGTCTTCTTTCTTCATGCAGGGGGCACTAAGAGAAAACGTCCCTCTGTCCTTTTCCTTTGTCCTCATCACTCTCTTCCTTTCTGTTTCTCTTTCTCTCACTGCCACTTTCATTTCTTTCACTTTGCTTCATCTGTCTGCTGTTTATGTAGCTCTGCAGTAAATGCCAAATAAAATTATAGATAAAAACTAACCTTAAGCACGACTTCAAGCACCTTTACTGTCACAACAGCACAGACATGAATGGGTGCACTATACACATATAGACAAAATGGCAAGTTAACAGTTTTTTTTTTTTAGTCCACTGAGCCAATTGAGGAACACGGGGCTCAACTGCACCACACTCTTTTTCAGCCTGGCCCAAGCATCCCTTTAATAGCTCGAATGGCAATGTGTGCTATCGACTGTGGTGTGACAGGCCACGGTGCAGGGATTGCTGGTCCGCCAGACAAATGAGAAGGCCCATGGCAGCTTTAAATCTCATGATTATAGAGTGTCCCTGATGGTGCGGCCACAAACTGAATGCGACTTCTGATCTGAAAAACTGACACATGCAGAAAGACGAATGAAGGCACAACACACAAAAGCACGCAGGCAGGGTTTGATAGCATCAGCTGCACATAGGAGGACATGTCTGCTCATAGGCAAAATACACTGCAACCAAACATGAACCTGCAGAGTCAAAGTAAGGTGGGTTGTTTCGGGGCTGTCTTCATTTTAAGAGCACCATTCCAACGCACTCAGTTCGTCTCTGTGGCTGATGTATTTATTCTCCTCTAATTCTTGTGAATTCTTAATTATTTTCTCTAAGGTTTTTATTCAATCTTCATTTCACTCAATTTCCTGGTCCGTGCTAGTGATGAAAAAGCCATGTAGTTAAATGAAAGTTAAAATAGATGACATGTGTTTTCTTTTATTTGTGACACTTCACGCTCAGGCTAACTGGAATGAATATTCCAGCACCCATCATCAGCAACAAAAACTGGCTACGGCTGCATTTTGTGACAGAGAGCAACCACCGCCACAAAGGCTTCAGGGCTCAGTATCAAGGTAAGACATGATTACTTCATTTGCACATCGTAATAGAGGGCCCCCCACTTGAACAAAAAGGGATAGTGGTAGAAAAAACACACTGTAATTACAAAACATGTTTTTGATCTCTGCTAACTGAATATTAAACAGTTTGATTAATGCCCCCTCTGTAGAGGGCATGAAGGCTTTTTCTGCTTCAAACCATTGACTTCAAAGGGTCTTGTTAATCAAAAATTTGAGAGATAAATAGTGTATAAACTTCCCCCTTATAAAAACTCTGGCAGCTCAATAATCCATTACCCTAACATTGTTCTTTGGCATGACTTTAAAGTCACACTATGTGCTGCATATACTGTACCATAACAGCTTTAAGCCTGGCCTCGAGCCCGATATGAAACCTGCAACATCGCCATAAACAGCTCTATAAAACCATTTAGTAACATTCATGTGTGGCAATTCAATGTAAATGAAGGTATAAAATTCAGTTGCACTGCATTTATCATCTACTGCAGTGCATTGTGCAGTGGTTAAACATCTTTATATGCATTTGCTATTTATGATGTCAAGGGCAGATATTTTTTAACAAAGACAGGCACTAAGGGACGTTATTACGCAGTCCGTATTTGGTTACCAAATAGATTCACATCCTAATGCTGTTTAGAACAGGTTGAATTAACCAGTTGAGCTGCAGTGTAGTTCAGAGGAGAAGCATCGTCCCAATCTTTTCAAATTCAAATAGCCTTGGTTTTGCTTGATGCATCATTCATTGCTTTTGGCTATTCTGTTGATCCTTCAAAATTCTGACAGCCACTTGCATCACCTGGTTTTGTATGCAATCTGGCCCCTGCTGTGTTTAATTAGACTGTCTTAAGATGTAGCATTGCAGTCCTTTGGCTGCTCTTTGATTCTGCATGTTGCTTCCCTCCCACAAGCTATAACCATTAAATCTGCTCAGACCAATCAATTTCCATCCACTGTTTAATATGTCTGAGTTATATGAACAAACAAATGAGAATGAGAAACTCATTTAGGTTTTATAGAATTGTCAGGGCAACCCTTCAGAATGCATCAGAGCTGTTGGACGCATTTCTTTTGAAAAAGGAGGCACACCAGCAGCAATTACGTTTTGATGTTCTTCATAGGACCAAGTGTTATCCAGAGAAAGAAACACATGTACTGTATCTTCTCACATCTAATACTGTAACTTCTTTTATCTAATGAACTCTTTCTATTGCTCTCGACCAGTGAAAAGCTCTGGAGAGCTTAAATCCAGAGGGGTAAAATTATTACCAGGAAAGGACAACACTAACAAACTGTCTTTGAGTAAGTCTTTTATTTTTCTTATGCAACTGTTTTCATTGTTTTATTTTTGTTCATGTAGGGCTTGCGTTCTGGGTCTCTGTTTCTTTCTTGTCTCTTTTTTTTTTTGTTTTTTTGCTGCATCATTTGGTGAAGGAATTAAGCTACAGTACTAGATTTTGCAGAAGTGCAGTCGTTTTTTCTTTCTGATGACCTATTTCTCCTTCTGTCCTGGACTTCCTGTCCTGACAGAAATGACCTCTGCTAAGGCCTAGTTATGTATATTGCAGCAAAATGCTAAATTTGATCAGTTCAGTTGGCCAAAACCCTTTCTCTCTCGTTCTGTACTATTTAAGCAGAACATCAGATTGACTTATATTCGTGCACTGTGTGATCTACACACACAGCAGTAGGCAAGGTTGAGTGACCACTCACTTGTCGGATGATTTGTGTACACTTCAGACCAAAGTGAATGCATTCTAATTGCTTGCGGAGCTCTGTCATTAACATAAATCTTGAACACGTTTCCCTTTAGCTCAACAGTGTGCTAAGCACTTCAATGATAACAGGTTGTAATCTTTATTACCTTATGTGTCATAGATTTGGCATTGCATGGAGACATGAATAATGCAGAGGGCTGTAATCTTTTCTGCAAGACAACATTGTATATCATTTAAAAGACTATGATGAGACGCTTCATATGCCTTTTGGATTCATTGCGTATAATTGAACCCATAACTGTATTATAACCCACAACAATCAACTTCAAAGCTAATGAACTTCCTGAAAGAAGTCTGAGAAGAGAACGCGTGCTGGTAGAGTTTCTCGTCTTATAACAGGAGGGTCCTGTGTGTGTGGAGTTGTGTCTTATTGCAAGTGTTACAACAGACCTTAACAATAATTATGATACTACATATTTCATGAATTTCTTATGCAGTGCATACGGTCTTTGATTTACAGATTGTAATGTGAGGGGGAGATGAGCTCATTAAAAGTCAGAACACAGACAAAACACCGAACTATCTTCCTTCTTCCGAGCCACCTTTATATATTCCTTCCATAGCCAAAGCTATACTCAATATGAAACCATATCTACAAGGCCTTATCTAGCATAGCCATTATGTATGCAGAGTCTCACTGAGTGATTATTGTAGCTCTTGCAATTGATAGTTGAAGGTTATTTAATCCTCTTAGTCCCTGTTGGGCCCAGATATATTTCCTTCTATTTTGTCTAGCTCAGGTAAGAGAGTTGCATTTACCCTTGGCACTCACTCTGATATAACAAAAGACGAGTGTGTAATCACAACGGCACTGCCAAATAACTGGCAGTCGAAGGTCTCTGACATTGAGAGATGAGGGTGATTTATCTAACTCGTGATTCCTGCACCCAAATTCTGTTACCCAGCATAACTCCTAAACATTGAAACGGACAGAGTTATCTGCTATTCAAGTGCTTTTCACTGCAGTGGATGTTTTCTGAAAGTGCAGAGCTTTGACAGTTAAAGTGTCTCTCTCACAGCGTTCTTGGTCCTTCTCTTTCTCACTCAGTGAATGAAGGAGGAATCAAACAGGTGTCTAATTACTGCCCCGACCCAGGGGAGCCAGAGAACGGCAAACGGATCGGCTCCGACTTCAGGTGAGTTGGTGCTTCAGCAGCTCAAGTGGCGAAGATCATATTTGTGTAGAGGAGAGTTAAGGAGTGGGTCAACATGCTCTCCATCCAATTTCAGTGTTATGACATGCAGCACATTCCAGGTATTACTGTCACCTTCTGTTAAATCAAAAACAAAATCTGTGATCCCATCTTTAATCTTGTCATGTGAATGTGAAATGTTTTACGAGAGTCATGGAGAATATTTTTGTAAATATTGTTCAGCATCGTGCCTCTGCTTTTTCATGAATCACATCCATTCAGCTTTCTAGGCTGAAAAAACAAACATCGTTAATTTCAGACTTTTTACTTTGACGTGTAGCAGACTTCCACATGTCCACTATGTGTCTAAGATCACTCACCTGACTCTCTTAGCTCTAATATTCAATATATTTCATGTCGAACATTCATATGTAAACATATTTGAGGTGTTTATCAGTTCATGTGCAAAAAATGCTCCCTACTTTAAAGGACATTGTTTTTTTTTATTTTCAGCTCAGTTGCACTGTAAGCATGGAGACAGAGGACTGTAATAAATAGCCTAAATTAATCACAAATTTATCTACTGAATGTGATATATTGATGACCAGTGCAATGTAAACCTGACATGAGTGGCATGAAATAAATAATGAATTTGATATTTCATCGGGAGTCATTTTTGGGGAATTGATTGCTTTTTCGACAGCTAATGGTGTTTGTTATCTTCTCAGCATCGGAGCAACTGCTCAATTTACCTGTGATGAAGACCATGTGCTGCAGGGTTCCAAAACGATTACCTGCCAGCGCGTAGCCGAAGTCTTCGCTGCTTGGAGCGACCACAGACCCGTCTGCAAGGGTGAGCGAGGCTTCTGAGGAGCTAATAAAACAGTTTGATTAAGGCAGTGCCTCTGGATATAGGCCCTGTGCAGATAGAAGAAAGTTCATTTTTGTTAATTATGTATGAAAGCCTCTGCTGCAGCGCTCTGCTTTTCCATTCCAAAATGCTCTGCCTGTTTTTCTATGTTTCATAATACCTGGAGCACCTTTTAGAATTTGATTAATGGAAATGCAGCTAATAGACCTTCTCTTTACTTGTGCACACAATATATTACCTTTCTGTCATATTACAATGCAGGAGTTATTACTCTGCTTTCTGAGCATATTTATTGTGAATTTAGCATTCCTAGGACGGGCTTTTAGGTTTCGTAGCTATGATTTATATTCTGTAGACTGTATATTAATGCAGTATATATTTTTGAAATGATGGAGGATATTTTGAAACTGTCTTGTAAGTTCACGTGTATATTGTCTGTGGCTTCATGTTTATCTTTATACTGTTGCAGTGAAGACGTGTGGATCAAATCTACAGGGACCCTCGGGAACTTTTACATCTCCTAACTTCCCTATCCAGTATGAGAGCAACTCCCAGTGTGTGTGGATCATCACGGCCAGCGACCCAAACAAGGTAGTACAATAGTGTTCTTGGAGTTTGTAGTATTTTTACTGTTGGACCAAGTCTGATGAGAACCCACTGCTACTGTGTGTCACGTGAGGATCCGACGATAACTGGCCTTTGGATTCTAAATCATTTTTTCCTCATCTTCACTTGTCTCAGTTGGCTAATTACCTCTGGCTACCGTGCACAGTACAACTTTTTTGTAGCTATTCAGATCAACTTTATAGCCGTTACGTCCAAGATAGCAATACCAGATACTGTAGATAAAGATTAGAGGCATGATGGGGGCCATGCTTCCAGTTAAAGGTGGTGAAAATAATAATCGGAGAGAAAACCTATTTGCTATCCTTAACTGCAATCTCATTAGACAGTAATTACTTGACTAGTGCTTATAAAATTCTCTCATCACTGTACACACGGTATGTATAAAGATGAAATAGTGTCTTTTATTTTCCTGATTAATTCGCTGAAGAAATCCCTGAAAGATTAAGAGTACGGAAGAGTCCAAGTAATATATTGTAATGCCTTCATAACAGGTGCAACAGTCCTTCATTAGTTTTAGAATGAACACAAATGGGCAAATAAAGCCTCTTGTTTTCACTCTCCCCTCCTGCGGTGTGGAGTGTTTGTCCAGGCATTCCCTTCCTGGATACATATTTATGTATGCATCGATTTTTCCAAGGGCTTCCCAAGGTGGGAAAAGGTTACATAGAATATGGATGTATTTTGACTTAAGTTCATTGTTGCTGTCCCTCATTAATGTACATAACTGCAGCAGCTTGCTTTTCAGGTCTCACTAGACTACCAGTTTGACCATGACTGTTGGCAATGTCGGGATTTACCTCATTTATCTGGGGTAACAGAAATGGAGAGAAATGACTATTGAATGAGACCAGAGCAAAGCGAGGAGGTCAAAGCTGTTTTCCTAATGGTCACTGCTGCTGTGCTACATCAAATCTGGCTCTCTATCGATATTCCGATGAGTCAAATACACAGGGGTGTCAACTGAGTGCTATCCTGCTAATAAACAATAACTAACCAACTAGCACTCATTCAGAACTTGCTCGGACTGGCAAGTGCCACAGTTTTGTGCCTCTGTGCCCTCTCCTAGGCAAACAAGCCACTGACTTGGCACTGAAACTTGGTCCATTAGTGTTATTATGGTAATTATGCTTATGTGTGCATTGTAATGAGGCTGTTATACATGGATATTGTGCAGACATTGTCCTCCCCTTGGCCAGAGAAAGGGATGCGAGGGTTGAGCAAGCAGCCATCATATGTCTGTCATCAACAGATGTGACACTCGTGTCATTACATCTTTCCTCTCATTAAGTGTAGGCTGAGATAATGTGGCTTCATTGTGTAGTGTCTCTGCAGTAAACACAATTTCACATGATTATTATTAGTGTAAACAGCTCTTGCCACTTTGATGTGGTTTTGTTTGGATATGTACATCTGTTCATAGAAAATCTTAAATGTGCGTGCCATGGTTGGTTCTTAGTTTTTAATTTATGCTCTAAAGTAATGCAAGAGACACTGCTGTCTCTTTCTATATTGCTTTTAGGGATGTTTGTTGTCCTCAGTTGGCAGGGTGTGTGACATTTGCCTTATTCTATAAACAATTAAGAAATTGCATTTGAGTTGAGTTTTATATTTGCCTGCAATTTTCTCTTGATGTCCTTGTTGATTTGAGTTTAAGGGGTAGTTTCTGCATAAGGTATAAAAGTAATAAGTTATATTAAGCCACATATTACACATCATAAATTATGAGATAGGAGAAAGTCCTAAATTTTTACATTATTGTTTGATCAAATATGGCATAGGCTTTCATCCACATAGCTTGCCTCTTTCAGTTTAGCTGTCTGCAGAAACACTGTCTCTAACAGCACGGTGACATAGAAATGAGCAGTGATATTATGAATTCCACATAATGAGATGAGATGGGTTATTTGATAATAAAACTTGAGAGTCATTTGGAATTACCCTCAGAATATGTTGGTCAGTAGAGCTGCCGGCTTGAACCTCTTGTGTACGGTTGCGTGTAAATAGAGTGGCCTCCAGGGGCAGATGGTGGGGCTCTCAGACTCGCAGTTTGTACTTGTAAAAATCTGTAAAATGTTGTTGACAGACAAATTGTTTAACATGTCATCACGTCTCTCCCTATAGTCAGAGAGAGAGCGAGAGAGCTAATGCTCACCTGCACTGCCATGCTGCATGCTAACACTTACAAAGGGGCGGTTTATAAAAATGACATATTTTATTGCAGGTTATTCAGATCAACTTTGAAGAGTTCGACCTAGAAATTGGGTATGATTCGCTGACAATCGGAGATGGAGGGGAAGTAGGTGATTCCAAAACAATAATACAAGTGTAAGTATTACATAAAATACTTCATTGGCTATACTGCGTGTTGTGCTGTAATATTGCTGAGTCAGATGTGTTACAGAGGTGGTTAGATCCTCACTGGATAATGTGAAGCTCTCATATGCAGAGAACATTGAACTGAGGTCAATGACTGCACCATTTAAATGGAATCATATGAGTCACGATGAGGCATGCTGAAAGATTCACAGATGTATTTATTGATTAATAGATAAATGATTCTCTGCGAAAATATTTTTCAATGCACACACAAATGTTTCTAATTTGAAATAAATGTAAACACAGCTAACAAGTAAGCTGTGTAATGCTAATGAACAGGCTAGGGTCAGTAGCTCGCTACCTGTTGACTTGTTAACTTGTTAGTGAAAGCTTGTGTAGACTGGCACATCAATAGCTTAGCAAGCATTCATAACTCAAACATATTTAATCATACATGATAGGAGAGTTATCACTTACCCGTGTAGATGGCGTGGGTAAAAGTAAATAAAAAAATACATAACAAAAAGAAATGCATGCATATATATATATATTTGTTTTTTTGTTTGTTTGTTTGTGACATTTCATAATTGCCTTCTTCCATGATATTTTTGAAATAACACTGTGTGATGAGATGATGTTTGAGAGATGTGTTTTGATACCGTGGTGACTTTTTTGATGCCCGATCTGCAGACTGACCGGGAGCTTTGTCCCAGACTTGATTGTCAGCATGTCCCATCAGATGTGGCTTCATCTCCAGTCTGATGAGAGTGTGGGCTCGATCGGCTTCAAGATCAACTATAAAGGTACACAGGCTTTAGTGCAGATATCATCTCTCTCCGTCTGTGTCTATGACAGTCTCATTCAGTAAAGCAAGGAGTCTATTTTCCTGTCTCCCTGTCTGTCCCTCTGTCTGTCTGTCTGTCTGTCTGTCTGTCTGTCTGTCTGTCTGTCTGTCTGTCTGCCTGCCACTCTCTGCTCTATCTCCATCTTAAAAAAAAACTTCCTTAACCAGGCTCTCAGACTCTTCACCTGGACCTTTGCAGATAATATTGAGGAAAAAACATACCTCAAAGTACTTGGCATGACTTAATCCTCTGCTTCTGCCTCTTTCCATCCCTCCCTCCTCCTCTCCCCACCCCACCCACAGAAATTGACAAAGAGAGTTGTGGTGACCCTGGTACACCCCTGTACGGCTACCAAGAGGGTAGCGGCTTTCTAAATGGAGATGTTCTGCGCTTTGAATGCCAGTTTGGATTCGAGCTCATAGGGGAGAGGATGATAACCTGCCAGAACAACAATCAGTGGTCGGCTAATATCCCCATCTGCATATGTGAGTCCAATACATACTCTTTTTTTTTTTGTCATGACGGAAAATTAAGCAATTACTTACGTGTTTGGAAAGTTTACAGTGACACTAAGCTATTGGAGGATTAATTACAGGGTTGTTAAATGACCATGCAGTGCATTGTGTGTAAACAGCACAATGTAAAACGGGAAATTGATGGCGTAAGGTTCCCTTGTTATTAAGAGCTGATTTGAAAGACAAGAAAGATGCACACTGTAAAGCTGTACAAATACCCTGGAGAAGGGAAACCTGCATTATACTGTAAATTGTCCTTTCTCAAGGCAACCTAAACCCCTCCTATGAGTTTCACTACACCTAACCTGTATCCATAACAAAAATCTAGTCTTCTGTTTCTTCCAGTTAACAGTGTCCATTGGGACAGTGTGCAGTATTTCTGTACACTTTTATTGCCGTATATCTGTATTTTTGTACACTAACTCCTCTGCTCCACCCCCCCTTACAGTTTCATGTTTCTCCAACTACTCAGCACCCATGGGAGTAGTGCTGTCTCCTGTTTGCTGAGCTCGTTATACAGTACTGACATTGTTCAATACGGAACTTTGTGCCTGATCCTGTCATGGCAGAATCTGCAGTGTCGATTGTCACATGACTAGTGAGAGTTGCTGTGAAACAAATTGCCTCACCTGGGATAGTTTTTTAATCATTACTATTGTCTCTCACACAGTCCCCTGTTTCTCCAACTTCACCGCTCCCATGGGGACAGTGTTGTCTCCTGACTACCCAGAGGGCTATGGCAACAATCTCAACTGCGTGTGGCTGATTATCTCTGAGCCCGGCACCAGAATTCACCTGGCCTTCAATGACTTTGACCTGGAGCCTCCCTATGACTTCCTGACGATCAAAGATGGGGACCAGTCAGGAGCCACAATACTTGGACGCTTCTCGGGGGCAGAAGTTCCTTCCCACCTGACGTCAAACAGCAACGTACTGCAGCTGGAGTTTCAGGCTGATCACTCCATGTCGGGACGAGGATTCAACATCACCTACAGCAGTAAGGAACTCTAGAATTGAATTCAAACAAGCAAATCATAGTAAAGCATTTGTATGAAAATATATTCACGCATAAATATCATGACTGACTGTAAAAGAAGAATTATCAAGAGTAAAGTGCAAACAAATTACATTTTATATCTTATGAAAATAAAGGCTGGGATGAGGTTTAGCAACATCTGTAATCTGTGTGAATATACACATTCTCAGTCACAAAGCCGACCTTTGCCCTTTTGTTCTTTTTAAAATGAAGAAATGGTACTTCATGGCACCCCAGGTGTGGCTTAAGTGCTTTATCAATACAAAAAGCAGCATTTAGGACAGTGCATACAGTTCCTAATTCTTGTGCCAGATTGCCTAAAACAATGCCACTGTAATCCTTTTCTCCTGGCGAGGCCACAACGAGCTCTAAAGACAGAGGCTATTGTCACCCCCAGGTGTGCAGAGCACACCACTGTTAGGGTTTTTTTTTTCTTCTCTTCTACGGACAGCTACATCCATTTTCCTTATCTCCCTTCTCCTCAAAGACTCCATTTCTCATTCACACAAGAGCGTTTGTCACCGGATCTTGTTCTCTTTCTTCTCATTACAAGCTTTTGGTCGTAATGAGTGCCCTGACCCTGGCATACCACTGAATGCCCGGCGCTTTGGGGACAGTTTCCAGCTGGGGAGCTCCATCTCTGTGGTTTGTGAGGAGGGCTTCATCAAGACGCAGGGGGCTGACACCATCACATGCCATCTGGAGGAAGGCAAGGTGATGTGGAGTGGACTCATTCCCAAATGTGAAGGTACTGAAATTCAGTAGCTTGTAATGTGGAGATGTGTGGTCGGTGGACAGAAATGTCAGCTATTGAGTTCGGGAGAGAAAGAAAGAACAGGGGAAATTTAGATAAAAACAGTGAGTGGGTTACGTGGAACATGCAATCCACCCAAACGGGGCTACATTTATCTTGTACAGTTTTCAGGTATTTGTGTAACTCCAGCCCTTTGGTGATTCACATTTATTTTCTGTCATTGTTTTTCATGTGGGTACAAAACGATTTCTGACTGGTATCGTCTTAAAAACAATAACTTTTCTCCATCTATTTTCCTCTTCTCCTCTCCTCTCCCCTCCCCTCCCCTCCCCCAATCTTTGATCTATTTATATCGTTAATTTACATCTTTATTGTTTCAATCCCTTCCACCGCTCCTCCATCTCTCTGTTCCTCCAGCTCCTTGTGGGGGCCACTACTCTGGGCCGTCTGGTGTCATCCTCTCCCCGGGGTGGCCAGGCTACTACAAAGACTCCCTGAGTTGTGAGTGGGTCATTGAGGCCGAGCTGGGGAGCTCCATCAAGATCAGCTTTGACAGGTTTGTGTGACAGTGCCGCAACAAGTCAGCCATGGAAACAAAGATACACACTCACACACACACACACACACACACACACACACACACACACTCAAAGAGGCAGACAAAAAATGGAGACAGCACATAGTCCCTGTCTGTGCATATATCTACTTACTGTACTGCAGCTGAATCTGACATTACTTAACCAAACACAGGTACGGACATACGTATACACACACAAAAGAAGTAAATTCACGCATGCACTGTACATGTGCACAGACACAGAAGGCGTACCCTTAGCTGTGGAAGCCTCTGAGTTAGAAATAGAAAGTCAGAGGAGGTGGAACGCAGTCCTGGACCTACTTTCCAAAAATGTCGAAAGCCTCGAGTAATTCTTTATTTTGCTTACTGGCTCCGGCTCACTTCCTCGGAGAGCTGCAGTGAGGAAAAAAGTCTTGCTCTAACACTTTTATTTCTTACCATTAAGGAGCAAAACCATAAAATGTTCATATTTTATAATCAAGGCTTTCTCAGTGCTGACACGCTCCTTTGTGAAGAAACAAAGAGCTACTCTCCTTATGATTTTTTTCATGAAATGAGCCCAAATCTTTTGCCCTGCTTTATTTAGAATGAGCCAAAGTTTTCTTCTAGTTTATGCAGTTGATAGTGGTGTTACTCTGAAGGTAATATGCCTCTTTGCATTCATTCAATTCAATTCAGACCTTTATATAAGCCTGCAAAAGCTTTTCCTCTTTTGCAATAATGTTGAGATATATGGAGTTTATACACAACTTTGAAACTGCAGTAGTGGTAGTGCAGGTGACTTGAAGCATGAGTGAATTTTGCCACTTCCTGTGGTCCAGTTCAGCATACGTGCTACATAGACTGGTGAATGTCCAATAAGGGATTTATGTATGAAAAGATATGAGGGTTAATCACACCTCTGTAACAGAGAGGGCCAACCAACTTTGTTACACAGAATACAATGGTGAGTGTCATAGGGATCTCTGGTAATGAACCCGAGGGCAGAATGATAAACTGAGTCTCGGGATTTGAGAGTGGAATCAGCAGCATGTCTGTAGATTATATCACCATAATCAAGGACCAATAGAAAGACTGCCTCAGCTATACTTTCACTACAATTCAAAGGTAAGCTGGATCTGTTCCTTTGAGTTTTGCCACAGATCAGTATGATGTTTAAATGATTCATCAACACAAATACCTAGATATCGATACTCAGTGGCTCTCTCAAATTCAGTGCCATTCGGCGTGGATAGGTCTTAACTGTTAAATCAATGTCTCTTTTAGAGCAAAGCAAGAACTTTGCTTTGCTTGCATTAATGTTAAAGTTTGAGGTTGTCATGTGTATCTTGCAAAGCATTAAAAGAAAGTCTTATGTTCTCGACAGCAAGTTGTGCAGAGTCAGAGTCATGTTATTCATGTATAGATGGACATTACAGTCACCCAGAGAAGAGACAATATTATCAGTATAAATTGTAACCAACACAGGGCCCAGAGCTGCTTGAACAATTCCAGCTATGACACACTGAAATCTTTCAGAAAGGTAATTCTGGAACCATCTACAAGCAATTGAATCAAACCCAATATTACATAGTGTCTGAATAAACAGAGAATGATCAACTGTGTCGACAGCACTTGAGAAGTCAATGAAAACAGCAGCACGACGCTTCCTTTTGTTTATACAAGAAATAATATCATTTCCAACTAATGTAACAGCAGAATGGTGGTACTGTGCATAGGTCTGTTACCAGACTGGTGAGGGCTCAAGACAGAATGTTTTGAGAGAAATGCGATTCCAGGATTTCCTTCGGGAAGTTTGGATATTGGCTGATAACGATTGAGATTGCTGTTGTCTCTTCCCTTGTACAAAGGAGTCACATGAGCAGACATTCAGATACACAAAATTATACCAATTGAAATGGGAAGGTTAAATATGTGTGTTATTTGCTCAGTAATAAATGGAGTGCAAAGCTATAAAAAGAGGGGATTGAATTTGCCTGCTTCAGTTGATTTCCTGGGACCCATGGTTGGTAATGCATTAGGTACATCCCAAGAAGAAATAGGGTGTAATGTGGACTGAGAAGCGTGATTTCCAGAGTATGTACTCGCACTATTAATAGGTATGGGTCCTGTATTCACATCCTGAAATAAATGCTAGGCAGATGTCCTTCTGGTCAGAAAATAGACAGTTGACACAATGCACATGCAGAGATATAGCATTGGTGGTTTTATTCCCCACAGAATTTACTGCCTCTCATAATTTTTGCTCCTACAGAGGCTGTGCATTTATTTCTCAGTTGGCCAAAGTTAATAATGTAAAATAAAGATGTGTGGATTTTCTCATGCTGAAAAATTCTGATGGCATTTTTCCCACAATATTGATAGTGATATTGGACCTCGAGCTGATGTCACTGGGTGACCACAGATCTATACTATGTCAAATTTCCAAGTTCATTGATCTCATACTATTGCAATGATTAGATCACTACTGCTTCTCATTTATCTCCTCAAAATTAGACTGTTTTCTGTGCAGACACAAGACACTGAATAGCCTCAAACCCTCGAATCTGTCAAAGCAGTATTGTTTAGAATACAAGTAATTGTGTGCTCCGCACCTCCCTCTCTCTGCTCTCTTTACTTTTAAGGTTTCAGACGGAGCTCAGTTACGACTTCCTGGAAGTGCACGACGGTCCCAACCTGCTCTCTCCTCTGATCGGCTCGTTTAATGGAACCCAGGTCCCTCAGTTCCTGTTTAGTAGCAGTAACTTTCTCTATCTGCTTTTCACCACTGATAACAGTCGATCAAACAGTGGCTTCAAGATATTCTACGAAGGTGAGAACACGCTGCTGGTTCCTGCATGTACCACAAAACATTACACTGGATGATTTATGAATGCTAAATATTTTTGGAACAGTGCACAAATATTCTTTGTACTTCAACTTTAATGAGTTTTAAATTCAATTTGTCAATAAATGAAAGACAAAAATGGCAAATATCCATGTATACAGAGGGTAATGGCAGTAGAAATATAAGTTAGTCTTGTAACACTTTCATGAAGTTTCTGAAACTATACATGAAGACTAAATTGTGTTGAGGATGGATTACATAACAAGAGGACCAGTATTATCATAACAAGCTGGCTGAGCTTCGGTTCTCAGGATGAAACTAAATTTATTCAGTTTATGTATGGGGAAGAAAATTCAGGAATGAGACTACAGAATTTTAAACATTGCTTATTTTAGAGGGAAACCAAGGTCAGCACTGCTTTTGTAAGTCTTAAGTTACCATGATGTTAATTCTCACACAGTTCTATCAGGTTGTGCAGCCCGCCTTATGTGTGAGGGGTGAGGGAATGGCTCCAGTGTGAACTCAAAGCCAAACTTCAGGGCAAAGTTGACTGTACATGTTAATCACTGCTCCATGTTGAATAATATTGTGCTGCAGACTGTAAATGTAAATGAACGTAAAAATGAAAGTAAAAAGCAGAGAGCTCAATGGAATTGTGGGATTTATGTTAACGACAGATTTAAAGGGACCTGCTCCCAGTCCTTCAATTCACCGTTCTGCTTTCGTATGTCTTCCTGGACCTTGCTGCCCCTTGTCAAGCACAACGGTAGACCCTAGTGTAAACATGCAAGCTCGGAGTGAGTGAATCTGGCAGAGGAAAGAGAACTATTCACCTTCAGAGGTACATAATCGAATACTCTGAAGAACTACGCCTGGGTAAAATCTTCTCAGGGGGGTTTGAGTTGTAAACTTTTTTTCTTTCCACATTATTAGGCATGGAGTTGTAGTCTTTGAAAAATCAAATAGAAAAATACTCTGGACATAGTGTGATCTATTTTCACGATTGTTTGCACTAGCGCCATTACCGTTGTCACTCAGATGTGATTCATAAGACTGAGTTTGTTATTATGTCTGTATTATTGACTGAAAGCAGACCACAAGTGCCTTTGTCTTATTATGTTTCACTCTCAAGTGCATTTCTCTTTTGTTGATGAGGCTATTGAAAAGCAATAACAGTAAGATCATATTAGCTTCTTCCATTGCGATTTAGGGCATATCTTATTGCTGAAATGCTTTAGGGAAAGCCAGCCTAGTTCATTTGTAAAATTGGTCTTACAAAGTAGAGCTGTTGGGAATTATCCTGTGAATAAACTGAGGCGCAAAACATTGCACTGTATCCTTTGTATGCAATGGATAATTTAGATCTATTCAGTTACAAAAAACTACAAAATATTGTCAAATCATACATATTTAGGGCCACATATTTTGTTTCTGTAATTTCACTCACCATTCCTTTTATTATTATTGCTATTTTTTCCCACCATATACCTGCGCCTTGGAGGCAGTGATCAATGAGTGCTCTACTTCTCTAACATGTGAACGAGTTTTCTTACGCAATGTATTACTGGAGGAGAGCAAGACAAGTTGTACAAAGGAAGAGCCCCACTCACACATGAATCATCAGTGAGCCTGGGCTGTTATACATTATTAATGTTCATGACTGTAATCTATAGCTCATAAACCATATAATGTGATTGGGTAACACTCTTAACTGCCATTTCTTGTTGATAATGCTGCACCACATGGCCAAAGGTAACTTCTGCTGGCCATGCAGTAGAACTACACTTTTAATGGATTAGAATTTCTAGCAATGAGGTGTTGATCTTTTTCAGATCGACAATATCTGTTTGACCCGTTGAGAGTGTGTCTATCTGGTGCTGGTGCAAAATTACATAAATTTCACATTGTGTGCTGTACCTTTAAATCCACTTCTTGCTGGACTCACAGTCACTGATGCCAGACATCCCAAAATGAACAGGATACTATTTGCTGACATGTCTAAGTCCTCTGATTGGGTCAGTCACCTTAAACTACTACAGCACCAGAAAATAGACTAGACCCTGGACACCTCCGAAAAAGAACAGAAGGTGATTTCGAGTTTCACCTTGCAGCTTTGTTGATATCTTCTCTGCCTTCTTTAAAAAAAAAAAAAAAAAAAAATGTAATACAAAATATATGTATCCTCACAGTTTGATTCAAGTAGCAAGCAATCTCTGGTATCTATTGCACATCAGATGTGCTTCATTCTAAACTGGTGTTTTCAGTGATATCATACTAGCGGTCTGTGTGGATGCTCTGAAAATATGAATGGACAGATATAGAGACAGACCACAGCCATTTTTCTGCTTAATGCTTACATGTTCAATTGCAAAACAGCAAAAGCAAGAGCTAAAAATACAGGTTCGGATAATCCTAGCTTAGAATAGCCTACCCAAGGATGACCTGATAACTGCTTACACAACTGTTGCCAGTCATTGCCTAAAATCTGCATATTTTTAGTGCTTCAAAAGCAGCCCTACTTGGAAGGTATCCAAACGGTATTCCTGGAAATCACAGGAAAAACGGGGGCATCTCCTTGCAGCTTGCATCACTTAAGATTAAGAAGGAGCTGGCATTACTGAGCAATCAGCTCATTCTTTGAGCAAAACCAGTGAACAAAAATATCTTTATGAACACCAGAAGTGGTGTTTGAACATGCATAGAACATGAGCAAGTATATTTGTGCAGTGTCACCGAGGTCAGTCGACTCCACGAAACCAGTGCCCTGTACTCCTCCTCACCACCCGTAACATCTGCCTTCCACCATCTGACCTTCTCTCTGTGGTTGACTTGCATATATGAAACAAAAAAAAAAGGATAGCAAGAGGATGAAACTTTGTTTTTTTTAACACCAGAGGAGACGACAACTCTATCAAGGTTATTCAGAAAGAACCGTCAAACATCGCAGCAGTCAATGCAATAGTGCAATTGTCTTCAAAGTCTCAACTGAATCGTGTCATAAAGCAGCCTTTGCTATCGTCTGAAATGTGTCACTTTTGCGGTGCAGCATCTTTTGTTCGTCATGTAATATATTTTTCCCACTTTTGACTGAGCATGAGTGAGCATTCATTTTTAAAGTTAAAAGTCAAAATCAAAGACAGAGTAAATCTCTTACTTTGAAAACCGTTCTTTCTTCCTCTATTATGTATGCAACCCGAGACCTACCTTTGTTGTGACGATTGTAATAACATCAAAGGCTCTGTCTCTTTTTTGTATGAATGTGGCCTAGAAATTTTGATTGCAAAAATAGAATTGCAATGCCATTTCATGTTTCATGAACGCTGTATAACTTTAATTTACCTCTGTCGCTCAACAGTCATATTTTATTTGCATGAATAGTTGATCAGAATCGGACATACTGTGTGACAGACTGGAAAAACGAGCAGTCCCTTGCACAGAATTACTGTATTAAATGCACAGTCCACATGACACATCACAATGAAGGTGTGACTTGCAATCATCATCTCCCATCACAGGAACAGACAGCAATCTAGATTACCAAAAAACTAGACACTATGTGCAGTTCATGAGCAAAGTGGACTGGCTATTAAAAATCAAATACAACAGCAGCTGAATTCAGTTGTCATGACACATATTGATTAAAAAACTGTTTGATTTGAATTTCTCTAGTGGTCACATTGGACACATACTCCTGCATGGATCCTGGTGTCCCGGTGAATGGCATACGGTTAAGCCATGACCTGTCCATCGGCTCCACGGTGTCCTTCCAGTGTGACCCAGGGTACAGGCTGAGTCACGAGGAGCCGCTGGTTTGTGAGAAGAACCACTTCTGGAGCCACCCGCTGCCCACTTGTGATGGTACACACAGCACACTTAATGTCACATTTTCCACATCAGGCATCAGTCTCATCCATGAAATACATGACATCACAGTTTTATTTTGAGTCAATGCTAATGAAATGTTTCATTTTCTGTGTCATACAATTTTGGATTGTATTTTCTTAAATGACTCTAGACGATACCATCTGAAATAAGAGCTGAATGACCACAAAATACAACGACCACGCATGTTGTCTTTGATGCATTCTAACATGAATGTGTTAGAGTGTTATGTGAGTCATTGAAAGGACATCTGATTATTTACCTGGTTATGACTTGAAGTATTGTTTTTTGAGAAAATACACATAAATAGCCTATTTGTACACACAGTATGTATAGAGTCTTTTAGCCCCCAGTACTGAATAAGATGCTGCCAATAGTAACTGGCAAGAGGTCTCCAAGTTTATTTTGCAAAAGGTTCTTACAGCAGCTGCTGCCATTGCTGTATTTATTCTCAAGCCTCGAAAAAAAAACAAAAAAACAAAAACAATATGGCCTTGCTGGCAAGAGGTAACAACACAATGATAAGCGACTATGGGTAGCCCACAGCAGGTCTAACTAACCAAACAGACGCTTGTCAGAATGCTTTTCATTCAACAAATAGACCCTGTCCTTGTGCGAGCAAATTACTTGGGGTGTTATGAATCATGTTATACTGAAGACAGATTATACTGAATCCCAAAGCATGAAGTTCAGCATGTTCCTGATCATTTCCAATCTCTTTGTCTTCCTGATTGTACACTTTAACTCTTTGGGCTGTTTAGAAGCACACTGAAGGACAATTGTAGTCATTATTGTTGCAGGGCACAAACCGTGAATGAAGTCTCTTAGTCACGGATCACTGAGTTGAAAGAATATAACGAACAAAATGCATGCAAGGGTCAGCTGGGAACACCATATCGTGCATATGATACAGTACCGTGCTATACAGCTTCAGCCCAGTGGTCGTCCTGGAAAACGTTTTATATCTTGGAGCATTTTCTTGCCTAGGTGTGTGCCAGACTGGTGCCAAATGCCTTGGCTCTCTGCCTATGGAGCCTCTAAAGTAGATCATTTGCCAAGCATACTCATCCACTTTTAATGACTTTATGTAATTTTGGCTCATTAATAAAATATTTGATATAATTTTGTTGGTGGGTAAGAATTCAGGCCTTGATGTGTTGTGCTCACTTGAGAGCCCAAGGGTGGAAGGAGAGAGGATAAGAGGGGGGTGGGTGTGTGCAGCTGTGGAGCCTCAGGCATCTCAGTGATCCTCCAAAACATCATCTGACATTCATTACTTTGAAAATATGTGCATGCGCAAGAGTTCTACTTCTAATATTTGTCAAGATCGCTGTTTTCAGGAAGGCATCAGGGCGCTTGGCTCGAACATCACTCTGAGGCCATTCAGGCCAGTCAAGAACACACGTACAGAAACCCACACACATCGACGTAAAGAAAGAAGAAAAAGAAAAAAGATCATGTCAGACTTCAAAAATGCTACTTTTAAAAAGCAATACCCTTAAGGTGAAATGACCTTTTAGTTTAAGCACAACGACAGCATGTGAGATCTATTGCATGTTTGAGCATTATCCAGTTAGACCAGTTAATCTCCAGATGGATATAACATTAACCTCCCGGTCCTCAGCAGCCAATGACGGTGGAGATTTATCTCATTAACGTCCTTTGATGAGATAAGGGGCTTTGTGGCAGGTGAGTGTTTGTCAATCGTCAACATGCGTGAGAGTCATATTACTGAGGTGACGATGAGTGTTGCTCCTTTCGATAGCGCTCCCGATCACCTCGACTGTGACTACACGGTGGGTTACAAGCGGATTATCCTCCCAACCCGACTGAAGTAGTTGGACGCAGCACAGGGGTGCTTCTATTTGGAAGAAATTCAGAATCACTTCGAAGTCACAATCAAAATTAAAAACTAGATGCTTTAATCCGCTGAATATGTTCGTGAATTGTAAATAAATTTCATGGGTAATCATGTTTTCTGACAATGTGTTTCAGGTGACGATACTATAGGAGAGGGGAAAGTATGGATAGATAACTGAATTTAATGAATAATTTATTGTCCTGGCAGTTGGACAGGTTTTGAGAGAGAGAGGGAGAAAAAAAAAAAACATTGTGTTGGCAGAATTACAGGTACTCATAAAAATAGCAGGACAGGATGTGATATGACTCAAATGCATTATTCATTTAAATCGCTCCTCTGTCTTCAGGTGAAGGATTTATTGGTTCATTTGCAATTTTCATTTTTTTTTTTCCAGCAACAGTTATCATTCATTATCTCCCCTCTCTATTCAGCATCATGTGGTGGGGATATCAGGGGACCTGGAGGGATCATCTTATCACCCGGCTACCCGGAGCTGTATCCTAACTCTCTGAACTGTACGTGGAGCGTAGAAGTCAGCCATGGAAAAGGTAGGAAAACCCCAGAAGGATAATGTTATACTTCAGCATCCAAGCATACATTCAATGCATACGAAAATACTTTTTTTTCTTTTACTTCAGGAACTCTTAAACTATAGATATGTTAATTTAAGAAATATATTTATTTTGTGCTTGCGGGACTCATTCACATACTGCACCTCAGTAACAGCACGATTATTTCTATAGTCCTTACCACAGTGACACTCAATAGTCCTAACAATGGCCAGATTATGAAACTATAAATTAAGAAGACGCCCCCTCCACAGATTCCAAGAACATTACAGGGATTTATTATTATAAAGTGAGAAGTGAGTAGGGCATATATTTTACTTCAGCAAAGATCATTTAAATGCACTTGCTTTTTCATGGATGGCCACTGGCCAGACTGATATTACACTCTGAGGTGTTCGTTTATTCAAAAATTAACTCTGTGCTTCCTTTCATAAAGCGTGCTCTGGTATCTGAGATTTCAGTTTAATTTGAAGGTCTTCTTGATCTGCACTGTTACTTATTTGTGTACCGTAGACTGCTTTAAACATTGTCAGTTGGATAGGATTTTACAATGTTCGAAGAATATTGCATTTTATCCATTTTTCACCCTCCTCATTTAATAGATTTGGCATTTCAGTGGTTCACCTGGTAATGAAATTCTGGTATCCCAGTTTTATTCACATATCATTCTTTTTTAAATTAGTTAAATTCTGTTATCAGACCTCTCGCCAGCAGTTAAGTGAGCAGTGACCAGTTCTCCGAGCCATTCTTATTCATTTGAAAAGTACACTGAGCTTATCTCGATGCTCTAGCACTTAGATATATTATCATGATATTTTCTTATTGTCTTCCAAAATGCACTTTTTATACATTTAAAATTGATCGTGTTGTGAAGCACTTTCCTCTAGAGTCGCCTTTGTTGGTTGAAGTCTCGCAGACTTATCAACAATCCCTCCATCCTGAGATGTTGACACTATAAAAATTTAATTAAGTATTTTATAATTTCCGCCTCAATGTCCAATCTGTGTTTAACTCCTCTCATCAGTTCATGTTTCTTGCCATGTAAGACAAGATCAATGTAATTAAGTGCACATACACATACAAAGTACGTCTTTTTTCTGGTCTTATTTCTTTTTAATTGTTTAACAGTAACCTCACTGACATTCTCTTGTCAACAGCATTATGCTTTTCATGTTTTACTTCAACATTCAACAATAACTGGAAGCACAAAACTCAATAGCACCCACAACTGAAAACTGATAACAAGTAAAATGATGAAAACTTCCAACTAACTGACTAATGATAGTCAAATTTGGCACAGGGCCTATTGTGGTATACTAGGTTATTCAAAATGACCTTATTAATGTGGAAACTTTGTATACATAAATATTAATTTAAAAAAAAATCTTTTACCATAAAGCATGATAAACAAATTTGATTAATTATGATTTTCAAGCAGTGAGAATAAGCTCTTACACTGTGGGACCAGAACAGTGACTTTAAATCTTGGCATCAAAAATAAAATTTGGCTTTGAAAAAAGGAACATTGTCATTGAAACACTTGTATTGGAAAAGTTTTCCTGGCACTGAATAATGTTCCACAGAGAATATAAAACACAATAAAAATCATTAAAAATCAAAAATCATCATTCAATTTATTTTGATATGAGGTTTTTCTTTCAGTGTTACTGGTTTTCAGTTTCAACTTTCCGTCACTGTTTTGGTGGAGAAGAGCGGCCCGAAGGGGGATTTACATATCTGCATACCAATGGAAGAAGTATCACTCCAGTGGACCTGAGGCCTGCTCTGGAGCCTCTGACATAACCACTCACTCAACATAGCTTATGTCAGCTAGCAGAGCTAATGTTAGCTAATTTCAGCTGTCAGAGCTAATGTTAGCTAATGTCCACTATTATAGCTAACATTAGCTGTGATTAGCTGTGATTAGCTGCCATTAGCTAATGTTAGTGAATGTCAGCTATCAGAGCTAATGTGAATGTGAAAAACAATGGCAGAAATAAACACACTTACTTGAGTCTTTGAAGTTCCAGGTTAACTAATGAAAGGCATATCGGTATAGTGTGCGGCGTCGTTTATATTTCATATGTATAATATGGGAAATAATTTCTTCAAGTCTTTCTTTGTCCTTATAGGCCACTCAAAGCACCTGTATTGTAACTGTATGAATAGACAGACATGAAAATCCAGAAGGCACTTGGCTTGCCTTAGCTTAGCATGGCAGCTGACATTAGCTAAGTTAAGCGCTTGGTCCAGACCAGTGTAAGATCAGCTCAAACAGAAAGTTAAAACTGAATACCAGTGACACTAGAAAGAAAAAAAAAAAAACATGATGGAAAAAAAAAAAAAACTGTCATTGAAATCAGACATACTGTAAGAAAAGCCATCTGGAGATTATCACTGAAAAACACATCAAAATCAAAAAAATATCAAAATGAAATGAAATAATTTTTGTTTGTGTTTTATTTATGTTACATGCCTCTAAAGATCATCTTCTGGCAGTACCACGTCTGGGCGTTGGCTTATACCATACTACACTATAACCACGGCACTATAGTCTATGTGCATTCTCTTAAGATTGTTTTCATTATGTTGATGTCTTCAGATATTAATCTGAACTACCAGAAATCCAGGTGATATTTCCCATCAGGGGCGCTCTTCCCTACATGAAGAAGTATATAAAGCTCTTGCTTTATATGTGAAAACAGATTAAGAATCTTTGACCATGGCACTGATTTGCCCTGTGTATTTTTATTCAGTGGCTACTGACTATAAGACACATTCATCTTTCAGGATAGCAGCTGTGTAACTATTCTGCTCAGTAATTACCAACGTTCCCGTACCTACTATATTAGAATATCGAGATGATATAGATAGGGATGGCTCTTGATTAATTGATCGTTTCCCTTTATCCTCTGTAATATAATTGCTGTTTTACAGAGCACAATCAATCATTTCATTTGGTCATCCATTTTATGGCCGTTTGGGAATTTCTTTATCAAGTGAGCCAAACATTGTGGAGGACATTATAGAGTCATATTTGAACAGATTCAACAGATGGCATTAAAATGGCAGCGCTTATTGTACTGAAAAGCAGCCAACTGGCAATCATGGATGGAATAAAGATGTTGTTATTGGGTCTGAGTTGCAGTGTGAAAATAGAAGCAGGGTGTAGAGACCTTGAGATCTTGTTTTCCAAACTAAAAGTTAAATAATAGTTTGTTGATAGAAAATTCACAGTCATTTTGACCAACCTGAATACAATTTCTAGATTTTGTTTGCTTCTGTAGCAGATTTTCTATCATTGATTATGTTCTCTCTCCTCATGAAAACAGACTAATGCTCATGAACGGGGAGAGAGGCCATGCCATGCATTTTCACTCTTTAGTTTTCATTGGAAATTATACACTTCACATTTCGAAATTGCTTTCAATTTTTTTTTCATTTTGATTTTAGTATGATAATTTTAGTGGGATTCATTTAGTATTGCCACTGAAAGGATTAAAGCATTCACTATGTAATGAATGAAAAATGCGTCATGTAGAAGCACATGTCAGCAAGCGAAGCCCCAATTAATACAACCGATTTGTAATCATGATAATGGATTTTGAATTGATAACTAAAATTTAAATGTAATAATTCATTCACATTCAGTTTGAGGTCATTGCATTAAGTTTCAGTCTGTGCTCTGCAATGTAAACAACAAGTCAATGTCTTAACCTTATGGGTCAGTGTTGAGATGAAAATGTCAAATATATGCATCACATATTCTATTCAAAAGGTTTTTTTTACATCAGTTATTGAATGTATTTTCCTGGAAACCTCTAACGCTAACTTCTCATTTTCTCCTCCAAGGTGTCCAGTTCACTTTCCATTCCTTCCACCTGGAGGATCACCATGACTACCTTCTGATAACAGAAAATGGCAGCTTTGCCCAGCCACTGGCTCGACTCACTGGCTCAGAGAGGCCAGCGCCAGTTAACGCCGGCCTGTACGGGAACTTCAAGGCCCAGCTACGCTTCATTTCTGACTTCTCCATATCGCTGCAGGGATTCAACATCTCCTTCTCGGGTATGAAGGCATATGATAGTTCTGTCTGTAGGAGGCAGGAGTGGGGAGTGTTGGTAGATGTGAAGACAGGATGAGTGGGGAAGGTTTTGAAAGAGGAAGGGAGATGAATCGTGTGGAGGAGGCAGAAGGGAAGAGTGAGGGTGCTGCAAATGCCGTGGGTGGAGCTCTTAAGTAGGAGGGGTATAAGACAACGTGAAAGACACTGTGGCAGACAGAAAGAAAGACAGCTCTTTCATTGATGAGATCAAAAGTGGTAAGCCTCTCTAGGGCATGCATGAAGTAACGTGAGGAGTGATTTGTCGGTCAGAAAGGGAGCAGATTTCAGGTAGACCGTGCCTCAGGCGGCGCCCATCAGAGGAGGATAATTAAGAGACAACGAGGTCACGCAGGTAGACGGCGTCTGACCGTGACAGGAATGATCATCAAAGCATGTCATGTGGGTCAGTATCCCCAGGACGGAGGAGCCGGTGGGGAAAGGGTGAAAGAGAGAGAGAGAGAGAGAGAGAGAGAGAGAGAGGTGGAGATGGAAGCTTAAGGAGAGAGTGAGAGAAAAGAGATGAGACAGATGGTGATGCTGAGTGAGCAGGGTTGATGGAGAGGGTGGAGAGAGGGAGTGAGGTAGAGAGAAAGAGAGGACAGTAAAGTAGAAAAAAGGGAGAGAGAGAGGGAGAGAGAGAGAGGGTCTGCTTCACAAGCATCCTGCCTAAATGTTTGCCTGCTGTTCGCTGAAGTGAAGCATAACTTATGCGGCCATGAATATTCATGAAATTTAGTTGCGAGTGTGTCTGTGTATGTGCTAGCATGCTCTGCAATTAGCATCTATAGATTTCCTGATTACAATTTTTTTAACCTTTTATGACCTTTTGATGGAAACTTGGCAATGCTGTCATGCCACATCATGCACAAAGGTGCTGCTGTTACTTTTCGCTGTCCTGAAATCAACCGGCATGCTGCAAAATACAGGCCGTCAGAGCAGCGCTGACGGGAGCCGCGTCTACATGTCAAATGATAAGGCCACCAGCAGCCCATCTATAACACACAGGGTGGCCTAGTTTTTGCAGAGCCCTTTCTTCATCCAGACATGCACAGTTCAAGCTTTTGGCATGAATCCCAACCTGATGAAGTGTTCTTGAGCAAGACTGTTAATCCCCGCTAGCTATGACATTGCTTTCTTTGGCTGAACCTGCGCTCAGAGTTTCATTTGTGGCAGCAAGAGAACATAACCAAGGGGAATATTGTCAATATCAGTTATTATGTCACAAATCATTCTAATAGCATATATATATTTGTGGGTTAGAATGCATTTTTACATGTTGATACTGATTTTTTTTTTTTTTTTTTGGCTGCCCTGTTTCCAGAGTATGATCTTGAACCGTGTCAGGACCCTGGAAGGCCTCGGTTCGGCTGGCACACAGGCTCCAGATTTGGCATTGGTGACTCATTGTCGTTCGACTGCAACACGGGCTATCGTCTACAGGGGGCCAGGGAGATTGTATGCTTGGGAGGTGGCCGCCGCATGTGGAGTGCCCCTCTGCCAAGGTGTGTGGGTACGTGGTCAGCTGCTTTTATTCCGTTTCCTTTCCTGTTTGTGCATGCGTTTTGCAGAATTTACGCTGTTAGTCAGGTTTTAAATGTATTTTGGCAGAGATGTAAACTTTTTATTACACATTCAAGAACACTTTACTTAAGTGGATTACAATTAAAAGCTCAGACCTGTGATTAATACTGATTCGAGCTGATAGGTTAAATCCATCCTGAGAGATCTTTTCTACTGAAGGCTGCTCTGAGGGAAGGTCCAGGCAGAGCAGTTCAGGGACAATACCACCACACTGATTTTCCCCCGGAGAAGCTCAATTACATTGCTAGCACATTTTAAGAGCTGACTCCAGAGATAGTTGTTTCACAGCAGAGGTATTGCGTCCTTTAAACTGGTTCCATCACACCCTGTGATGGAGTGCTGAGCATGTTTTTGCACAACCCTGCCTCTGGCACACCAGGTCAACCCTGAGTTAGAAAAGGATGGTGACATGAATTTTACATGATAATAGTGTCTTGGAAGCAGTTAGCAAAAATGTTTACGTGTGGATAGTGCTGACTTCTTAGTCTGTTGCTTCGTACACATGCAGAGAAATGCACAGCATGTATCGATGTCCCTCTCATTCATAGTCTGTAATTTGCTCTTGTTGATTCAGAGCAGTTCATTTTGGACAGTCATCCTTTACTCTTTTGTCTTGGCATGGTGTAAGAAAGCCAATGGGGTAAATCTTAGAAATGAAGCCTGTAATGTTTTTTACACTGAGCGTTTAATAGTTTCTTCAACATTTCACAGTGTGTCAGTGCCAGTTCATGATGATTATTATGATAATGAAGTAATAAACGGGATGGACACATGGATGAATCAGTAATTACAATCATCCAAATAAGACATTTGAATTATACCGTTATCTTTTTACTATCATGCTAATGACCAGTTATGTAATGTCTATTATTTTAGTGTATTTATTCCAAATCTAGTAGGTTTTTCACTGCCTGTTGTTATGTCGCTGATGATGTCTGTTGTCTGTGTGTGCAGCGGAGTGTGGATCGACAATCTCCAACAACGAGGGAGTTCTTCTGTCTCCAAACTATCCAATGAGCTATGACAACAGCCACGAATGTGTGTACAGCATTCAGGTCCAAACAGGCAAGGGCATCAACATCACTGCCAGCACCTTTCAACTTGCGCAGGGTGACATCGTCAAGGTAAAGACACAATGCAGTCGCTCGTCTTTGTTGACAGAAAACCGATAACCAACAAATAACAAGGGATTTGGTTCAGAACCAAGCCAAATCAGTTTGTGTCATTTTTTAAATGAATGTTTAAGTATGTGAGGCAGGTCCTGGTGTTTTTTTTGTTGTGTACAACACAGGAAACAAAAAAGGGGATTTTGTGGCGAACACCAGGCGGAATGCACAATTATTTTGCCTTGGAAGCCCAAGCAAAGGTCAAACAGCCGCAGCAGCAGCAGCATCCGTTGGAGAGGAAGAGATTCATTTCTTTGCTCAAGGGCATTTTAACAGTTTTGCTAAGCACCACAGATGTGATGCAAATGACTATGTTGTCCCCACTTCACAGCTGGAATTCACTCTTTTTGGGATGCAGATGCCTTGTCTAATGCTCCAATTAACAGAGCACTGTAGCCCACTATCAGTGTTTTCAGTAATGGAGTAGTGTAGACAGCAGTCTCTTGTACTTAGTCATTTTGTGAACATCTGAAATGTGGAAAGGCATGCTTAGAGAGCTAAATTGACTCGAAGAAAGGGGAAAAACAAAACAAAACAGAGAGGGCCCCAGTAGTCTTTCAAAGGAAGAGCTCAGAGCCTTGTATTTCATGTCTTGTTATTTCACATTGTTGTCAATCAGGAATGATTATGGTTACTGCTGGAAATTCATACATTTAGAATTTTGAAAGGATGCTTCAGTAAATAATTTACATTCGGCAACCGGATCAAAAAATATCTGCGATAATAAAAGAATAACAATGTACCTTACACTTTGCTTGAGGAATGGACTGCTTTTAAACTCTCATTGAGTTTCAGTACTACATCATTGAATAACACTTAATATTTGGTTGATAATGTTGTTAATGCTGTTAAATTGTCTTTTTTTTTTTTTTTTTTTTTTGTTGGACATCATGAATCTCACCATCTTGTTAATTTAGCCCTGCAGAGGCACAGTAGCAAATCAATGGGAAGAATTATGGTCACTCCAATCTAATTTTCACAACCCATTTAGGACATTGGGTTTGCAATATAGGTGCCATATAAAACAGAGGATATACAGTACTAATAGCTTCATTTTAATTGTGGCACTCTTTCTTAAGTATTAATATTTAATTCTTAATATTATCATTCTACTTTATTGTGGGTATTTAATTCTCGGAAAGCAACAAAACTCGCCATCTTGCTCTTCTGCCTCTCATCAGGTGTATGACGGTAAAGATGGTGCTGCCCCACTCCTTGGCACGTACACAGGCACATTGATGCAAGGTCTGTCCCTTACCAGCACCTCCAACTATCTGTGGCTCGAATTTTACTCTGACCATGAGGCTACGGCAGCAGGGTTCCGGCTCATATACCACAGTAAGTCACATTTCATTTCCCTGGGGGAGGAGGGCCCTAAAGCTTTTCCAAATGAGTGAATTTACCCTCACTTCAGGAGCCAGGCATTTCAAGTAGCAGAATTTAAAAGAAAATTTTAATTGACCCTCACCCTGCTTCACTGTGTCTTTCACTGTCAGGGTATCCATTAAACACAGCATGGTGTTTCTGCACCATTCCTGCAGGAAAATTAGCTTTTTTTCCCCCTCTCCTCCCTTTCACTCCCTCTGAATCTCTCTATGTGAATCCCTTTCCCTCTTTTCCTTTGCTCTTCACTCCTGCAATTAACGTCCAAGCCTGCCTAACTGTACCTTGTTAAAACAGGTGAATTATTGTTTGTATTCTTTGAAATCAGTGTGTTTGTGTGTGCATTAGCATTTGTGCGTGCCTCTACACACAGTATGTATGAGAGTGTGCGTGTGAGTGTTAAAAGTTTGGTACACTGCTGTAAGTGGGCCAGTAATAGATGGGTTTTGTTTCTGCACCTAATTGGCTTGCTGACTGTGTATTGTTGCTAACCGTTTCTAATTTATTACTCTGACGCTAGAATGTTTTGGTGACACTGCATTTTGCAGTCCAATTTAAAGTGTTTTTGTGTTTCACCTGCGATTGAGCTCTCTGAATTCTTTTTGTCTACCAGTGTGTTTTCTAAGGTAGGAGTCAACATAGTTAGTGAGAATGGCTGTGGTCCAAGAGCTGCTTTAACTTGAATAGTATGAAAGGAAGAAAAAAGTTTGAGCTAACTTGCAGTTACTAGGCCTACGCTGGCCATTTCTGTCTGCGATAATTGCACCAAATGTGCCACGTAGAAACTCTTAAACTGCAGCACAAATGAAATAACAGTTTTACAATAGAATGCGTTTCAGTGTTACTCGTGCTTTTGGTAGTGCATCGTGACAGATCTGCAAAAAAAACAACAAAATGTACAATTAATCCAGAATGTGCACCCATTTACATCAGCTAAATAAATTGCCCTCAGCATCTAAATGCAAGTACAATTAGTTGAGAAGAAATGATGGTTTAATTACAAGCTGCCTTTCAAGTTACAGAATTGCCTATAATTAAGTATCACATAATTTCATTTCATTCCTGATTTTTCCAGGGATGTGCACAAGGTAAATAGAAGAATGTAAGCTAGCACCCTGTATCCATCTCAAAGTGCAGCCTTTAGTTGGTCCTTTCAACCAAATTGAATAGTCCTTTTCAACATGGAGAAGATTGACTGATGTATGAACAGCATGGGGGCAAGTGGAGGGTGGGACAGGGGCACCTTCCATCTTGTCTGAACATGAAATCTGATCATGTTTTCATGACTCTTCTACCAAAAGTGCTGGGGTAATTTTCTAAATGTGAGCAGTAACTGCTGGAGATTTATACTGGCCATGACACTTGTAATACCACCATAACATCTGGCATGGGCCTGGACCTCGCTGTGAGAGGAGATCATAAATCAGCGCTGCTGGGTTTATGTGCGGCCACTGTTGCTGCATAGCAGAACACTTACATTTAGTACCTGAAAGTGAGTAACACATATAACAGCCGTGGTCAAGTTCAAACATGGAGAGCTAAAGAGTCACTGCAACATTTTCTTGTTTGTGGCTTGTTTATTTTATTTCTTCTGTACTGTACTATTTCTTACCCCAAAGAATTAGGAATGGATGGGCTGTTTCTCCATTGTGGTAAATATCCACACTCCATTGAACATTTAATTGTGAACATCTAATTGTTCTGCCTGTCCAAAAGGAATCTTTTAGTGCCAAGTAATATAATGGGACTGTAAGCCCAGCCCTCATCTGTGCTCAAGTGGAAATTAATTCTCAAAGCTCAATCAATACCTTTTCACAATGCAGATAAATGGCGCTGGTTTACAGAATGGCTGCTATCCAGTGGACTTGGTTTTGAATTCTGACAAGCAGTTGTGTGATCGAATGGTTCTTCGTGTTATATCGCTCTTCAACTCGTTCTCCACCTTCTTGTCCTTCTCCTGTGCCTCTCAATCTTACTTGTCCAGGCTTTGAGCTATCCCACTGCGATGATCCAGGTGTGCCGCAGTTTGGCTTTAAAGTCAGTGACCAGGGTCACTTTGCTGGAAGTGCCATCACGTTCGGCTGCGACCAAGGTTACACCCTGCACGGCAGTGGCATACTCACGTGCATGACTGGAGAGAGAAGGGCATGGGACAACCACCTGCCATCATGTATAGGTAATCCCTTCTGCCTTTGTATGCTGTCTTTGGCTCTGTCTCACTTTCTGGCCGGAGACATTCTGTCTCTCGATCTCTGTCCGCTTCTCTGCATCTGTAGTAGCTTATATTCTTATTCAGGCACACAACATTGCTCAGCTAGGTGTTAATCCTAAGGATTTATCCCGAGATAATTTCTACTTAATTGAACTGTGATGACGGAAAATAGGCAGCTTGTCATTTTGTAAGAGAATATAAACATGCTTTGATGTTTTATTATTAGTCACTGATCTGTGTGTGTGTCCTTGTTGCAGAAATGGCTGTATGGAGTCATTAAGAACACTTTAGTGAGGCAGTCTTTATTGCCATTGAGCTTTCACCGGGTTGCTCTGACTGTTTCATTCATAGGCTGTGTTATTTAGATGTTTTCATCTACAAGCAATTGATAAGCATTTTTCTAGAAGTAAAGGCATAATTATCAGAGTATTCATGGCGGATTGAGTTTTGGACATGTTGCACAGTCTTCACTGTACTTTTATATTCTGAACATGCTGAGACAGAAAGATGGAGAAATGAAAAACCTATTACCTGCATGCTGCTAGCGTCTGGAAGGTGTTGTGAGGCAGTGTCTGTTTCCTGATGTCTAGCAGTGATGGATTAGGGTAAAAAATTATTTACAAATTTCCGGACTTGCGCAGAGTTGCACTTTAAATGCCACCGTGTCCTGCTGCCTTTTTCAAAGAAACATGCACTTGTTTCTTTTTCGATGAAAGGACTTCGGTGTGGCATTGTGGCATGTTCAATACAATCACAAAAAAAAGGAAAATCAGTCTATTGATTAACTGTTTAACAGTGCTGGACTGAATGACCAGTATTGATAGTGAGCTTTGTATCTGTGAGCTGAACGTGAAATGGGATTTCCAGCCATTGCTCCAGGGCCACATCCTGGCTTCTGTCAAGGACTTTTACATTTACTTGGTGTTATGATACTGATTATAGCCCACCACTGTGGCAATCTAATGCAATTTTCCTATTAATTAAGTGCCGGTTGTTCTGTAATATAGATAGCAAGACGATAACCAGGGGAGAGACAACATAGATTGGATGATAAGATATTCCTTCAGTCATTAACATTTGTAGCAGTGTCCTCCCTGCAGTGCAAGGCCCAGCCTATATATTCTCTGGACACAGTCTTTTTAAAGTTAATTAATGGCATCATTAGGAGGCATACTTAGAGACAAAACAAGTTCTGCATCTGTGAGGATGTCTGCTCAGTCCTTGTTTCAGTCCCATTACCTGTTAGAAAAAGAAAATTGTTCATTTTCAGCAGAGCTTAAACTGTTGCTCATTAGTCCTCATTGTAGACTCTGAGCTCCAGTGAACTCAGACTCTGACAGCGTTTTTTCTGTATTTGGCTTCAACGTGCTATATGAGTGTTTGCTTGTGTCTGCATGGGTCTCAATTTCTTCCTGTGTGAGTGTGCATTTTTGGAGGTTCATGTATTTTGTGTTCATTTGTGTGTGTGTGTGTGTGTGTGTGTGTGTGTGTGTGTGTGTGTGTGCGTACTTGCAGCTGAGTGTGGTGGTAGTTTCAAGGGTGAGTCCACCGGGCGTATCCTCTCTCCTGGGTATCCCTTCCCCTACGACAACAACCTGAGGTGCACCTGGACAATTGAGGTCAATGCTGGCAACATTGTCAGGTAAATTGAGTTGCTAAAAATATGCTAATGTGCATCCCAGATTAAAAAAAAAAAAAAGAAGAATTGGGAGACTTTGGAAAACATAAATAAAAAGAGAATGCAGTCAAACAAACTGTGTTTACTGTCAGCAGTTTTAAGAATTGTTCCTGAACCCATGTAGTAATCGCTGTTATACAGTCATGTGTTCACAAAATGGTGAATCTCTCTCCATCCTTGCTTGTGAACGTCTCAGCCTTTCCAGGACGCCCCTTTCAGACCCAATCATGAGCATTCCAGAACTTTCCCAGTCTTTTGTTGCTCCTGTCCCAACTTGTTTGAAACGTGTTACTGCATCAAATTAAGAATAAGCAGATATTTACATTCTGTTTTATTTATGTTTTAACGTCCCAACGTCTTGATTTTGGAATCGGGGTTGTAATACATGCATATTTATGCCTATGCTGTATATGAAAAATAGTTTGTTGTTGTCTTTGTATAACTCTAAGCCATTTCTAACTTTTAAAAAATCGTTATAATTTAGAATAACTTAATTAAGATAATGTAATCATTTCTGAAAATAGACCAATGAAATATGGTAATGATGAAATAAACATGCACAGAATTTGGGCCTTAAATCATTGGTCTGATAAAAAAAATCTAATAATAAATTTAAATCTGCAAATCAAAGCAGGACACTCACTACACAAGGAAATTGGCCAGAACTGAACTGATGGAGTTAATTTAAATGTGTAACTAAATGTCATCCTAACTTGACCTGACTTTAATGTTTCATGTTTTCGTGACATGCTGTAAAGTTCAGTTAGAAAAAAAACTGTAAACTGAAAGCTAGATGTCATCAAGAGAAACGGCCTGCAGCAGCTCCAGTAACACTGATTTGGAGAGGGACTTTGTAGACACTGTCACAGCACCCAGGGGAATTTTCCTGGGGCATGGAAGCATTTTTTTTTTTTTTGGTTGAGAGCTCCTGATATTACTGAGAAATAAAACCCATTTGGGCTTAGAGGTCGAAGTAAACATGGTATGATTTCATAAAGTCAGCCACACATTCTTTGTCAAAAGAGCTGCTTGAGGCCATCTCTTGATGAGATTGCAGATAAGTCTGTGCTCTTGTATTTCTAACTTTTGGCAAAAATTGATTGATGATACCAAATCTCTGCGATGCCCAAAAAGCAAGGGAGCACCATCTCTAGTCTGCTTTGAATTCAGTTTCATCTTGCCAGCTTCAGGACCCATTTTGCTTGCCTTTTTTGGAACATTTGTTTTTGTTCTTTTGGAGATGAAACATTGTGCGAGAGAACCCAACCATCATTAATTCAACTAGGAATTGACTGAAGCTGAGTTCATCCCCCTCTGATCATATGTTCAATGCAAAGACTTAAACTGACTGAATCGAACTAAAGCCAAGCTAAGCCAAAGTAACAGTCTCTTGTGTTCACCTCTCCCAGTCTCCAGTTTCTTGCCTTTGACACAGAGGCATCCCACGACATCCTGAAGGTGTGGGACGGGCCTCCTGAGAATGAGATGTCTCTGAAGGAGGTTAGCGGCTCGCTGCTGCCTGAGGGGATCCACTCCACTCTCAACATCGTCACCATTCAGTTCGAGACTGACTTTTATATCACCAAGTCTGGCTTTGCTATCGACTTCTCCAGTGAGTATTTCCTCCCGAGTAGTTGATGTACTGCAGATGTGTTCTGTAGGTTGTTTGCTCTCAGTGAGAGTCGCTCTAAGGAGTTCAGAACAGCAGGTATTTCATTCCTTATATATGTTTGTACATGTAAAGGTATGTCTGAGGACTGTGTTAAAGGTTAATGCCATGTTCATTTCTAATCAATATGTTCCCCAGTGTTAACAAACTGTTATCTGTGTGCCATGTGGATCTCTGAGTATTTCATGTATCTTTAACCATGCCCTGACAAGCAGTGAAACCCCCCGGTACGTCACAGTTCACTGCTGACTGTCTCCTGTACAGCGTTTGCTCATTTAACGCTGAATGCAGTCTACATGTTGTGCTCGTGAGGAGTTTTCAAACCGAGCACATGAGTATGATGAGTTTGTTTTCATTTTCTTTAGTATACAGACATGGCAGCCTAATGTAAAAATCAATTTCACTGGATTCACTGCACGCGTCCGAAACTGTAATCGATTCTGGAGATACATACTTGTACTTAAATACCTGGTTTGCCTAAGGCTAGTGGTTTACAGAACCATAAAGCTGCTTGTGAAAAGTGAACTTGGCAGACCTTCATCAATGACTGACAGTGTCTTTTGGATGGTACTCTATTTCAGTGTATTTCCTGTTAGCAGAACAATTGAGGTCGAGTCATTTTTTTAAACCATAAGTGTGGGTCTAAAGTTGCACTTTATTCATCGTCTATGTGAGATTGAGGTTACACGTCACTTTTTAATTCCACGTTTGTCTTTTGTCAACATTTTTCATTTCATGTATTCTTGCCAGGTGTGTTTGGATTTTGGGAAAAAAGAAAAAAGAAAAGCAACAACACCACCAAACTGCAATATACTTAACTGTGTTAAGTCTCTCAATAAAGTCTGTCAAGATGGGAACATTTGAAGAATCCATCAGATTTTACCAGATCATTCTGGTTGCTCTGGGCTGCTCCACAGCTGTGGTTTAGGAAAACAGATTAGGAAAACACAGCAGGATTTTGACTGATATCAGTCTGTAATCTGGTCTGTGCTCTCACTCTGTTTGAGCTACAATTTCAGCTTGACAGCTGTCTAGCGTATGATATGAAACTCCTTGTGGGTGTGCATGCGTTTACTGTATTGTGCTTGTTGATTACCTGTACTTTGCATGCACATGTGTATTTATCTGTGTGGGTGTCGTGTGTGTGTGTGTGTTTGTCCTTCAGGTTCGCTTGCTACAGCGTGCAGAGATCCAGGTATTCCCATGAATGGTAGTCGCAACGGGGAAGGGCGGGAGCCGGGCGACTCGGTGACCTTCTCTTGTGATCCGGGATATGAATTGCAGGGGGAGAGCAGAATCACCTGCATCCAAGTGGAAAATAGATACTACTGGCAACCCAGCCCTCCAAGCTGCATCGGTGAGAGAGAAAGAGAGAGAGAGATAGTGTGAGTTAGAGAGAGAAGGGGGATGTGTGGACGGAGGGGTATATGTACGGGAACAGTGAAAGAGAGATGGTTAGAAGAGAAGGAGCGAGGGAGTTTTTCTATTAACCGGCTGGAGCAGAGACTATAATTCTCTCTCACTGATGTCTTAAAAATATGTTTAGGATAAACAGGACTCTTCAGATATGTTTGAGTCGTTGCCAATTCTTATGTGGACAAATCCACTGCTGTAGCCAGTCTAAGAGTGAGTACTCTAAGGTCTCCCAACACATTGTCTTATTGGAGCTTAACAGCTAATTACTTAACAATGCAATTAGAAATAATTACACTAAGTAGGTCCAAAGCAACGTAGATGTTCTTGAGTTGCAGCCAAGGGGTCTAACTGTGTTTTGTTTTGTTTTTTTTCCTGGCCAGGGAAAAGCTGGGCATTTGTAGGTCTCACAAAACAATTACAAGATCACACTACTCAGCGTACTGTAATGACACTAGAAGCAAGTCTGTATGAGTGCAAGCTTGATGTGAATGTCAGCTGTCCTTATACAAATTAAGTGTTACCATTGAATAAGAGCAACATACTCATCAGCGTGTCACTAACACTTCTTCATTGTGAAACACGACAGCAACAGATGACAAAGCCTTTTGTGAGGCTTTAAGACAGACATTATCCTCTGACATGCTGAGGCACCAAAAAATGTCATTAAAAGTCACATAAACATAATCCATCTAGTTCAATCCTGGAGCAGGAATGTCCATATTTATTAACTGATTATTCAACGACCTTAATATCTATTGTTATTTACATATATGCTCAATTTTTGTAGTCCAGATGAGATCTAATAGTCACATATCAAACCCTGGAAAACATTATCACCTTAATTACGTCATAGATTGGGAGCAGTAAGTAAAAAAGCACTTGGACTGTTGAAAGAGTTGCAGAAGTCTTAATAAATGGAAAAGCTGAGATCCATTTTGATGCATGAATAATTTGTAGTTTATTCTCCTTAGTTCTTGAATTGTATGTTTATTCTCCATATTTATCAGCTTACCTGTGGAACATATGGCTCAATTATATTTCATGATCCATAAGTGCATATTCCTTATCCGTCTCAAACTGAATTCAGCTTAGTCGATGTTTGCAGCAGGTCCAGCGCGTTTAAAGACGTTATGATCACTGTGTGCATCTTTCTCATTCATCTCTTCTTTTTTTTTTTAATCCCTCAAGCTCCTTGTGGTGGGAATGTGACTGGATCTTCAGGATTTATCCTCTCTCCCAACTACCCGCACCCCTATCCACACAGCAAAGACTGTGACTGGCTTATTACTGTCCACTCTGACTATGTCATTTCTTTAGCTTTCATCAGGTAATATTAGCTGCTACAATGTACATTTTACTTCCTTTAATCCAAGCATGAAACAGCTGCACTGGGTGTCTAAATGGTCAAATGAATTGTAAAAATGTCATTTAGTCACAGTAGCATTATTTACGGTTTAAAGCACATGTGAAACATTCTCCACGTGTGTGACTCATATAAGTTCAATTTAAGGTTTCTACAGGATGTGAACAGTGTAAGAAAATAAACAGTATTGTCCTTTTTTAAGTACATGGTCCACTAGCTTACAAGATGAAACTTTCCCTAAACCTGTGGTGTGTTTGTAACCTACCTGAAACAGAATGGAGTCGGTTCTTAGTGGTTGCACAGCGGCTCAGGCTGTGCCATGGAATTGCTTGTTTTCTGCAGTGGAACCAGCCATAATAACATCATAGTATTGAGCAAAGTTGACCATGTGTGTTAAGCAGAGGACCTGAGTTTGAGTCCAGGTGTGTTTAGAGATAGGGAGAAGGCAGCAGTGCCTCTCCAAACATGGAGAAGGCAGGTATTCTTGCCACTTTGCTGAAACCTGGTGAAGCAAGATTTCTGTGTATTGCAGGCAGAATTGCAATATGAGTTGAGCTCATTTTCTGGGCTGAATGATGCTCGCACAGAAAGCTTTACATTATTAATTGCAATCTACACATTTAGCAGCATTGCTGGCAGAGAAACTCGGAGATGGGCCTGAGGGCACTTTTCATGGACAGCGTTACTCTTGACTTTTGAGTATTATTTTCATAGTTGTTTCATGAAGGGTTGGAGAGGGAGCGTAGGTACATTGGCTCCCTCTGCACTCCCACCCACTTTCCCTCTTCTCAAGGTGAAGGAGTGAAATTCACCATGTTTCTTTTTCAACTTTGTCCTTCAAAACAAACATCTAATAGCGTTAGCACAATGCTGCTTTCTCTCTTGGGATTGCCAAATGAAAGGATGGAGTTATGATTTTAAATTGGAGTTGCCTTGATCCAACTCAAATGCAATTATCTCCAAGCTATTTACATTTTTGTCATAAACCACGCTCATTATTTTGAAAACAAATGCTCCTCTCTCCCTCACTGCGGCATGTGATTTGATATACAGCGCTACAATATGAAACGATCTTTTCACACTGCATTGCCATTGCCGTCTGGGAAGATTTTGTGCCAGCGCAGTGTCACAACAATTTAATCTCTTCTCACCTCTTGGGGGAGATATCTTTTTTTATCTCTTTGTCTGGAGATGCAAAACAAATCGCTTGGCATGACTCACTTCTAGCACTGCGGTGAACACTCTCATTTTGAAACCCTAATGCATTCTAAATCTCACATACAATCTGCACAATCTGGTGGTTAAGACTTGGCAAAATAATAACTGTTTTATCTCTCATTTGTCTGTTTCTTTTGCTTGTCACAGCTTCAGTATTGAGCCGAACTATGATTTCTTGTACATCTACGATGGGCCCGACAGCAGCGCTCATCTGATTGGCAGTTTCCAAGACAGTAAACTTCCTGAGAAGATTGAGAGCACTTCCAACTTCATGTACTTGGCATTTCGCAGCGATGGCTCTGTGAGCTACACAGGCTTTCATTTGGAATATAAAGGTACTCTGAAGGCCTGTGCGAGTGGGATTGTACATGCTTTGTGACAGAATATGTTTATGTACTGCAGCAGGGGATTTAGTTGGAATCGTATAGAAATTAATTGGAAAACAACGTCTTTGAAGTATGCTACTATACACAAATATTTTTCCAATATTGATGCCAGCTTTGAGAATAGCCTTTGGTTCACCCTTATTTATTTCCACCATGCTTAACGTGTTACTTTTTCACAACACAGTTTTGTTAAATCAAACACACCCTTGCAGCCTGTATATAAGTATTTGCACCTATCTCTGCCTAATTAGGAACCCCTCTTGTTATAGACATTTGTTACAGTTCTAAAAGCTTTCTTCTGTTGATTTGCAGCAAAACTGCGGGAGGCGTGCTTTGATCCAGGGAATATGATGAATGGCACTAGAATGGGTACCGACTACAAGCTGGGTTCGATGGTGACATTTCATTGTGAGGCTGGCTACCTGCTGCAGGGCTACTCTACTCTGACATGTGTCATGGGCAACAGCAAGAGACCAGAGTGGGACAGAGCCAAACCAAGCTGTCAAGGTGAGAGGCAACACTTCTACATTAACAGAAGGGCCTGAGTAGAGAACAGAACTGCACTCCAGCTGTTTGGTCAATATTTGATACAATGTGACACCCAGACTGTGTTGTGTAAAAATGAACTGAAGTGTGGCGTGCAGTCCTCTCGCAGAATGCAAGAAAAGCAAACTCAGAGGAGAGAATCCAGCGTTATTATTGTGGAGCACTTGCAGGTCATTCATAGGTCATTTATATAGGTGTTAATAAAATGATAAATACAGGTATGGAGGACACACTGTCAGACGTTTCTATCAGACACATTGTTGTAGTATTGATGTGTGAAAACAATTGGGAGCCTCTAGTTTGGTGGGGCCATTGCAGAAATGACAGAGTCCAGCATTCATCCAGCACAGATTTAACTACAGTTAGAACTACATCAGTGTTGCAAAACCTAGCAAAACCATGGCTGTAATGTAGGGCTGTCAAAATTGCCTAAAAATGACGTTCAGTTATTCCCTCTTGAAAAAACACATAGATTCAAACCATTTGAACATCTGTTTTTGTAATATTATCTGCCCGTGGACTCTATTTTCCCATGTTTTTGTGTGTAAATGACTAATAGGGACGCCAATTCTTGCAAGTGTTTCCAGTATTTAGCAAGAGCGCTGCAGATGGCAGCCACAAAACTGTAATGTAATTCTTCAATATCATTGAAAAACATACTTGACAGAAACAAACTAAAACTTATCAAAACCTTCTGGGTTTGTCTTTTCACAACAACTGCTGCCAACTCTGGTTTGGGAGAAACAAACCCTCAAATCAAATATTCCAATTAAGAATACAGCATTCGTTGACAGCCCTGCTCTAATGTGGCCATTTCTAGAAATACACTCAGGCATATATCAAGTAAAGGGGTGTGTGTATTTATGTTTTTTGTTTTTAATGACACCCCAAAAAGGTAAGTTACATTAAATGATGCTGTTCATATTTGAGAAGCTGGATATCAGATTTCCTAATACTGTAATTTTAAACTAACAGCTCAGTGTTTCATCACTGTATCATGTCCACCTGGTCTGCAGAATTAGTTCATATTTAGACTAACAACAGTCCAAGCTACCTCACAAAGTGCTGACATGTATTGGTTGAAAAATATAGTTTTTGGAATATCACTAGAACATCATGTCGCAAGTATTAATTGTTTATTATTCACAGCCAGATCTACAGTGTCTGCTTTTCATAGAGGTTTTGAGTATCACAGTGATCTCAGTGTCAAGGAGAGAAGTGAGACAAGATGTGAGGAGTTTCAAACCCAGCGTTCCTCCCTACAGCAGCATTATGCCATTTTTAACACTCCTCACAGTATTTAATCTGCCGACAATGAATTAGAATTCAGCTCTCATTTTCAGCAGTGGGGATTGCGGGGCACCCACTGTCACACCAGGGAACTATTCATTACTTTTACAGTTGGCACCTGTGTATCTTCACTGAACAGCCCTGGGGTTATGTGCTTTACTAAAGGGTCCATCAGCCATTCTCCATTTAGTATTTTCACTTTGAGACCAAATTTGAACTGATGACTTACCAGGCTAAAGGCGAAAACGAATGGCTTCAGCTGCTCCAACATATGGCCAGCCCCGTCCCTTCACATTATGTGGCAATTAGCTGAAGTTGATAGTATTTCCTGAACAAGCAAAACATGCAGTTTACTTTAAAAAGTCGGTAACAGCCAACAAGAGTGATTTTGTATTATTTGTGGCTGAATGGTATTGTGGATGGCAAACAGCAATCATACTGTAATACACAGTCATGCCAAAAATGATGCTGAAATGATGCTATTTAAAAGTAATATGTTACTTTACAGTGTTATGTTTGTGTGAAGTGAAGCATTACTGATTACACTACTTTTACATGACTTTCACCAAATAACTGCATAAGTACGACTACCATTATATTATGGTAAAATTATTGTTTAGAATAATAATAATAATGCTATCTACTATAGCTTCAGCATTACCTGGTCTCTGTGGAAGTTTTAGCTCACCTTATATTTGCTTTTAACAGCAGCTTTCTTGACAACTCGCACGTCTCATGCAACAGATACACTCTCATTTTAATCCATGCTGCTGTCTGGTCTGGCTGCATGAAGGCTCGCACCTCAGCTGTGTCTCTCAGGTATAAGCGCAACCTAAATTGTTTGTAATGCTTCAAGTCTATTTTTTCGACAATGCGTGCGGAAGTTTTGCAACCTAGGCACAGCAGAGTGTACTGTTCTCTATACAGACACACACACACACACACACACACACACACACACACAGTTATTTTGCAGAAAGCTGGAGCTATAGCAACGGCTTACACTTCCCATCATGCTGTGCTGGACTGAGTAGTTTAAGTTTACTGTTTTGTTTTCCAAAATGCAAATCTTACTTTGTAACATTAGTGTTTGTAATGTTTGTGTTCAGAATAGCAGAATACGGTTAGTTAGTGAGGTGCTTAGTTCTTGCAACAATGAAAATTTCTTGTTGCCTCTAATCAATATTATTAAAAGGTTGACATTTTGTTACCTTGTAATGTTTAATAAGCGGCAGAAAATATGTGTTACGTAATGTATTAATACTGTCCTACAATACTTGTCAGTAAGGGTTGTATTATTTTGTTACCAGGTAAAACAAAGGTAGCTTATTGCAGTAACACAAAGTACTGCATTACCCACAACACTGCTGTCTCATCACAGATGCAACTACACATCATCATACCTGAACAGCTGACTAGGTGATTGCCAGTGATTCCCAAAGCAACGTATTTCACCGTTGGAGTACCTGCTTGAGTTTAGGCACCAAAACTACTTGGTTAGGTTTTGGCAACAAAACAATTTATGAAATAATTACGACATTTTGCAGAACTTTCTTGCTCTTTATACTGTTCTTCCTTTGCTCCCGTCATAATTACCAAAGCCCCAAGAGGTCGCACCAAACAATCAACGGAAATATGGATTGTAATACCATACTTATATTGTCGATTTTCTGGTCAATATATGCTGACCAATAAGTAACAAGAAACTGCAGTACAGATATGTTTGAGGGCTCAGTAGAGTTCTTTAATAACTGAATTCTTAATATCGTCACATGGTTACATTTAAGTAATAACTCGCCATTTTTATCTGGACATTTAGTCTCTTCCTAACCATCAGTATTTTACAGAACACAAAATGATAGGTTTTGCAGTCTGCCCATTTCCCCTCAGCACTACACTCACCTGTCAGAGTGGAACTATTAAAGCGTATCCTGAGAATCCCCTCCTTCCCTTAGTGCTGCTCTCACCTGCTGTTGATTGACAGTACAGCGTGCCCCCCCTTCCCCTTCCCGACAGCACCATTCTCAAATTCCTCACCCACCACTGCACTGTGGCTTCCTTCCTGTCTGACAAATCATCTTGAATTAGAGTCCTACTTGCCGTCATCACATATGTTTGATTACGTGGCTTTTGCTGCACCAACAACCAAACGCGGATAAAATTGCTGATCCATCTTTCTACATTAGCGCCTCTGTTTGCTTTTGTTCATCCTCCCCTGCGCTGTGCTCCACAAAACAGCAGTGACATGTGCATTGTGTTGGCCACAGGGAGTTCAGAGCAGCTGGTGACAGCTTCCCTCCGACAAATGAGTGTGTGTTTGTTTACAGTCGAGGCTCCCCCACCTGATGGCTCAGTCCGTGAGGTCTGAGGCAACCGCATTAGAGGGCCTCTTGGCAAATTAGGTACATCATTAACAGCTTAAGCGAAGATGTGTCGCAGGTGCAGGACAGACCACAGATTGTATTGATTAACTGACACTATGATGATGGTGCAAGTAAAAGTTTATGAGATAAAAGGATGCAAAGGTATGCCTTTTATTTGGAGTTAGTTTTCAAACCCCCCCATGGAGGGGGGGTCTTCATACTTTACTGGCAGAACAAACTGCATTACTGCATAATAGACTATGTGGCATCTTCAAAACAAAAGCAGCTGGACAAAGTTTGCTGACTGAAAGCCTGTTTCAGCTTTAAAAAGTTGAATCTGAGTTTCTCAAAACATGCTGTTTGGCAAAATGGGCTGACTAAAATCACAGACGAATTGGAACTTTTGCAATTGTGTGATTTGTTGATTGATGGTGTTTTTACCTATTTTGAAGGCAAAAATGCTTTTCCTCACCGGTTGTTTCCCTTTTAGGTCTTAACCCTCGAAGCACAGCTCAGGCTTCCTTTTCTGTCCTTTTACGGCTCACTTTGCTTTTGTGTCCCCAAAGTGTCTGTCAAGTGCCAAATTATTTTTGGCATGCTGACCACAATTATATTTGTCAGCAGCTGAAAGTTCAAATGTGACTTTTCATTTCATTTTCTGACTTTAACTGCTTACCTGTGTGCTTGTGCCAGTTAAAATGGAATTGCTGATTGTATTTTATTGCTTCATTTCCCCAGGCACCGTAAACTGGTTGTTTCACATTTGTTCACTGTGCTTCTGTTGCTTCCCTTCCTGTCCCCACAGCTCCATGTGGAGGTCACTTCACGGGTTCAGAGGGAACTGTGCTGTCCCCGAACTACCCACACAATTACACCAGAGGCCAGACCTGTGTCTATGACATCTTCGTCCCCGGGGACTTTGGTAAGCATTTCAAACATTCTTTTCACAGAGTTGCAGAAAATGGTTAGTCATTGTCTGTTCAACTGTGTATCCACAGATAATCTTACTTCAAGAGAGAGAGATTATGTTTTGTATTTTCTGTGAGTTTTGTCTTAATGATGAGGACAGAGGATAGTCTCTGAAGACACACAGACTTACTTCAAAGCTGGTCATAGGTGAAAGAATACTGCCGAACAAAATGTTCACACTTGCATAATTTATTTCCCTGTTGCGCTTAATTTGTGTTTCATGCATTTCAGTATTTTGTAAGTTTGCTTTGGTATGTATGATGGTTACAGCTATTGGCATTCAGGTTGAATGCTTGCCTGCTGCTGGATTGATATTCAATCCCTGTGTTCCTCTTTCATATCTGACAGCTTAAATGACAGAAAATCAGTGGTTGCCAATGGTTGAACGAACAGACAAAGGTCACTGAGGGCCACTGATATCCCTCACAGTGATCTGTTTCCTGTATCACATTCAGTCAATACATAAATGTTAGAATTCCATGCCAACATACTGTAGGCTACACCTGCTGCACCTGTTTTGGCTGTTTCCTGCTCATATGAGTTCAGACACAGCGTGAAGAATGGCAGTGTTCGGGCTCCAGCAAGAGCCATGAAAGCACAATAGCATCAGGGAAAACAGAAATTGATTGTGTTGACATGAAAAATGCTCTGTATCGTAGGTAATGGAGAGGAAGGTCAAACAGTGGAGGGGGGTGGGCAATAGACGGAGCAAGGAAATGCACAGTGCTGAGTTTACCCAAACGCCTCTGTGTATACATGGTTCAGCAAAGATCTCCAGAAGAGCTTGATGCGCTTCTGCTCAATATTCCATGTTAGTCATAAAGAGCTGCTGAAATCGTAGGCAGAGGTTTTTATTCTCTAAAGCCCTGTGCATATGAAATACAGATTAATCCCCTGTGTGATGATCCAGCCCGACAGTTTACATCCTCTGTTACCATCTCCCACTGCTCACCGAGTCCAGGAGCCCACAGGTCTCTTTTTTTATTTTATAAATATTGCATACAAATTCGGCATTTGCTTAAACTGCCTGCAAAAGCTTAATGGAGTGTGGAAGTCGCCAAGCAACATTCCCACCTGGGCCTGCAAATTTATTCCACGGAGTGCAGACACAGAGGCTATTGACGAGTCCCACTGATGATGAACAAGACTGCTGTGGCATGGCTTGAGGGAAATGTATTCTGAGTAATAGTCTAACAAAGCAACTGGGGTTCACAGCTCGGGTAGAGCAAATTATAAATGTTGGGAGTACATCTTGAGCTATGATGTAACAAGAAATCCTAAATTATCTAAAACATGTGCCTCTCTTTTTACTAGTAATATATGAATCTTTGATATAGACGCCAGTACAGATAATGCCCTTGCACCTTGCAAGGGAAAAAAAAAAAGCTCTCAGCAGTGTTCTGCTGTATTTAACGGAGCTTATTTCCATACAGTATATAGGTGCTCAGCTGTATACATTACAGCATGTTGCAACCACATTAGCACCGTAACATTATTTGTTGTTTAATTTACCCTCATGGATTGACTTTACTTAATCATGAGATCAATTACATTAGAAATAAGGCCAAATAATTTTGAGTCCAGTGTTTATTGTTTTTAACCTCTAGATAAAGCAGTATGGACAGAAATTTTGTCCTCCGTAGCAGCTTGGGTCCAGCCTATATGTGACAGCAGAAATCACATTTCATTGTCCAGTGTACGGGTAATTGAAATTTGTAAGCGCCTAGGGTAAAGTATCAAAGGCATGTGTCTGAGTCCCTCATATGACCGATAGCATACCATAAGCCTTTGAGACATGGTGTCAACCTGGTTCAACTGGCAGGGAAAGGTCAGTGGGAAATATCATCTCGAGACTCTGCCCCAGTGACCTGAGGGTTTTACACCTGGGTAGAGTGGTGTTCCGGGGGTGAAGTGTGATATGAATGTATGTCTTTTGCTGTCAAGGTGTAGCTACATCAATATATGTATTATGAAATATTTCTTAATATTTGAAATATGTTGCACACACACTGTGTTTGTCCTCTCACAGCTGAACAGGTTTGGAGTTGGAAGCAGGACATTTAAAATCAATTAAACCATGTGCTCTTAATGATTATTATTAGAATATGTGATTAAGTTAGTGCCAGTACAGTGTCTGACATCATGCCCGAGTTATGGCTGCCAAGATGGCAACCGGCCGTCAACCGTTGGTTGCCAGAGTGAAAGCTGTGTTTGAATTGTCGATCATCATGAAATGGATTTCACTGAAAACGAGTGCAAATGCAAAATACAATTCACAATGATAGACAGGAGGGGTTTTTTATTGCATATTTACAAGGTAGCCTCAAGTATAATGAGGTAAATTGTAATAGGGAAAATAATTACCTCCTGTAAGCCTGATCAGATCTCTACTTCATTAATCATATCACTGCTATATTTGATCTGGATAAGCAGCAGAGAAGGCAGGGCTGGAAAGTATTGTTCATATCTCGGGAAACATTGAAGGCTGAAAAGTTTTTCATGGATAACCTGATTTTGTATTTTAATGGACAGTTTTGCCATGTTCCCAGATCTTGGCAGTTATCACACAGATGGTGATATTACAGTGTAACAGGCTGTGAAAAAAGCAAACTCCTTTAATTTCTGCTTTGCCATTTTTGACAAAGCCAGCTAGGGATGTTTTTTTCCCACATTTGGCTCTCTTGTTGCTTGAGCACCTGGCTGACTGCTGAAGTAGTGACAGTATACACTGCCTACAAGAGTAAATACATACGACAGCAGCACTCTCATTTTCCTCCTTTACTAAGGTGAGGGATTCAGCATTTTTTATTTGCTGGAATTGTTTATTTTCATACAACAGTGAAATCTGGTGGCCTACAGGGACACCAGATCACATCAGATGATTGATGGTGGTTCAGATCTCGTTGCCTGGGGTGAACAGGCAGCTGTTGTCGAGCCCTACAGTACAAGTTGTTACGTATGGCTTTGTGTTTTCTTACTACGAGATTTTTGCATGCCTACATATACAACAGACTAACAGTGATGACATACAGGAAACAGCTACAATCCCTTTTGCTGTAGTTATCCTAAAAGCACAGGTTTACACCGTGTGTAATAAGATTCTCTGACAGATTTTCAGTGCAAATAATTGTGACAGCTTAAAAAAGATTTTAGCCTAAAAAGTGTACATGTGCTGGATGTTGGCAGATATTTTGTGCGGAGGTACCATAGAACAGGTTGGACAGATTACTGAATTTTACCCAACTGTCGTGGTTTCTGTCAAACAAACCCTGTGGATAGGTTCATACCTCTCTGTATGTGTCTGTGTTTTCATTTGTTATGCCGCATTTTGCACCTGATATGCTAACATAATGCATGCACATAATAAATGTCCATCCCTAACATCATAATGCACCACAGAGTAATCTCATTGAATTCTGCCTGAAGCGTCACCTCAATCATACAAATATATTCTGTCCTCTTGCATAGGACTGACTTGTCCCACATGACTTTCATTTGTAATTTGGATGCCTGATTTCTGCTCTTGTCCTGTGCATATAGTTCATATAGGCATTTATGCACTGTATTCTGGTTAATCATGATCATGATCATCACAATTACAATGAAAAATGATCTTGCAGTCGACTCGCGCTTAACGCACGCTGTGAGTATAGTTCGTAAAAAGGCTGTACATTCATTTGTGAGCCATCATTTCATGGTAGCTCAGGACTCACGCGTGTGCTCTGTGCATAGCTTATTTTACTTTGTACCATTCAGATGTCATTAAGGTACAATGTGCATCTGTCTTGCCCTTTAATGTTTAATTATTCTGTCAGAAATAATGGTTGCAGTCATATTTCAAACAATAACTCTGCTTCTTTTTTAAAGAGATAAATTATTCATGGCGCTCAACCTTTGCCTCGGGCAATGCTTGTAAACATACAGACATACACAGCCCCACTGGAGTTCACTGTTGTTTACACCTAGGTCAGTGGCTAGTATATAACTTTTTTTGTCTTATTCCAGCAGCGTATGGCATTTTCTCAGTTGAAAACAATGAGACTGACCGTTGAAATACTTTGACAAGACAGAACCTTATTGTGCGCTGTTACACAATGGAAGAAATTAAAAAACCGTGAACGCACAGTTTCTTGGTCAAAATGCCAAACTGGGCTTCAAGGTTAATTAATTTTTCTTTTCAGCCTAAATTTGTATAGTTTGTATTTTGGTCAGAGGTTTTGTTTGTTCGCTGCAGTCTCCTTTCTGAATGTTTGATGGCTCCAGAGGTGAGCCAAATTCCGCTTTTTTTTTTTTCTTTTGCAGGATAATATGTGTTTTTTTGTTTTAAAATGGATTATGCATGAAACATCCCCAATGAGATGTAGCAACATTCACTCCAAATACTATTAATATTGTAGATAACCTTTGAAAATCAACTGTGGATGTTAAAGTCTCATTACAATTGAGATGTCTGTCAGAAGCTATACTGAAGTAGAAAAGTGAAGCTCCTTAACTCCTTATCCCCTGCAACAGCATCACCTCTACACCTTTAACTCTGGGCCTGATTTTAACAAGTAGCAGGTCAAATAACCATGATAACAGCATATGTCTACTTGTGGCTAACTTTGCAAAAAGTTGCATTTCATCCGAATGTAGTCTTTCACTGTATGGATGCTCCTAATGAGTCATTGGTGAATTTGATTTCATAGACACAACATTCAGTCACCTCTGTTTATCTGCCTGAGGCTTTTTATAGCTTCAGTGTATGTGTTTATATAATACTAACAACAACATGTGCATATTGGTTGCCACAGAATGTGTCAGGAGGCAAGACAGGAGCACTGACAGATTGCGGTAATAAATCTGGGCTGTAACAAGATGGACAGCGAATGAGTGAGAGAGAGAGACTGTGGAAACTGCGAGAGGTAAAGGGAGTGAGTCTAACAATGAGAAAGAGGCCCATAGATCTTGGTTGAATGTAAAAGTCTCTGAGAGAACAAGTTAGATGGAGACAGTGATAATGAGTGAGAGAGTTATAATGAGCGAGACAGGGAATGAGAAGAGAGGGAGAGAGAAACAGTGCTGCTGAGAGCAATCATAAAAACGATGACCCCGGGGGCTGATTGTTGACTCATCAGTGGTGTTCACTGGAGAGTAAGATTTTGCCTGGGGCTGCTCGAGTACATGACTTGCTACATCCCACACAAAAACCATTACCTTGTCTGTCTGCGTCAGCTGACAGTTTATACACTACCGTCAGTGTGATTAACCTAATATGAACTATGAACTGTGGACTCAGCTCTAGCCTCACCTTGATATAGAATGTGTTTTTGCTATGAGGCTGCACTGGTACATAATGTCTGTGGAAGTGTAATTAGAGAGGGTGTCTCACTCAAATTTGAGTGTGTGGAGCACTCACATAAATGACTACATTGACTGGATGAGATTCTTTTCTGGGTACCAATTGTGTGGGTTCAATGGCTTGTGCTAGTTTTAAGAAACGCCCCTGAACAGTACTGTACACTGTTTCAACAAGTAACGATGATAAATGATGATAAAGACCCAACCAAAAAAAAAAAAAAAAACCTTAAAGAGTGCAGCTGAAATTGCAAATACAGAAGCCGGTTTCATATCCTTACCCTCCTCCCCCTTTCATGACTTGTTGGAGTGACCATACTTACAGCTTTCAATCCACAGAAGAGAGTTTTTACCCAAGATAGAGGTCTAATGGACTGGATGCAGCTTGTGCCAAGGTGCAGCCACATTCTCCCTGCCAGAAGGGCTGATGCAATTTCTCTGTGATAATGGGTCATTAAAAATATATGTGCTGGTGCTGTCATACAATCTCTCTGGTTTCTGTAAATGAGGCTCGTGTATGCTGTCATAGCCCAGAATCTCAGAAGGACTGTGCTGCCACAAAGCAAAGACGACAGGTTGCTGTTCCATAATTCATAGCCAGAAGGACAAACATATGCTGCCATTTTCCTTACCTTTTTTGCTGTTGCCTGTGCTGTGAGTGTCTCTAACACCTTATCTGGGCTTTGTGCATATTTTGCCTTAAGGCACATGTAGCTAATTGAGTGGCTGTGGGCAGAAATGGACTTGCATTACATTCTAGTTACATTCGTGCCATCCTGAACGATTGCTTTTCACAGCAGGACCCAGTGATAGTTTACTAGAGTGACTGTGTACCAGGAGGAACTTCTGTTTCCAACCTATTTAATTTCCTGCCATCGTTGCTGTTTAGCTTTCCTGACCAAAAATGTTTTGGTTAAATGTAACAGTAAATTTGAATCCACCTGCTGTAAGTGAATATTGAATTAGAAATTACAAATCTGAATTGAAATGAAAACTTTTTAAAATGCTTTTGTACCGTCAGATGAGAGGGCAGATCTCAAACCCGATGGACCCTAATCACAGCAGACACATTGACTAATCATAGCACAGGACACAAAGATAAACAAAGAACAGGAGGCATGACAAACATTAAGAATTCTTAAAGGTGCAGTGTGTAAATTATGGCCAGAATTCTTGTTTTAGGGTAGCCCAGGTAGCTCACCTGGTAGAGCGCTCGTTCCACGCCTCGAGGATGTGTCCTTACTGCAGTGGCCTGGATTTGATTCTGACCTGTGGCTTAAAAAAATTCTGGCTCTAGAGGCTGCTTTTCCATGCTGCTGCTCCCCTCCTGTCCCCACCTGCCATGTCTTCATTGTCCCATGAGTAGGAGTCCTGGTTGGAGCCACAGATCACCTCAGTGCTGTTTTCTGTGAGGCTATATTCGGTCCCAATCTGGCTGTGTTCACTTCGAAGTTGACGAGCCTCGTTCCATTGCCCACAATACAGCCAAAGATGGCTACAGCAAAGAGTTACAGCCCCCCTATTGGGTTGGGGCAACCTTTGCCAGTTGGCCAGTTCTTACACATTGTACCTTTTAAGTGTCCCATGAAGCACAATCGACGCAGGCTGGTAACAATAAAAGATAACTGCGAATTCTTCAGCACAAAGCGGTAACTAAGACCTCGATGACTTTGATGAGATAATGAGGAACAATTGTCAGGAGCAGGATACTCACCAAGGTGACCTAGTGAGATGGCAGGTGAGGTTTACTTGAATGTGGGAAATAAACATAGCAAACAGAAATAGGAAAAGAGAGTGTAAGAAGCTGGAAAAGGTTGGTGTGCAGATGATGCAGGCATCTCCATCACATCCTGGTTGAGGTGGCTAAGTTGGAAAATTGATAAAGGTGCACAAAAGTGAGATGGATATATATACACACACACACACACACACACACACACACACACACACACACATTTTTTGGGGGGCGTTGGGGTAGTAATTGAATATGACAGGCCTACTTCCACATGACTGTCGGACCAAATCCCTTTAAGACCTTTCAGATAGAGGCAAGGGCAGAGGGAGAGAAAAGCCCAACAGAAGCAGTCAAGGTTCACTGATTAGCTTCCACATGGTACCTGAGAACCACAACCTGTTATCTCAATTTATACTCCATTTTAGATAAATACTCCACCAAAACTGCTTTATCACCACTGAGAATTGAGGAGGCTTTGTTGAGTTTTAGCCATATCTGAATAAAATGGAATAACAATTGCATTTCTGTACTGCCACTGCTGCATGTAACCACTTAATGTAACCTTGAATATTTAATCACATTCCGGCAGTGCCATGCAGCAGAACAAGTAGTGTTTTCTTTGAATCTTGTCACATGAAGATGTTTTCAGATGAACTGTTCTGTCCCTTGTTTAGGTCTTGTTTTCGTAGTTCACTGACTCTCTGTAACACATTCCAAAAACCTTACAAGCATAAGGAAACAGATACTGTGACAGACCAGATGGTCTGCAGCACGACTCTCTAATTTCAGATGGACTACAGTGTAAACGTAATCTGACCATAGGTTCTTTTTCTGTTCTTGTTTAATGTGTTTGAGGTATTAAACTATGAAATAGTCTCAAATATTGAAATCTAAATTCACATGTGAATGTGGAGAAAAATGGTTATTTAATACCAGTACCTGCTGACGAGTCATATATAATAATCTGCCAGTCATCTTGCAGGGGTGAGTGGTTAGCCAGTGCGGTGGGTGTTAATTCATATTTACATCTGAGGCAAATATGCTGTATATTTTACAGGTTTGTTTTTATTTATTTATTTATTTATTTATTTTATAGCATGGCACTTTGGTAATCCACTTGTTTTAATGCTATATGCTACATAGACACATATGACCACATAGTGTACAGTCATTCTGAGTTGTCTGTTTGTTGACGGTGTGTAAAAAACATGAATTTATCTTGCAGTGAGGGGACAGTGATAATCTCTGGGCCCCCATACTTGTGATGAGAAGTTAGTCTATGGATAAACATAAACCAAAGGCAATCCAAGAGCAGGTTGGTTTGTTTAGGTTAAATAGCAACGGAGAGAGAGAGAGAGAAAAAAAAAGATGATATATAATATAATGTAATATATTGTAACATAACAGCATTTCTCTGTTTACCTATAAACAAGATAACACACAAGCGGATCTCAACCTTACATTGTTTAAATCTTTTCCCTGCCTGGCACACATGAGTTTTATGATAATCAATTGCACACAATACATAAGTGATCCAGTGGGCCATGCGCATTCATTCTGAAGATTTCTCAACTAGATTTGTCTAGGGGCCAGAATTTTTGTGGACCTAATTAGCCTGTTACACTCACTGTCTTACAAAATGAATGTTATTTTCAGGAGACTATATCAGTGTGAACAGACTCCTAAAAAACATTAACTACCAATGAATGAGTCCTTATCTCAACCAAAACTACTCTTCATTTACCAGGGAGGAAACAATACAAAAGTTTGTCAACGAAACTAAACCCGAGTGACACCTCTTGCGTGTAATAGACAAGTTTAGTGACTCTCTGACAACTTGGGAGTTGCCTCCAGTAGTCCAGCCAGTGCGCTGCTGGCAGCTCCAGGGAATAGCCTGGGAGCTGAGCACTTTGATGATGGGTCCACGGAGTAGAGAGGATGGAGTTAGAGAATGATCTGATTCCATAGAACTATGAATTATGGACCTTTTGGGTCGTTGCCGGGGTTGGCAAACTAATTTACTATCACTCTCAGGACAGACTGAACCTCTTCCACTGGTGAGTAAGGTTAGATGCATGCAATTTCTGAATTCATTAATATTCTGTTAGCTGGATGGGAAGCTTTGGCAGGCTGAACGTGGCCTCCAGGTCGGCAGTTGACGATCACTACTTGGAAGAAACCGAGGACGGAGAGATGGAGACTGAAAAAGCCTTTCTAAAATTCTGACATTTCTCTTCCCTGCCGTATTGTAATGATCCTATCCACAACACATGTCCTTGTTTTTGACAAGGAAGGGACTCTGTCCCAACAGCTGAGATGATGAAGAAGCCAGATGAAAACTGGAAAGTACAGGCAACATTTGTAGTGGAGGGGCAGTAGCATTAAGAAACTAGGAAGCCTTTCTTCACTTAACAGTTAACAAACAAAAAAGAGTGGTTTGCTTTTAGCATTTTTTTTACCAATAGATTTTGTCCTATGTCTCTGCAATGTGTCAGACGTATTCATCGAATAAATATGACAGAACTATGCACACAGAAGTGCAAGCCAGTTAAACAGTTGGTGTTTATAGTGAACATATGGCATGAAAAGGCATGTCACATGTAATTGGATAGCATATATCTATCATGGTAAAACATTATTATCAACACACTAAATGTTAACTGCTTTTTTTTATTTTTAAGCATTGAAGGTTTGAGAGACGGGGTTAAAATCGAGACAACACTGGAGTAAACTGTCTGAATGGCGGAATCATCTTGCCAGCTACACACGGTACAGGTTGTGTAGTCTAATGGGTAGTCTAATGGTGTGGAGATAATTTCTTGGCCCACATTACTCCCCTTAATACCATCTGAGCACCATTCAGACACCGTAGCACACTTAGACATTGTTACTGACCAGGTGCATCCATTCATTGCCACAGTCTACTCTTTTTCAAATGGATACTTGAAACAAGCCTTGTCACAAAGCGCTCATCATCCCAAAACGGTTCCTGCAGCATGACAGTGATCTTAATTTACTTCCCTTCCCTGCACTTTGTCCAGATCCCAGCACCTTTGAGATGTGGTGGCAAGGGACTTTCACAGTGCGAGCGGGTATATCTGCAGTAACTGTGTGTATTGAGTCAGAATGAACCAAGAAGTGGTGACCATCATTTTGTTGAATCCATGCCTCAAAGAATATCGGAGGTTTTGAAGCAGAATTCTTTTATGCACCTTTTACCAGGTCTTTCTTATAAAGTGGTAACTGTATGTGACTGAGCTCGTCTTAGAGTCCCTTTGTTTTCTGTAAATTACTGTAATGTATGACCACCCAGACTAGATGGCCTCAATTGCATGATCCATTTAAATCATTGATCTGACAGAAACCATCAAGGATGGAAAGGAAACATCACAGCCTTTTGTCAGAATGACTGCTGTCAAAGGCAATAAAATAAAATTGTCATCACACGAGAGTGGGATCGACCTGTAGTTTTGCATTTTTTGCATGATTTAAGGCCAGCAGGCATATTGGTATGAGATACAGTAATTCACTAAAATCATCAGTATCCAGAAAGGAATGCGATTAAAGCAGCATTAGTGCTTTGGTACAATTCAAGGTGAAGATGCAGGCATCAAAACGTTGTCCGTTGTCCAAGTGCATTGTGTTACACCACCATGACTGGGCCCAGAGGACAAAAGATTCATCATAGTCCTGCATAAATTAGGTTACAAGTTTACAATGATTTATTGACTTAATATCTAGACGTGATTACAGCAAAGGAGCAGATTGGAGTCATGCATGGCTACCTTTGGATTAGAGGCAGAAATGAGCGACACTGTACTTGTGAGAGTGTGTATACATGTGCTCAGGATGGAGTGTGTGTGTGTGTGCGTGTGTGTGTGTGTATTTGTGTTCACGAAGCAAGCGAGCGCAGCCTATTCAACTTAGCACAGTGTTGGTATGCTAATGCCACAGCAGTGAGCTGTCCCTAAGGGTGAAATCATCTCTTATTCAGAGCCTGGTTCAGCCGAAGGCATTCTCACTACTCAACAGATACAGAAACAGGTGCTGCTCTGTGTGACTACACCTTTGTGTGTGTGTGTGCGTGTGTGTGTGTGTTTTTTGGCTGTCATTTTGCCGTTGTGCGTGTTCGATCTGTTTCATGTTGCATAGAGTAAGTAGTCAGGCACTGCTGTTATAAAAACATAGAAACTATTACACACACCCCCACTTTTCCTCCCTCTCACTCACTCCATGTCTTCAGGACTGTCATTTGCTCGGCCACGAGGTGGTCAGTCCAAACCACCATCACTTGGGACATAAGGTGTAGCATTGCCTCCAGTGGCTTTTAGGGGGCGTTTAGTGTCTTAGTTTTGTTTTTTGTTTTTTTACTGTGCCTCTCATTCTCTGTCTCGCTGTGTGTTTTTTAGTTATGTGGCAGGTATAATGGTTTTGCAGTGTTGTACTGCGAGACCACATGCCAGAGGAGATCCGCGCAGCTACAAAGTGAAGACAATAGGAAGCTGCTCCATAATTCATAGCCAGAAGGACAAACATGCTGCCATTTTTTTTTTACCATTAGCAGTTGCCTCTGATACCAGTGTTTTGTTTTGTTTTTTTCTTTTCTTTTCAGGTGGGTGTTGTGTGGATTTTGTTTTGAGGAATGTGCATGAAGCTAACACATTGTTTTCTGGGCAAAGACAGCCTAGCTTGTCAATTAGCAGTTTTAGCCATTTGAATTGTGCTCTTCACAACGTTGCCACTTTCCCTTGTTTAAAACTTGTTATCAGCTAATATACAAAAAGGTGGAAAATGTGATGGCTTAAACAGGTTTATTGTTATTTTTAAAATGACTTGGTATTTGTTCTGTTTACAAAACTGATTAAGACTCAATATTACTCTTTAAGATTAATACTTAATGAAACCACACGATTTAGTATTTCAGCTGAGATCTCGCTCTTAAGGATTGCTAATTCTCACAGAATCAACTCAACCCCAAGACAAAAACAGGATAATATTTCATACCAACATTCTCTGTGTGCTCGAGCTATAATGGTATTAATTGTTAAGTATTATTCTTTTCAAACCTCTCCACACACTGAATCATTGAACCTGAGTGAGACAGTTGGGAATTATTTTTTAATTTTTTCGGAAAGCTAATATATCAGTAGCTTTCAATTTATTTTTTTAACCCGCTCCTTTTTTAAATCAAATTTCACTATGGTTGTGAGACCTGGCTCATAGCTGAACACAAGCAACTCGGTGCCAAGAGCCTGTGATGCAGGCTTGTGGCGAGTGTTTTCTGTGACGGGAGTAGTACGGCATAACCTTGGTGATGTGATGGAGGTTTGCCTAAATCATAGGAAGAGCCTGTTGTGTGCACTACCGAGTGGACTGGTTGTCGACAGATATTCGCTGGCATTTGGGGAAAAAAACGACGAGAACACTGATGAGTTTAGCCCCATGCTATGAACAAGAAAGAAACGTATTGCAGGAGTGCAATAATCGCCCATCTTCATCAGGATGAAGGGTGAAGACAGTGGCAGAACAGAGAGAGAGGGAGATAAAAGGGAAGTCTGTAAAGAATTTGGAGCTTTCACTAGATGCCTGTGCCTCACAGGGCAATACTGAGGCTGTAATTTTACCATCGCTAATGCACACACATGCAGTACGTTTGTGCACGCTGGCAAGAACAACCACGCAGACACAAACACAGAAGTTGTGATCCAATCGGCCGTGTCTATTCATTTGGTTGGAGAAAGATCAGATTATTTTCAAGGGTGTGTACACATTGATATAATCAGGAATGTTTAATTGGAAATATTCATGCAGGATATTATTTAAATAATTCTTTGTTCATTATCATAAGTTCTCAGTAGTTTCGCTCACTGCTTTTTTTTTTTTTTTTTTTACTAAGAATAAGATTGAATTATTTCTTTTGTAATAAACTAAAGTTCTCATGTGACATGCCATTAAGTGAAGGCTGTTTAATTCAATTAAGAACAAAAGAAGTGAGAGAGCAGAGTGGTCTCATATTTAGTCCAATTGAAGTTAAGATTACTTCATTCCATCTAACTAACACACGTCTTGTCCTGCATCTTACTGCATCATTCACTGGGATAAGTGCAGGTGTGACTTCGGTCTGGTTAAATGCTGACGTGGTCTTCTTCACGACTTGCACCACCACACACTCTCTGCCCATGACACTTAGGCTACAGCCCAGCTTTGTTTACATTGTCTCTCATTCTCCTGCTGGGACCTAGCCCGCCAGCGGCTGAGTGGATAAAGATAATTTCTGATATTTCATATTTCCCCAATGACCATTTTTACAGCTTTGCGCTGCAGACAGCCCTGCGTTTTGTTTTCATGTTGTCCGTCCATCTGTCTGTCCATCCTTATGAAAGTATTTATGAATGTCTGTTCACCCCATCCTGGTGAAGGTTATATCTCAGGAATGCCATGAGGGAATTTCTGTCACAAATGTTCATTTGTACTCAAGGATAAACCACAATTTGGTGCTCAAAGATCACTGTGACCTCACAAATGATATTTTTTGCCATAACTCAAGAATTCATATGCTTATTTTGACAAATGTCTCATATTATAAAATGATAAAGTGATGATCAAAAGGTCAAAGGTCATCTTCACTGTGATATTGGATATAATGTTCTGCAGAAACACTTTTCTGGCCATTATTGAACACCATAACTCAGGAACAGAAGGGGAGATTGTGACCATATTTCACTTTTGGTCAGATACTGAATTGGTGACACTAATCTTGGCTGATTGTATAGATCTTCTGTGCTGCCGGTTGAACATGTGTGTAAAGCATCCACCTTTTACTATCTCTAGCTTCTTTGCAGCAACATCCATATTTGAAGCATTGTAGTTCAACACAAGCTCATTGGTTCTGCTGATTTTGAGCTTCTGTCCTCTGTGCTCCTCTGTGAAGATAGTCTCTAAGTGAAGACAGCTTGTTTCTCACCGGGGAATTTTAGTCGTTACAGCCAGCAAGTTACAAAAAGCAAGCACAGTAGCGTAAAGAGATCAAAATAAAATTATAAAAGTATACAAGATACAGAATAGAAAAAACAACTATGTAAAGTATCACACCCTTTATAGTATGAAGGTTATTCTCTGCAACTTAAATGCCACAGCACAGCAAAGAGAGACATAAAAGTCAATGGAATACCTAATTATTGGTTATTAAGGAAATGTCACATACTGTAAAAGTTTATTGTAGGTGAGCAGGTACTGTTTTGCTTGAGGAAATAGTGACCTATAAAATGCCATGGTCCAGGAAGCATATTGCACCTAAGTCACATTTTTTATTACAGCTGTTACTGCTTTTCTGCACATTTGCATTTTTGGTTAACATTGGAGAGAAATTAATTAAACAAGCACAAACCCCATCTTGGTATGTGTGTGCATACTAAGTGCATGGCTCATTTCCAGCTCAATCCAGCAAAATGGCAGAGCTGGGTGAACGAGGTAAACAACATCTTGATGAAATAGCTTTTCTTAAGTGTTTAATAAAATCAAAACAATAATTAAAACTAATGAGCCTAAATATTGACTAAATTTGGACCAACCTATGCAAGAGTAGTTAACATTCTTAGTTATGTTCAAGGCAAAAAATAATTTCAGAACACTAAGTTAGCATCAAAATGAATAAGTCCTGGCTGAGTGGCTGCATTGCACTACAACTCTTCAGAAAGTACTGGTTTGACAGCTCAGAAAAAAATCAAAACATGTTGTTGATCAGAACATACAGCACATCCATGATTCTTCTGACATGTCTTTGGACAGCAGCTCTTAACAGTCTGTGGAGCAGAGTCACATGAAATTCATCGTACATGCCTGATTTTCTTGTTTGCTGTTCGGGTTTTATCCGTCAACATTTACCAATATGAGCTCATATTTTGACTAATGAAATACACCTAATGTCCATCATACATCTGGTAAATGTGCCTTAAAATATCAGAACCACTGAACTGAGAGGGTGCTTATGTGTCAGATTTTGTATTCGTAACAAATTAATCACAAATAAAGGTAATCGATATTTCATCTTGCTCCTAGATAAATACAGATTACAACCCTACTACCGAAAAGCTGCTAACTTGCTAATCCTTTTGACATATATTCAATCGAAAACAGTCCAAAGACAATATATTCAGTGTTTTCCTTCGTCAGCTTCATTGATTTTCCTAAATATCTGCTTATTTGGAATTTGATGCATCAACCTTTCAAACAAATTGGGACAGGAGCAACTAAAGACTGGGAAAGTTGTGGAATGCACCAAAAACACCTGTTTGGAACACTCTACAGGTAAACAGGTTCACTGGTAACAGGTCATAGTATCATGATTGGGTGTGAAAGGGGCATCCTGGAAAGGCTCAGATGTTCACAGGTGAGGATGGAGAGAGGTTCACCACATGATTGGATAAAACACACAGTGTGGATAAAAACTGTGGTCGGTAAACACGGTCTGTTCACAGCTTCCCAAACTTTGTGGAATCTGGGTTGTGAGTGAAAGCAGGATTGACTGAATAAAGTATGTGTAGTGAAAGAGTTACAGTGGATATCAGTAACTCAAGCGCGGGCGTGGATCGATCATGCTTTGGGCTTGTGTTGGCCGCCAGTGGCACAGGGAGCATTTCAGTGGTAGAGAAGAATGGATTCAATTAAATACCAGCAAATACTGGAAGCAAACATCACGCCGTCTGTAAAAAAAAAAAAAAAAAACTGAAGATGTAAAGAGGAAGTCTGGAGAATAATGATCCTAAACACACCAAAATCAAAATCCACAATGGACTATCCCAAGAGGCACAAGCAAAGAGTTTTCAGTTGCCCTCACAGTCACCCGACCTAAACATGATTGAAAATCTGTGGGTGGACCTCAAAAGAGCAGTGCATGCAAGATGGACCACGGGTCTCAGAGAACTAGAAGCCTTTTGCAGGAAGAATGGGCAAAAATCCCCCAAACAAGAACTGAAAGACTCTTAGCTGACAACAAAAAGCCTTTACATGCTCTGATACTTGCCAAATGGGATGTTACTAACTACTGACCTTGCAGGGTGCCCAATTAATTTTGTCAATCATATGTTAAAGTTTTTTGAAAGAGTTTTGTGACTTATCGGTTGGATAGAAATGTGTCCAACTGTGGAGAAATTTGATTGGATGCACGGCCCTTCGAGCAAAAGGCAGTATTCCAGTGAAAACATTGGCCTCTGTGGTTCAAGGTGGCGGCTTTGTCTCAGCAGCTTACGTGATAATTGCCTCCCTTAGAGAATAGAAATCCCAGTGAATGGGCTCAATGTTGACGTATAATCAACAATCATGTTTTGATGTGCCTGTATCTTCCTCTGTTCTTCGTCCCCTGCCACGTCTTTCTTTGCAGTGCTCTTTGGTCAGTTCGTGGTGTTCCAGACTTTGACCAGTGATGTGGTTGAAATCTATGATGGGTCCTCCACAGATTCAGCCCTTCTCTCCTCCATATATGGATCACACTCAGGTAAAAACATGACTCTGCAACCCTTAAGGGTAGTGTCTTACTTTGTTTGTGCTATAGCTCATAGGTGTGAGTAGTTCTGTCAAGCACAGCATTGTGGACTGCAGGCAAGACAGCACATCTGCTCAATTCAGTTCAAATCAAGTCACTGTTTTTCCCAAACAAAATAAAAATCTGACACCCTAACATCCTTTAGGATACAGATTTGTTTTTACTGTTTTACATTTCTGTAATGATGATATAATGAAACACAATGATGATACATAATACTTTATGACTACAATTGAATAAACTCCTGAGATCCCAATTATAACTAACAAAAGCAAATCAGCAGTCACACGCAACTTGATTAGACTGTGACACAATGTAAAACATACAAATACACAGATATTTTCAGCTAGAGCACTCAGATCAGATCTGACTCTATAATAAAATCACTTTGAAAATTAAAACACAAACAACTACAGAACTGGATCAATGTTTTTTTTTTTTTTGTTCCTTTGATTTTTGCTCTCTGGACATGTGTAAACAATGTCATCTCAAAGAGTTGACAACGTCTCCTTTGCTTATGTAATTTAGGTGAGACACTCCCTCTGAGTTCAGGAAACAAGATAACTCTCAAGTTCACTGCAAATGGAACAGCAACAGCCAAAGGATTTCATTTTGTTTACCAAGGTAAGACAGCTATTTCGGACACGTTACCGGAATGTTGATGTGGAAACTGATTTGGTGCATTGGAGTGCGTTTGCTTGCTTTCGAAAAGAGATACTTTCGCCTAGCACTCATCACATAAAGGACTGTTCAGCAGAGTGCCATTGGCTTTGGCCAGGCATGGCTGAACAGAGCAGGATGATGTGGAGTCAAACAACCTATCCTGGCACAGCAGACGAGAGTGACTAATGACGTGCGAGGAGATTCACAAGGGCTTTACAATTTCTGTCTGCTTCCTTTGTCTTGTCATCTCTCTTCTCCCTGTTGTCTTTCTGCCTACCACACCCACCGCCGCGCTTTGTCTTTATCTTTCTTCCTCTCATGCTTGCTTCCTCCCCTTATCCCTAGCTGTCCCCCGGACAAGTGCCATTCAGTGTAACTCGGTCCCTGAGCCCCGGTTTGGGAAGCGGATAGGGAATGACTTTGGCATCGGCATGGTGGTACTGTTTGAATGCAATCCAGGCTACACGCTGCACGGCTCCAACGCCATCAGGTGTGAGGCCGTGCCCAATGCCCTGGCCCAGTGGAACGGCACTGTGCCCACATGTGTTGGTAAGCGTCCTCATCCTCCAGCCCTCGTCTCACCGCCTGCATGCACACACACACACACACACACACACACACACACACAGACAGATCCAAAAAGATGGAGCAGGTGCACAAAACCGTTGGTGTCTGTTTTTCCTAGTCATTACTTATCCTAATGTCTGTCACCCAATGCAAAGCATCCGCCTATCTCTGCTCTTGATAGTTCAGACAGGAGGAAAGAGGCAAGGACAAAAAGGGGAACAAAGAAGTGTCACATAAATTTTCTATGCAGAGAAGGGATTTTGTTTCCTGGGTAAATAAATAACAGTGTAAAGTGAAAATGTCCAGCAGCAACAACAACAACACCCACTTTGGGCAACTTTTTCTATGTAGCCCACATCTTATGCACTACATACCCTCAGTTAACAGCTTATTATCCAATGCAACACACCTGCAGTAGATGGTATTTCTAATACACTCTCATCCCATATGCAAATGGAAGTCATAAAACATAAGAAACACTAAAATAATTTATGGATGCCATACAACATTATAATGCATGATAAAGGTTTCCTCTTATGATGCATTAGACATTCATTGTAATGCTATGTATTATGCATTTATCAGGTAAACTGTACAATCTAATAATAGCCTGAAATTCATCTTACAATACACAACCTTGCAATGAAGCTGAGCTTTTTGGAGCTAATCATCAATATTTGATGCCTTTTGTGTACACTTGACACGGCTGAAGTGACTATAATTGATATTTTTAGATTAACAATTTCTCAAATGACAGTGTAAAACCAATGTGACAATGTGAAATGGGTCGCTTGCAGTGATGAACCGACAGAGAATTGTCTGCTCAATCTGCAGCTCCACTAGGCTTTACAGAGCAAGTTTGATCTTACTGTTCAGCTGTCTGGCCCTCAATTTTACTGTATTTACTGGATCGCTCTCATAGCTCTCACATTTGACTGCAGCAGGCAGCTGTTTTCAGTGAAAATCCACTGTACACTGCCAAATGATCAGACACAGTCAACGACTACAGCAGTATGGCAGTTCATTGTCTTTTAAGTAAAGTAGATCATTATATATTATAGATAAGAGCTTCATAGAAAGTGTTAACAACTTTTTAATTTGCCTAGCTGAGTACAGACAAGTTTTTGTGCCACAGGCAAAAAAAACAAAAAAAACTGACTGAATTAATGCTCCTGCTGCAAACAGTGCCTCAGTGCGAGGCAAGAGTTCATTTGGAAAAACACATAAATTCCATTCTTAAAATGATTAACCACAAAAATTAAATATGATTGATGAAAATGAAGAAAACTGAGATATCTCGTCACAAAAACCCAAAACCAATTTGACTACTATTCCTAGGGGTGCACAAAAAATCCACATGGCTTAGAACAATATGAACAACATCATGATATAAGTGATGTCATTGTTTCACTTAAAAGATTGAAAGTCAAAACAACAGATAGACGGGAACCAGAAATCACTTGATGTAGACAGAAAATACAAGGGATTGGTCATGATCCAGGGGCCGCGTAATTACAGCAGCATTTAATGATCTACGCAAGGTCTGAGCCATCTACATAAGGGACCATGCATACTTAAGTATACCTGGATAGATATGCATAGACATACACATGAACAGATTTACATGCCTTCACCCAAACATAAACTACACATGCAGGACATGCATGCACTCGGCCTCTCAAAGACACCCACGTGTCTACCTGGGGAAGATAAAGAACCACAGTTGAGAGAAATCTATTGAAGTCAGGCCTTGTGCCAGCCAACAAACAGTCCCAGCCAGTGAGTGCGGGTGATTTTAAGCCAGGGTTCATCCGAGTTTACTGCCAAGTGGTGAGGGAATAAAAGTGGCACGTGCAGTTCCATTTTAAACACAGTGATTTTTATCTGGAGATTGAATCTGGCTGCAGCATCTCCCCCAGCAGCAGTGTACGCGTCCAGAATAATGGATATAGTTTCATGGAAGCTTCAACAAAAACACTCTGCTCAATTACTCAAGCCCTGTTTATGGGACATGACGGCTTCAGATGCCACTCTCCTGTGAGGTACCCGCGTTTCAAAAGATGTGAATCTAGCTCCTTGTCCAGCTGTGCCTGACCTGGCTCATCCTACAACACTTTGCTTTCGATTTCACAAAACCAAAGCTGAATAAAGGCTTTGCTGAGGAGTTGCACCAGCGTAACGTTCTATTGTGATTTAATTAGCCTCGCCTGAATGGATGCATAATCTTTGGATGGCCTTTTTATGGAAAACAGTTGAGTTGAATAAATAGATGTTAATGCTTGTTTCCAGATGGAGTTTGACTTGAGGTACAGTACAGTGAGCTTTTAAAAATGATAGTAATGCAGATGATGCGTAAATGGTGGAATCTCCTACAAATCTGTCACCATTAGATTAGGGAAATGAACAAGGGTCTTTCATAGGTTACAATAAAAAATAAAGATAAACATTGATAGATGAGCAGCATTTTCTTGTTTTGTTCCCTGCACAACTGAGCGTAAGGCAGCTGAATCACAAACTCATTTCTGAATGTAGAAAATCATGACTGCCCAGCATTACATAATCTCACAGATTGCCGTGATTCAGTATGCCCACACCATGGAATTCACTGTTGGCTTAAACACTTTCCGAAGGTGTCAACAAATAAACAGTGTTGCACTGAGCTTGTTTTTAAACAGCGGATTCTTGTTATGAAATAGCCTCCCAAGACCAATTATGGAGTTTCAGTCTGGGGGTGTGTGGTAAGGCCAGGCCAGAGTTCTTCACTGGAGCAGGATGAGCAGCGATGAGGCCATGCTACTTCTGGAGTTTACTGAAGTTTCTGCAACGAAAGCAGACATTACTGCCAGTTTGACTAACATTTCAAATTCTCCAACAACATATTTCATTCAAGTAAAATAAACATCCCACACGCACTCCTGCCAAACGTTAAGACCGCATACAAAAACCAATTTGTATTTGGTAAATAGTTTTTCGTTATTATGCTGTGATGATGTATTTTCCTCACGATGCAGGATTCCATAATGACTTTGACCAACTGGCTAATGTCGGTCATTTCTTTTAGCCTCCAAAAAACCCAATTTTACCACGAGAGTGGGAGCAGCAGCATTTTCTCCACATTCAGTTCCAATTAGACTGCCCGACGCAATCCTGGGACGGCTGAGTTTGTCACAGTTGTCTTCGCTGTCTTTCATGAAGCAAACTAACCTTGAGAAATTGGCAAGGGTGTCCACTTCTGGAGCTTAATTATTCTGAGAAAGCTTTAAGTTTGCATTCGAGTGAAGAGTTGGACTTCACTGCTGATAATGAAGAAAAAGGTATGGAAACGGTTTACATGTTGTCTCACTGTGGTGGATAAAAAGAATTATCAGAGAGGTGACAAAAGCCTGTTTTTGACTTTTTTAACGTAATTTTAATCTAACATTTGTTTATATATCCTAAAAACAAGTATACAAAACCATTTTACATTAAGTAGTGTGTGTGATGTGAAACACATGGGTTACACACATAACGTGCAGATAGGTTTTTTTGATATCTTGATTAAAATTTCTAATTAAAAGTTGTGGTGAATTCCCTGCATATCAGATGGTGCTAAATGGTGTCTCATAATCTGTGCCGTCCCCACGCTTGTCTACCTGCGGTAACTGTGACATATGAGCCCGCCGCTGATTGAGACGGGTGTGGAGCATTCATGCTCTTATGAGCGTCATGATTTCTAATCTTGCTCGACCAGTTATATTAACTGACAGCTCAAGGGAGTCAAAGGAGTTTTTAAATTATACTGAAATACGAGGTCCGTCCCTGCACTGGGGCTTGTTGTCAAGATCTCATGTTCGGAGAATTGAAGTTCTATAAACCAGAACAAAGCAGATCAGACCTATATTTTGTTATTCTGACTTCATTATTTCTCAGACCTTTGTTCCAGCGTTGAAGGTTGGAACTAACTAACTAAGATCTGATAATGAAAAACACAACTATTTTCATACTGTTTTCTTCTTTATTTGGAATTAATTTTGTATAAAAGAGGAAACTATTAAATATAAATCAAGGTTACAGACAATGATAGTCTCACTCACCATGTTATTTATTGTAAAGGCAACACATACCTTCCATGAGCCTTTAGCTGGTGTCCACAGGATGTGACATTCTGGTCACAGCGCTCTAGATTTCACAGGCAGTGACCTTCTTTGTTTTGTATGCAGAGCAGAATTCAAAACGGTTATACAAGCTGCTCTCCTTCAGTTTTGATGAAGGAGCCAATCGATTTCAATACTGAATACTGTGCATGTGTCGTGTGTTAGCTGAGGATGACATTACTGTAACAGGGATTATATGAGTGTGATGGCTTCACTGTGTATTTGCTCTAACCTGTCAATGTGTCGTGTGTTGGAGGGCATATGTTACCTGTAAAATATTGATGTGTTTTTTTCTGTCAGCGATTTTTTTCTTTCATAAGTATCATATTCACTTTCTGTGTCTCCTCATGTCTTCCACACTGAATCCTCCAGTGGCTGATGGATATCGAAAACCGTGATTATCGTTGACTCTTGTCCTTGACAAACAGTGTTTGGTTCTTCATTGTGAGAGCACATTGTACAACTGTGCTGAACATCTGCAGGACCCCCCCCTCCGCCCTGAGTGACAGCTTTGCTTATGGTCCTATAGGAAAACTCTTACATACAAATGCTAAGTAACCTTGAATAGTAGAGGGCTGCTAAACCAATTACTTGGTTGTATTCAAAAGAAGATAAAGGGTCCATTGTTCCTCTAACCTACAGTTCAGTCTAAGGAACACTTATTTCTGTGTCAGGAGTGAACAGAGAAAAGGAATAAAGGACTTTTGAGTCGCTGGGCTTGGATGTAGACTTGTATACCGCTTCTTTTTGTATTATACACTGTCTGTCATCAATGTTGAAACACATGTGATGGCTAAACACGTCTCACAAACACCTTCCAGCTTGTGACAGTAGAACAGTGCATCTCAACCGAGCAAACAACAATGAAAAAGCAAAGACACTTTTGCATTAGACTTTTCTTCTTGTTATGGCGTAAAAGGCTTTGCTGAGCAAAATCTCATCAGCCTAATATGTCACTGCTTGTTTGTGTATTAGCCAAGAACTGCATTTCAAAAGGAAGCAAAATCATTTTTTGCTGCTTTGTTTTGTTGTGTGTAATAATCCAACGAATTCTGGTCTGCAAGGCTGGCTTACCACAATCCTTAATGAACAAAAAGTGGAGCCAAACACTGTAGAACGTAGCTGGCCAGATATAAGGCCAATTGGCACTCGTCTGAAAAGCAATAAAGAAATTGTAGCTGTTATTGCCCTTTTTTCATTTTGATTTTTACCCATGCTCAAATATATCACAGTGCCTGACAATGCCAGCATAACCAGGCCAGTGACTCCATTTCAACATTCATCTGAGAGCCGAGAGGCTTGATAAATGTCTTACTTGTGGCACTGGTAGAAACAAGGTGCGCTCAGAGAGGAATAGCTTTCGCAGCTGAGAGATGTGATTTGTGTGATCCGTGAGAGATTTTATTACACATCAGGGTTGGACTGTTTACTATTTACGAGAGGCGAGTGAGTGCTGCCATGCAAAGCTCCACTGAGTATTAAATGACATCAGTGATATCATGTGAACAAGGATGAATGTTCTAGTTCAAAACGGTCATAAAATAACCCGTCAGTAGAAGCTGTCATTGTCATGTCTGGCTTCATCACGATTCTCCTTACAGTCCCTAGAATTTACAAATGGCCATTTAATATCCATGTGTTAGTGGTTAGTTTCAATAGGGGGAATGAGGTTTTTAAGTGTTCGATGGTTTGCTACTTCCTCACTGTGACCCCTGCCCACTGCCGGCTCTGTTGGATGTGTGCGTCTGCAGTCCTGAACTTTGTCATGACTCGCTCTCCTTTCTCAATGTCCTGTCCTTGGTCTAGTTCCCTGTGGTGGTGTGTTAACTGAGCGCAGAGGCACTATCCTCTCCCCTGGATACCCAGAGCCATACGCCAACTATTTGAACTGTGCCTGGAAAATCTCCGTTCCCGAGGGAGCCGGCATCCAAGTGAGACGACACAGATCCGGATCGTCGTAGTATAATATTTGATGAGAGATTAAAAGATTTTTTTCTTATATGGTCTAATTATTAAACAGCTAGTCATTTTGCTTCATAAGTACATTTGTTTTTTTGTATTTGTGTATTTTTTCCTGCTTTCTTCTAAGTGCATATTAAGGTATCTTTCTCTGCCAGATTCAAGTTGTGACCTTCGCCACGGAACACAACTGGGACTCGCTGGATTTTTTTGACGGCGTTGATGGCAATGCTCCAAGGCTTGGTAGCTACTCAGGTACAACTAAAACAACTGAATTTTAGTTGTCAGCTCCCTCTTGAATTTCAATCAGATGTCACAGGGCCCCAGCAGCAGACAGATGTGGTGATGGAGCTGATGGCATTTGGCATGTCCTTTGAGAATGCTGTTTAAAAAAACAGCCAAAGAAGGCAGAAGAAGAACAAGTGCCTTTCCTCCTTCACACAATATTCCTGTCTGTGCATTTAAGATCTTCCTGATGTAGCTCCTGTTTCAGTCTGAAATTTTACAAATGAAGTGTCACCTTAGGGCTCTCACTAATGAAAATGGTGCTCTTGCAACGTGGTAACCTAGTAGAAACAGGCCGTCACATCTTTGCAGATGGTGAATTCTAGTCCAAGAGGGACTAGTGTAGCATAATGATGTCTGCCTCTGCATCAGCTATCACTTTTATGAGACTAGGTGTTCAATTTCTCAAGTGGTGGGAATCTCATTTTGGAGCAAAACTCTTTACATATTGTAATAGCTCTATGGTACAGCTCTCACTGTGCAGAGCAGCGTATGGTGTGAAAAGGCTAAGGCTTTTTAAATGGCGAGCAATCAATTTTATCTTGGGCTAACCTGATGAAGGTGATTATGAATATATGTAAAAGTCTCCATGCAAATTGCAGAAGACACATGCCTGGAATAGAGAAAATGATCCCAGACCCTTCAGTGTGGCCACACATACAGAATTTTCTGCAGAGCAAATTCAGAGTTAGCATTATAGACCATGCTTGAGTTCATGGCTTTGATTTTGTGGATCTGAGTGAAGGTCCTGAGGAAGTGTGTTGAACATGATTTACACTTGAAAAAATGCAGCAGAGCGACAGCATGTGTGGTCTGTGCAGCTGAATGATCGTTTTTGACATTAAGACATTAGTAAATAGAATTGCATTGTATATATTGTCTCTTCCAGATGCAGATTATCCAAAATGCAGAATGTTTTCTGGCATGAGGCACAAAATACGTCCACTGCCTCATTTAAACTTTCAAAATAGACTCTTCTCTGTATTTGTTATTTTAATTCTGTGTGAGAGTGATTGTCTGTGATTTACTGTGTTATGTGAGGCGCTTTCTGTTTTAGTTTTTCACAATAATTTCATTTGTTCCTGCTGATATACTCAGCAATTCCCATTTAGAAAGGTTAAGGAGGTGAATTGGCTGCCTGCTGATAGCCACAGTGTCCAGACTCTCAGAATTTGGCTCTTGTTAAAATAAAGATGAGGAATCCAGAGATGATTTAACAAACTACAGCAGAATTATTACTGTATCTAAATTATTATCTATGCTGTGACACGGTCTAACTGTCATTTGTGTATTGAACAATACAGGTACAACAATTCCCCAACTGCTCAACAGCACTTCCAACAACCTATACTTGACCTTCCAGACTGACATCAGTGTATCCGCTGCTGGCTTTCACTTGGAGTACACAGGTATGAGGAGAGACGGCTTGTCTGCCTTCCTGTCACTTTGTCTGTTGTCAGTGTTTCTATGTGTCCATCTTCCACCAGCTTCCAGCTGCTGCACAGGGTTATAAGAAGTAGGAGGGACTGCTGGTCTGGGTTGCACAGTTTGACATAGAAAGAGTTTGAGGGAGTGAGTTCTTTTCTTCCTCTGTATTTTCAGTCTTTGTATCTGCTTTTCTGGCATGGTATTCCCCAGTGGTGTTGTTTTTTAAGTCCTCCCATTGCTTCAAGTTACTGGACCCACATCCTTTTTCATTTAGGTACTAAATATTCTCATCTCTCAGTGGGATTCTCGCTTAGGGGCATATTTGCTAAAGAGCATGCTAAACATTTACCTTGCACTAAAATTTAAGGAGGGTAGCTGGCCCCAGCAGAGCGACTGATTTACTAAGTTCTCCCATTTAAAAATAGTGACACTGGAAATATAGGTGCTGATCTGCAGGTGATGCATGGAGCTCTTCTGCATATATTTAATAAAACAGTCCTTTGTGACCCCTTTCCTCACTGTTATTTACATCTCAGGCTCTTTCTCTTCGTCTTTTTTAATGTCAGGGAAATGTTCCTCTTTTTTTCATCTCTGTAAGCTTAGATGGCTTTTAAGTTTGTACTTTCTCCATCTCCTACTCACATTTGTCTTTCTGCTAGTTTGTTACTTACCACTTAGCCTTACATTAAAGCGACTTTTTTACTAAAATGTGTGGTGATGGAAGACCAATTGTCACTGATTTTCGGTGCAGTACTTTTAGGCGGTGAAAAAGCACAACCGCAGGCAAAGTAAGAGTGAAGACCCATAATGTTAAGACGCAGGGAAATGGGAGGATGTGGATGGCACAAAGGCGGCAAAGAAAGACTGTGATAAGAGCCCTGCAAACATAACCAACTTTGAGATCCCGTACACGAAGCAACTAAAGAACTTTGAGTAAAATCGATTCCCATACAATCTAACAGTCACGACACAAAAGCGTTGCAAAACAAAAGCAGCATGAAAAACATTGCTGTCACTGAATCTGTCCTCGCTGTCAGTCGTGTCAGTCCGCGAGCATCATACCACTGTTGAGAAAGACTTCACAGTCATGTCTCCCGCAGTCAGTGCTTCATTTCCATAACACCCTCCGCTTGCTTAGAACCACTTCGTAGCCGTGTTGCACTGTGGGCTCTTTCCTTTCTGCGCTAACCCCCACCACCACTACTTACTGCTGAGAATCACTTCAGTGCCATGTCTCACAGTCAGCTCTTTCCTCTATGTCTGTCTTACACTTTGTCACTCTTGCCCTTGTAAAGTGCATTCCCACATGCTTTGCGTAATCCCGGGCTCCAGCCAAACATCCTTCTACTATTCCTGTTGCTATTCATAATCGTTAGTTTGCCTGCCATATGGTGCTACTGTCTGCTGTCTGTCTATTGGCAAACATTTGTGTATGCGTGATCAAGCCATGTTGCTGTTGTTTCCCATTTTGTTCTAGTCTACTGCTTATGGTTCAGATTCTGATTTATTGGGTCAAATTACAGCAGTCCTCTAGTCTGTCCTGTCGTTGGTTGTATCTTTGTATCTGATTTCCAGCCTGCGGTTGCCTTCAACCACCCATTTATTTTCCACACACTCCACTTTTAGCTACAAATTAATGCTCTGAAAGCTCAGTGCAGTAGGAAGGAAAAAGGCAAGAGGGATTGGTACAGACCCAGCCAGTCAACCATCTGTTTTAAAACGTTTCCTTTGGGTGATTGTTGTTGTCCATTGAGACCAGTCATAGGAATCCTGTGTACGCCCGTCACTATAACTTCTTAAGAGCCAAGCGTTAAACCAGCTCTCCTAAGGCAGACGGTGTACTATAGTTGAAAACAAAATTGGCATCTTCTCACAGGCAATATGGTGGTTTGCATCCTAAATAAAGTCTCACACTGGGCTTCAATTGCTGCAGTCTGCAGAGGCCTATATCATTTCCACATGAGCTACATAGAGCGACTGTTGCAACAAAATGAATCAGTGCTAGACAACTTGGAAAGAAATTCATCCTCTGAATCAGCCCCAAAATCTGTCATTACATTTTTACTACACATCTAATTTCTGTCGCAGCACAAAGGACACAGCATATTATGACATGTGGATCTGCATATGGTAACTGCAGTAAATATCTGTAAATGGTAAGTATGCTACAGATAATCTTCCTGAAATGTACCTGCAATTCCCGCAATTATGCCTCTGCACAATCATTAAAGACTAAGAGCAGAACCTGAACATGTAGTCAAGTTAAGCATATTCTCTTGTTTCTCCAGCAGAAAACATACCATATGCTGTGCTGCAGTAAATTGACTATGCTGTGGTCTTTCTATCAAGTGTCAGACAGTAACAACTGTGCAACTCACACTGGATCCATGGACAGATGTCAAGGCGGCGGATCCTATTAATTTTCTTTAGAGAGCAGGAGATCTGGCCACGTAGTGAATGATGGATGCAGCATGGCGACTTGATGGACCAGCACCATATCTGAATTTGAAAAATCACGACTCGTCCTCAACTTAATGCAATTGAGTCCTGGCGCGATGCACCAGGCCTGCAAGAATCAGATCAAAAACCACCAAAGTAGGCAGAGCTGATAAAATCTGAATGAGCTGTAATATGACGCAGTTTGTGACCCAGCTACCATGTGGTAAAAAGGGCAGGCTAAAAGTAAGCACCACCCAGCCGCACTACATCACCCTCCAGCAGAACATTCAGTGGTCCGGTGCGTTCAGATGCATTCTTGCTGTATTGTGTTTGCCTGTACCTTTAGGCCTTCAATTTCATTCTAGTACAAAGCTACCAGTACTGTTACTTTCATCTGAAACTCTGACCTTTATTTTACCAATCAGCAATCAATGTGTTGCTTGAAGTTTAGACTGTTGTCCAGCCAGATACTAAGGTATTTACACTGGGGCTCACTCTCTATGTGTATGCCACTTGTTAGCCTTAGTGAACAGCATCCATTTGGTTTTGTCTGATTTTAGTGATAACTAATGTTTGTATAGTTGGAATGAATCAAATGAAGGTTACAGACATTCAGTGGCTGATTGTGTAGAAATGTATGTAATTTAGTCTCTATATAACAATAATAAACTGTGTCATCCACATAAAGGTGGAATTTACAGGATTCAGAAATGGGACAATATAATTTATGTAAATTGAGAGCAATATAGGACCCAACACTAAACCTTGGGGAACACCTTCAGTAATATTTAAAATATCAGAATGAACATCCCCCATTTGTACATATTGTAATCTATTAGCGTTAGTTTTCAACACAATTTGAAGACAGGGTAATAATTATTTCAATCGGTTTTGTCACCATCTTTATATAAAGGAAAGACGTTTTCCAGGCTGTGGGGATTATACCTGTGGAGAGTGTCAGCCTGAAGATATGAGTATTGCATTCTGCAATCAGTAGCACAGAGTTTAAGAGGAAAAAACTTGCAAATTATCAGCACAGGCTGATTTTCAAGTATCAGTAGTAAGAATAGCATCATTAATTGCAGGCTTCTGATTTGTGTTGGCGTGGGTTGTATTTTTCTCTGCTTTCCCCAGGGTGGAAGGAGTGGCACAGGTGAAGACATGTTTGCACATCAAGAGGCAGAGTGCAGTTTCTGTCATGGAAAAAGCATTTCTCTGTAATCCTGCATGCTCAGACCACATCTTTTCACAAAGGAAAACATGAACGGCAATCTAAATGGCTTTAGTTGGTAGAAGTGTTCACACCTCTCCAAAATGGAAAAAAAAAACAGCTTGTCTCACTTTGCAAATGCATACCAAAGTACAATTTTCAATGTGTTACAGGCAGAGTCTGGGCTCATTCTTACTAACAATGCCACACACAGCTGATTGTATGTAATTATGACCAGGTTCATTAGCTCTTCCAACCCAATTGTTCAGACTATGCTTTCGAAACACAGCTCAACTCACCTCCATCATTTACTTCTACAAATAACCCAAAATCATTTCTAAGTCCGTCTACTTTTGAACTTGACATCCATCCAAGAACTACATGAAAGAACTACTGTTAATGGAGAACAAATATAATCCAGCTGACTCCACAGAAATGGCTTCAAGTTTAATTCCTCATTTTACCCTCTTGGGCTTAAAGTGCTCAGTTTAGAAATCCAGAAGGTCTCCTGTCTCTCCAAATCTCCCTCTGTCTTTGAGAAACACAACGTCTCAGTTCCCATATATTTCAAGAAAGAGACCGGATGATTCATTTCAGTGGAAATTGCACCAGTGTTGGGTTCTGCTGTTCTTTGTTTTCAGCTCTCTTGATGTTTTTCCTACATGTCCTTTATCACAAGGACACGTTGATAGATAAATAATGCTCTTTGTGTGGCATGAAATCACTGTTGTTGTTGTTGTTGTTGTTGTTGTTGTTGTTGTTGTTGTTGTTGTTGTTGTTGTTGTTTTTATCTTCCCTGCTGTATGTGGATGGCTGAACCAAGTTTGTCTCATTGTGTTGTTGCATTGTCCCTGTTTTTCTAGTTTCTCTTTAGAATCAGTGTGATTATAGCTTGTGATTTTTCTTGTTGTTGTTGGGATGCAATCTGAATTTGCCTCTGACACTCTATCCTTTTTTTGAATATTACACTTGGCTTTTCACCAGACTGTAAGCTCGGTGCACAGCAGGCATCCTCATGATGCTTGCTTAGTTCAGAGATAGCTCTCCTCCTGAGCCACTGCTGTTAAAAGGATGAAAGAGCTTGATGTAACTGATGACTTTTTTGACGGAGCAGTAGTTTGGCTGCACTAAGACAAGATGTTTTGTCTCTCTGGCCATCATAGTTTGCAAAATGATTTACCCACACATGTGCATCTGCGCCCACTCGAGCCCAGTTTCAGGAAATTTGAGGCCTGTGTCAGATTATTATTGTTGTTAATATTCAAATGTCATGATGGTAAAACCAAGAATATTGATTATGTTTGCAAATTAATATGATCCTCATTTTGATTCTGTCAGTTAATGATGCGGATCACTGAGCTGTCAAACTGATTGAGTTGTTTAATTTAAGAATGTATCACAATTATGTTGATGGTTAAGGATGAGAATGATGACGATCAGCATAAAGAGGAAGATAATAATCATGTGATAATTGTGACGATACTCATCACAATTCAAATTTTGCTAAATAACATAGACAATATTAATCTTGTAATAAAATTCAAATCAGATGAGCCAGATACATGTATCTGATGCACCCTAAATTCTCTGCTCCGCTCCTCTCCTCCCCACGCTGTATGTGCCAGCACCCACCTGAGGTTTCCCTTCCTTCTCTGAAACTCTCTGCATTGTTGACGGTGTTTAACCATAGCAGTGTGCTTTGTAAACTTGGGCCTTCAGCCTGTTGTCATGTTTGTGTGTTCCATTCCAGAGAGACGTCTTTTCCACTCAGTAAACTTTCCTGATTGTGTGACCTGCATGTTTTGCTTCTGCATCTGCATAAGTAACTTTTATTATCTTTTATTATAACATCCTCCTCCTCCTCCTCCTCCTCCTCCTCCTCCTACACTGAATGTTTTCTTTACAGGTTGAATTTATCTTGTTTAAATAACTATTGAAATGATAGCATTTATGTAAATTAACGTTAAATCGAACTCTCAGCGATGCTGTCTCTGACACACACTACTGAGATTTGATTGCCTGGATTCCACTGGCAAGGCATCCTGTTGAAAATAATCAAGCATGTTTGATAAGGACTGGACTCGCTCCAGACGCAGTTGTGCACCCAGAAACAGTGGGTGTCGACCTTCTCACAGCAGGGTGACAGCAGTGCTTGCCAAAATGTGCATTCTGACAGTTTAACTGAAACCCATCTGGAGCGTAACCGGAATCAGCGCCGTCTGTTAGCGGGCGCTCACTCTTAACCTGACCACGGCGCAAAGGTCTGTCTGTGCCCAGCAATGATCTGGCACACTGCTTTTGGCTGTGTAAACGAGCGAAGTAAATGAGAATGCACTGCTTTATTATATAGTTTATTAGTTTAACAGAGCACTGCAAGGGGAAGGCTGACAATTAGGACCCTGGATATTTCAATGAAAGTGAGTAATTTATAGCTGCGTTGTGCTTTGATGTTAAACTTACCTTATGGCGGCCTTTTACTATCGCAGCAAACACTGCTTCCATGGATTGCGTCATCAAATCTCCTTGAAATCAATTAAGGGATGTTTAATTTTTTAACCCACGAATGACAAAACTTCGCAGCTTCAAAGAATCCACCCACTCCTCCCTCAGTACAGTAACTCTTGTTTAGTTGTATCTATGACTGCTCTCATGTTGCCTATTGCTCTGCGCCTCTTAGGTTACTGTCTCCTCCTCCCACATCCTCTGTAACCTTCACTCTATGATGAACGGAGTGGCCGCTCCCACCATTCAGTGCTCTGAACAGTTATCTATAAATTGTTCTGACCCTTTTTTTTTGGCTATTTCTGCAGCCATGTTTACGTTCATCCACCCTCCCACTTGTTTGGAACTGTTTACACTTTCAGTGTGCTTCTGTGCGAGTGTTTGCACGTTTGTGTGTATTTTTCTTTATTTGAGTTGTGTATATGTGTTACTGTGCTGACACATAGGTGAAGATACATATTTATTTATTTTTTTCATGTGGCAGGGAGGACATTTCTGTATGATTGTTCTTTTCAAAGTTCAAATCACAAATGTGCCCCTTTCTTTCATTCCATATGTATTACTGCTACAGCAGCACAGCGGCCAATTTTAATGCAGTATTATGCATTGAAATAAGAATTCAAACCACCTCTTTGACAGATGGCTCGTGTCAGTTGAAAAACGTACAAAATAGGCAATTCAGTGCAACTTTTCACTGAGTAACAGCGTAATGGGTGTATCAGTAATGATGGAAAATGTGAGATGTGTTCTCTGCCTGCAGATCAGAGTTTTCATGTATTTGTTTAGTCACCTTTAGGACAAATGAAACTGAAGCTGGACTATATTTCTTTCATTTTCTTCTGTAAATGTGAATATAGTTTGATTTAACCTCAAACACCCTACATTCATATAGCCCAAAGCTGGGATCACCATTGATTTTAATGCATTAAAACACAATATCAGGCCTCTCAGTACCTGGCAAGTGACAATGTAATCACTTTGTTCCAATGAAGCTCAATGCTTCTGTCAAGTTGTACTTCAGAGATTGCTTTGCAATTTCACAGTGATTGCTTCAGATCACAGTCAGAAGGATTTAGCGATTACAGCCACCAGTAGAATAGCTTTGTGGCTTGTCCCAGTTTGTAAACGCTATGATGAGGAGAAAGGAGAAAAAAACAACTCACTCAATTATTACGCAATTACTGTACAAGCACATTGAAATAAGGCACTGTGTAATTACATGTTAAAACGTTTGGTTTTAATTTAATTATCCCTTTTCTTCATCGGTATTGGTTGATTAAATGTAAACGTTGCCTGTAAATATACAGTGGATGTGAAAGTGAAACGATATCACATGTGTTGAACAGTTCCAGGTTTTGACCCTCACCACATTGGGCAGAAGAATGATTGCTGTCCACACTTGTGTGTTGTGACTCTGTCCTAAGCAATAGGTTTGGATTCGTGCCCAGAGCCGCTGCCTCCCAGTAACGGACAAAAAGTGGGTGACCGCTACACTGTGGGCGATATGGTGTCCTTCCAGTGCGATCAGGGCTTCTCATTACAGGTAGGTGAAAGTGTGTGGTGCTGGGAAAGCAGATATCCAGCTCTCTTGTGGTTATGATACGTGAATCATATCTTACCTGCCTGGAGTGACAATTTCAGGGAATACCCCACAGGATGAGTCTGTCACAGCAGCATTACTAAGTGCTTTTTCTATGACATCCCTGTTTGTGTGAGCCGAAGAGTAAGAGCAGGAAAGAAATGTGGGAATGCACAAGTGTGGGGATGCTGCCCACGTATTTATGCTTTATTTATTTGATGCATATTTTAAGCGCGTGTGTGCTTTGTCTGCATGTGTTTGTGTGTTTCTGTTACAAAGCAGCTTTAACGTCCTCCAGACCTCCCCGAGTCGATACTGTAGCTGTGGTGTTTTGAACTATAGAACCCCCCCAACGCCATGGGCGATGGATTGTGTTAACAGTCGCTTCACTAATCCCACACAGATTTTTCTTCCCCACTCGGGCATTCACTTCTTTTCACATTCTCAGACCAACCAGCCGCTCTTACTCACATCTTCAGGCTGAACACCAGAAATACACTAGAGGCCATTTTTAGAAACAAGAGCACAAGTATTAGTTAAGTCTTCTGAGTTTAGGTTTACGTGTGTTCATGAGTATGTGTAATGCCTTTCTGCATACATGCTTTATTAGGTGTCTGTTTTCAGGCTTGGCATTCACATACATGCTGGCTGGACAATGGACATGTATGTGTGCGTTTTGCAAGCATCTTGGTAGCAGGAGACTTCTGGCCTGCACTGGACCTGTAATATCCACACTTTTAGTTGTTTTTGTATCTAAGAGGAAACAAATCTGGAAGCAGGAAGTTTGTCTTTTCTTGTTCTCTCAGGCTGTAACACATCTCTCTGTAGTCAGACCCCAGGTGGTACTCTTGCTGTCCGACTTACAGCTAGAGGTCCCTCTCCTACTCTTGATACCATCAAATATTTACACACAAGACCTTGAGAAGAGCATTTTGAGAAGTCCAAAAAGCTGACTCTTAACTAATTCCTAAGATCCATATGACAGAGGGAAAGTTTGCTTCAGGCACCTATTTTTTTTATTTATTGCACAGTATTTTGGAGGAGCTGAATTTGTTGTTTTTGTCTGTTTTCCTGAACAGGGTAATGCATATATTACCTGCATGCCTGGTCCCGTCAGAAGGTGGAATTACCCCGTCCCTCTGTGTTTAGGTAATGTATTATTCCATAGTGTGACATTGCCAGTGTGCAGGGTTTCAATGAGGTGACTTTGCAGACAACAAAACCATGTTTGTTGCACCTCTTTCTATTGTCAGTTGCCATTCACCTTAAATCATTTACTATTTCCTTGTTTAGCTTTTCTTCTCCCACTCTTTTATGCTTCTTCCATACCAATACTTGCTCATACAAAGACACACAATAGATCAGTGGCCTCACAGAGGACTTGTTATTGTATTAGGGAAAGCAATAATTTCATTGTGAGATTGGGGATGGGCGTGAAAGGCTTGGAGGGTGAGGATTATGAATTTTCTGCTTTCCCTTTCAGTTAAAAATCAATAAGGCTTACCACCATCTCAGCGTTTGATTTCTGATATCCCTGATCAGAGTATCTAGTCTCCCCCGACACTTCCTCTGATGTTGATTACCACTGTGATTCCAGAGATTACTAAGGAAGTGCTCCACGTTCTCTTTTACCACCTCACTGTTCTGTTGCCCCCAATTACAGACACTTACATTCGTGCGAACATATCCTCGTGGTGCATATTAGCATGCAGAAAAAAAAATGCGCTGCGCACTCATTGCGTTCTTCATGTAAATCTTCCATCCCTGTGGTTTTCGCAGTTCACTGCAGACATAACTCCCAGCTTTACTGTTGACAGGCCTGTTCTTGAACACATGTGTTTGCTCGTTAGCTCAACTCACTCGTTTACAGTACATACACTCACCCCAACACCCCGTGATCTGTATTCACTTTGTTGCTGGTAAACTCACATCAAAGTAGTTGCATGCGCCTGCACAAACAGTGCAGCATCCTCATAAGTGCCTCTCCTATCCTCTTCTCTTTCATTCCATATGCAAACAGGTCAAGCAGGGTTCCCTCACCAGCAGCACAATTATAAACCCCTTATAGTTTTCGCCTCACTCTGGCCTCGGTTGATAGTCCCCAATGAAATAGCAGCAACACCCCTTGTTCTCCAACCATTTGCTTCATAAATAGGCCTGTCGAAGGCGAGATGGGAGAAAGAGGAGTAATTTAGCTCCAGGTTTACATTGATGCCTCCGGTGGCTATACTTGCATTACACCTGGGTGTTTATGTAAGACTAGGATATGTGCCACAAGAGAGGGGGATGAGTGTAACCTTCACAGCAAGCTGAAGTGTTCTCTAACGTGAAAGAAGAGACGTGGGGTGTTGCAGGGGGAGGGGGAGGTAATCACCGCCACCGCTGAGCAAAGCTGTGGTGCTGTATTGACTCCCTCATTTATTTTAATTTAAAGCGCCACCAAACAAGGAATGTGCCTGAGTGTGTTATCTTTTCACGAATGCCCTTATGTGGCATTATCCACACAGTCAAGCAGAGATGTACATGAGCAAGTCACACACATGCTCAAACACAGAGGCATTAGCAACCCCCCCCCCCACACGCACACACGCACACACACTCCCACCCCAATCCTAAGCTCATAAAGCCCACTGACAGCACTTCATTTTCTCTCTTGCTCGCAAAAACCACCCCCTTTTACAGTCTGCATACAAACACGTGAGCATGTAAAGCACATGCCTACTCGCACATAACGCTGTTACTCGCGCTCCTTTTGCGTACATGCACAAAGACACATTGCTCTTCGCCCTCCCTCCGTATTCACTCTCGAGTCATTGTTTTTCTTTGTTTTCCCTTGTTTTCCCATCGAGCCGTTCAGTGCAGAAGTGACATGTTCTTTCTCCTTGGTTGGTCTCCCTCAGCTCAGTGTGGCGGCTCTATGACAGACTTCAGCGGCGTCATCCTCAGCCCAGGCTTCCCAGGGAATTACCAGAGCAGCCTGGACTGTAGCTGGAGAGTTCAACTCCCTATTGGCTTCGGTCTGTCGTTCCCCCTCTGTCTTCCTTTCTTTCTCTCCTTTTTCTTTTTTGTTCTGCTGGCTCTGATGTCTTCTCTGCTGCTGTCTTCTGCAGCGCTCTGTTTATTTCTCTCCTCTCTTATGCTACGCAATGCTTACTGTGTGATAAAAGAACTAGCTAGTTTTATACTTGCTTCTAACATTGATTTTGAAATACTGTCCTATAGTACTTGAAAGGAATATACATTGCCTCTGTCTTTATTCAGATTTTCTCTTTTGTTTATCTTTCATTTATGGCTGTACACGACTCAGAATTTTGTCAGTCGAATCAGATTTGGCTGTTCAATACAAAGATTCAACTGATCATTCCCTTTGTTTTTTTTGGTTCGGCTCCACACAAAACCCCTATATTATCCTACATGAGTCTCATGTTTGACATCTAAGTGTGCAGTTCAGCTATAAGATACCAGCACGCTGTGGAGCGCCTCTGCTGCTGGGCTGCAGACAGAGCTGTCAGCCAAAGAGCCCATCACAGTGGACGGCAGCAGAGGTGGTTGTACCACCATCTGGTTCAAAAGCTGACATCACTGACAGTCATCACCAGAGCAGAGAGCGTCTGAGCGGCCAACAGACTGTTTCTCTGCCCTGCCTCGCTGTCCAGCGTCACACTGTCCTCTGTTTTTAGAAGCCTTCTCCGCTTCTATCACAGTTAACTTTTTGATCATTTGAGCCTCAGTCTGTAAAGTTTACACCCTGCCTTTCTGCTGCTCATGCATTGCTCTTTGCACAGTGATGCAACTAGAAAACCAAATTGCATTGATTCGACTGACAAAATGCCAGTTGACTCCAGGCCTTCTTGACTGATGACTCGAGTCATTGACTTTCAGAGCACAGCACTACCCACATTAACTCTTTCTTTCTGCTTTTTAGGCATCCATCTGCAGTTTCTGAACTTCTCCACAGAGCCTGTCCATGACTATCTGGAGGTGCGCAGTGGGACCCTAGAGACAGGAACAGTGATTGATCGGTTCAGTGGCCCAGTGGTGCCAAACTCTCTCTTTAGCACCACCCACGAGACCACTCTCTTCTTCCACAGCGACTACTCCCAGAACAAGCATGGCTTCCACATTGTGTACCAGGGTGAGTAGAGAGTTTCTTAATAGAACACTTAAAAGAGCATCAGTCGGGTTAGATACAGCTGAGATATTCAATAGCACGTATCCTTGATATTAATACCAATGGTTATTTTGGTAAGTATTAGTAAAAGACGAACAATAGGACAACACCGTGAACTGGAACCTTGTATTTTCAAAATGTTCAAAAAGAAAGATGGCCTCTTTGGCAAGGAAGGATGTTTTCAACCAATAAAAGAGCAGAAAATAAGGCAATCAGGATATTAGATTATACTAGTGATGCCACATTTGCAGCTCTTAGCAGCCAACAAACCAGGCTTTGGTTCTTTGAGGTCATCATAGATATTATATTGGTGGTAATGTTTTATTTACTTGCTTCCTGGAGCCTGTGTTTCATAAACCTCTTCTACTATGTATTGTTTTTTCTTTTTTTCTCCAGCATACGAGCTACAGAGGTGTCCAGACCCACGGCCATTTCGTAACGGCATCGTGATCGGTCAGGACTACAGCGTGGGGATGACCATTTCCTTTGAGTGCCTCCCGGGTTACACTCTGCTCGGAGAGCCATCTCTCACATGTCTGCATGGAGTCAGCAGAAACTGGAATCACCCCATACCTCGCTGCGAAGGTGACTGGCTAGTGCCTCTTATAAGCACATGTATTTTCTTGCCAGTGTTGTTCATGTGCAGCACTGCAGCCCCCTTACCACTGCCCTACGGAGACCTAAATATTTCCTCCAAATAGCCTACTTTTACAGTATCAACAAATTATATTTATCATTCATGAAATGCCTCTTCTTAGATATTTTTATGTCACTCTTGCCCCAACTCAGAGGGGAAATATTTAAATAAATATGTGCTAACAAATCCTTGAGAAAGTCACGCATGCTACTTTCTGAGAAGCTGACTAAAGCAAAGATGGAGATGCTTTTCCATCACCATTACGCACTGAAAATAAGGTCTTTGAAGTTATTTTGAATAGAAGATTATTAGGTTCTTCAGCCTGCGTGTAGTGCGTTCCTTTATTCTAGCACATTATAGCATCTGACTCACTTTTAACGCCTACATAGCACCACTATACTGAACTATAAACTGATAGAGCCCATTATAATGATATATGGAGCATTTGCAAGTCTTTATTGCAAAGCTGATTACGCCTGTCTCTGTTGTAAATTTCAAGGAGACTCCTCAGATGTTGCTCAGGTATGATGAATTACAGCTTTCCCCTCATCATTTAAGTGAAGCAGTAACATAAGTTTTGAGTCCACAACAGAGTTTGATATTTGTCTGAGAAATGGTGAATTGTTTTGCTTTGCTCCGTGCCACCGTATTGTTCCTGTTTACAGTGCTTTTTTTTTTTTTTTTTTTGTGATCTCGAGGGCAGTGCTTTGGCTTTGACTCTCAGTTCAAAGTCAAATTTTAACACATTCTCTCTGAAGGGGTATGACGCAGGTGTTTTAATGTCTGAACTACTCAGTCACATCGAATTCACGACAACCGGTAACCATCCCCTGCAGTTGTATCTAACAGGTGCATTCACCGCCCTCCCCAGCATCTCAGTGATAACCCAATAACACGCAGTTATGCTTTGTTTTATCAACAGTTATTGGCAACGCTGCCATAAAAGCAGATTTTATGACTTGAGGTAAATCAAAGACTGGCTTTCTATTTTTATCCAACCTCTCTGACTTTCTTCCCTCCCTGCAGCCCTCTGTGGTGGGAATATAACATCCATGAATGGCACAATTTACTCTCCTGGACACCCAGCCGAGTATCCACACTTCCAGGACTGCATGTGGATTGTCAGAGTACCTCCTGGGTATGGCATCTACATCAATTTCTCTGTTATCAATACAGAGCCAATCTACGACTACATCACTGTGTGGTAAGTTCTCATTTCTCTCTCAGTATGACATTATTCATCAATTGTCTGCTCGTGGCACACATTAAACACTCTTCTCTGTATAGAGGCTTGCACACTGAGTTTTATTAGAAATTATCGGGAAGCAGTCTTTCTCAGTTCACAGTGATGTTTATTTAAGCTTCACAAACCAGTGACACAGATTTTTAAAATAATGATAAGCAGTGAGCCACAAAATAGACCTTTGTTAAAGTTCACACCAAGTGTGTACCACATACAGTGTACTGCTAATAGAGCAGCTCCCAAAAGGTTTGACAACTGACATTTTATTTTTTACTCAAGGAAAAACTGGAGAGCATATAAGATTTTCAGAATAACATTCTGTTTTGGGGGCAGGCGTTTCCAAAAGCAAACTGAAAAGCTGCACACAATGGATTTAACAGTTGACAAAATGTTGGGGCTGTAGGCCAGTTGGACAAATTTTGCTTACAGCATTTCACTTGTATTAGATGAGTCAACAGCCAAATCCAAATCTGTTGACCTTTGTGTGGACATTTGTGGATTCATTTCTCTTTCCCTGACAGCTTTCCACATAGCACCTTGCTAAAACAAAATGGATTGTGTAATGTGATGAAATATACAAAACTGAAGTAAAGTCTGAGTCACGGTGTATCTCTCTTCCCCTACTCAATAAACTTAATGTGGATGTTTAACCCCAGCTCCCTAGTGAGTGTTATGTAAATATAAAAAGATAGAAGTGTGTACCAGCATGAGAACATGAGCTCTGAGTTATCTTGGATGTTTGTTAGTATGCAGAAACTTTAACTCTTGACAGATAATTGGACACATCTCTCTCTCTCTCTCTCTCTCTCTCTCTCTCTCTCTCTCTCTCTCTCTCTCTCTCTCTCTCTCTCTCTCTCTCTTCTTCTGCCATTCTGTAGCCTCTCTCTAGTATAGTAAGCCTCAGGCAGTCGTGGAACTCTCCTCTTGGGTGATAGTGGAAGGAAATGCCTTCCAGCGTCTGGGGCTACCACTCATAGTATGGGAGGAGGGAGCTACTGGCACTTCTTTTTCGAAATGAAATAGCATATAAACAATCTGTCCCCCTGATGGCAACATTTCATTTCCCTGCCTGACTGCCGTCCCGCATTTTGCTGATCACTCTGAAATGAAACTGCAATGAGACTTTTCTAATATATAAGACATTAAAGGTACACACACATACAAAAAAACGTTTAGTGTACATCATTCAGGTGAATAGGCCCGGGGCTACCTGAAAGTGCCAGTGATGAAATACTTTTCTCTTGTGCAGAAATAGCATTTATATATAATAGAAAAGTACTGTCTTCTCGCATTAAACTTTCTTTTTATCCTCAGAAAAAGCAGCATGCGGTTTGTCCCCACATGCTACCCCTAAAAAATGTTATCCAACTTCTGCTTATTTGAAATAAGTTGTTTCAGATACAGATCATGGTAATAGTCTTACAAGGGTTTGAAAGTTCTCAGATCTCTGCTGCTCTCATTAGCAGAGGTGCTTCTGTGTTCTTTGCACTCAGCACCTAATGCATGCTATCGACCCAGCCATCTATTCATCTTGGGGTATGGGATATCGAGAAATATTCACAGGAAATGGAGTTTTATGTTGCATTAGGAATCCATGTTGTAATATGGTTTCCTGAAGAATTCAAGAGAAACAATGTATATGTAATGTACAGTATAATAACCAGGTGGGAATTCCTGACAAATCAACATCATCGCATCCATGCAAAAAACCTTGAAATCCAATATTGCCATTAATTGGTCTTGCTGCTTGAATTGCATCATTGCTTTCCCAAGAGATCTACAGATATTAATGGTTTTGGCTACGTCAGTAGAAAGGTATAGAAAATCTCTACAGATTACAGAATCTCAGTCATCTCACAGCATATCATCATCTGTCCATCCATTTTCAGCCACCTCCGTCCATCCTTCCAGCTGCACCTGGGGGATCCTGCAGTCCAATCAGCCCACCTAGAATATATAAACATGTTCTGGGTCTGCCCCCCAGGTCTCCTCCCAGGCAGACGTGCCTGATGTAGTTCCACTGGAAGTCTCCCAGAGGCATTCTAATTAGATGTCTGAACTACCTCAGCTGGCTCTTCAGGAGGAGCAGTAGAGCAGCAGGTCTACCCCGAGCTCCTCCCAAATATCTGGCTTCTCACTCTACGACCTGAACCTGTGCAGGCAACTCATTTCAGCTCTTTGTATGCACAAATTGAGAACTTCACCTTCATTCTTGGCTCCATTTTCAACAGGGCAATTGAGTACTATGCCACTTGTCAGTTTCACTCTACATTGTACCCTCATTCAGGAACAAAGCCCATCGATACTTAGGCTCTTTCATTCGGGGATGCAGCCCCCATTGCTAAAGGTGGATGCTCTCCAAGATATGCGTCACACGCGACAGGCTGACAACTTTCAGGGCCTTCAGCGTCTCAGGGTGAATCACATCCAACACGGGCATCACGCCAGTGGTGGATTGGCTGTCGTAGCCTCCTATCTTTGTATCTGTTATGCAATTTGTAGGTGCCTAAAGGAGTTGGTAGACTTGTTTCTCTGGAAAAATACTACCATTGTCACGCTTTTGCCACATTTTGATTTTTGCTATGACATTTAGTATAAATCAGGTTTGATTTTAAGTGCAGACATGTCATTGAACTGGAGATAAACTGCCATGTGCTGAAGCTATAGTAATGTAGATGTGGGAATGGTACTCCCATGGACATATCCACCCTTCACAGAAACCAGCCAACGCTCCATACCCTCCACTGAAGGTGAAGATCAAAAAGGTCATCACGGTTCAGTTCAATTTTGATTCCCAGGGCTACAGATCCTTATACGTCGTCTTATTCAGTGAAGGGCGTTAGGATTTTGTGATAACCATCCATACATTTTCTAAACGCTTCTATCCCTCCAGGGTCACATGAGCTGAAGCCTAGTGATAACGATACACCCTCATTACGCACAAACACGTACAGAATATTAACAACTCAACTAAATTTAAAGGAATGTTTTGCAAGAAAAAATAGAGGCCACAAAAGCTATTGTGGATTGTGCACATTTTTGCAGAATTCTGTACCATTGATTCTTTTTCCCCACAAACTTTATTCCTTATTCCCCATCAATATGTAATATGGCTGGAGGGGGCAAAACTTTCAGCACTATACTGCTTCATCAGTTAACATATACTCAGCTTCTCCTTTGACATTGTTGATTAATGTGAAACTTTTTCTTAGATCGTCAGAATGACTGCTGGCTCCATGAGACTGCTTAGGGATAACTAGATGTGCTCTTTGATCCCAGCAACTTATTACTGGTGTTTATTCATAAATCATTTCCTCCCTCTATCTGTCTTCCTCCTCTCTTCACTCTTTCAACCCTCACAAATCCAACTCTCTCCACCTCTCCGTATTTGAATCAGGGACGGACCCGACCAGGCCTCGCCTCAAATCGGTCAGTTCAGCGGCAATTCCGTCCAGGAGGGTGTGTCTACCACCGCTAATCAGATCCTCATCAAATTCCACAGCGACTTCAGCACCAGCGGCTTCTTTGTGCTGCATTATTACGGTAACCTCCCCTGTGATAGCGGCTAAGTAAAGACCTTGTTCCACACTGCTGTAATGACCCTTATTCATTTGATTTTCAGTGCTGTACTAGCGAATATCGCAAAAGAACAGAGGGATATTGTCCCATTGTTTCTGTATTGGAGCAATTTTAATTTTCCCTTTTTTTTGAGTCGTTATTTGGCCTTTCTCATTTTGCTACACGGTATTGCTTCCAGTTGTCTTTAATGATGAATGATGAATGCCCTCTTATGCCTATTTTTCCTCTGCACTATTAAAACGCCCCTTTGAAAGAAGCTGATTAATAATAAAATGTCCCCCATCTCAACTAAATTAGTGATTGTTTTTTGATGATCATGAACAGTGATAGGTGGAAATTTATGATCTAATCAAGTTTCAGTATGATGGGAGCATAAAGAATGTGCTGAATAGAAAATACATATACACGCACTTTCTCTCTTTCTCTCTTTCTCTCTTTTTCTCTCTCTCTCTCTCTCTCTCTCTCTCTCTCTCACTTGAGTGTCCTCTCCCCGACAGCATACCAGCTGAGAACATGTCAGCCACCCCCTCCTGTTGCCAACGCCACTATCCTAACCGATGATGACGAGTTTGAAATAGGTTTGTCTTATTTTATTTTGCTTGTTTACTGGCTAGGGACAATGCTTAATATAATACATTTGCACCAGACATAAGGTAATTTGCTTGTACAGCCCTGGGCAGAGGGGGAAAAAATAGGAATAGGCATATCAAATGGTTTTAGCCAGTAATGAATGAATGAATGAATTAATTAATTAATTACCCTATAAGTTGCGTCTTTTATTTGCTCATTGAAATCATTGCTTGGATGTTTTTATCTGCGCTGTTGTCATCCATTTTCTTACCTTTTTTATGCCTGCGTGCCAGCAACAGCCTTGGCCGTCTGTACGTCTGTCCCCTTATCAGGAACGCCTCGAGGGAATTTCTTCAAATTTGGCACAGTAATGTTCACTTGGACTCAACTGATTAGATTTTGGTGGTCAAAAGTCACTGTGACTTTGACCGTAACTCGAGAATTCATCCAGTTATTATGACAGCATTTCTCAGAAATGTCTCATAGAATAAAATGAAGGGATGATATTTTATATCCAAAAGGTCAAAGGTCACTGTGACATCATAAAGTTCTGCCAAAACACTTTTCTGGCCATTATTCAACATCATAACTCAGAATTGGAGATTCTGACCATATTTCACGTTTGGTCAGATTCTGAATTGGTGACACTAATTTTGGGTGTCCACCTTGAAGCTGTGCTGATTGGATAGATCTTCTGTGCTGCTGGAGGATCTATAGATCTGTATGCCTGAATACCTTTTTAAAGTCTTCGCTACACATATGATATGAGTCTGGACAGACATGGATGTAACCTGCAACTTAACTATTTTGTGGAGGCAGTTGTGATATTATTAATCCTTAATCATCATTTGAGATATATCATGATATAGCTTTTCTATAGTACGTATTCATCTGAACAGGCACATTTTTCTGTAATGCTGCCACTGGATAGATGCTTTTTTTCTTTTACAACCTTTACTTTCACATTCCTCCTGCATTGTGCTCTTTGTTTCTCTCCCTCTCTTGCAATAAGATATTAATTTGGCTAATTGGCTCTCCCTATAAACTGTTTATATTTTCAGTGTTCAGAAGTGAATCAGAAGTGGAAATCATGTGGCTAGTGGCTGTTTTACTTTGCATCTTTGAAATCGAATGCAATTTTGAATGTGTGTGTGTGTGTGTGTGTGTGTGTGTGTGTGTGTGTGTGTGCATGCAAGTTTGCAGCTCTGTAATGTAATGAAGTGCCTTCAGTACTCCAGCTAGCTAATGTCAATCTTCATTAGAAAATGTGTGGTTGATTACTGTTTGAAGTGCTGGTACTGAGGAGGCTTTTACTGACATAGCTCTGTGGGGATGTGTGTGTGTGTGTGTGTGTGTGTGTTCGTGGTTGGATGGACGAATGAATGGATATGTTTTTCATGTCCATCCCTGACACCCTCCGGTGTGTGTGTGCGTGTGTGTGCGTGTGTGATTGCTGGTGTAAACGACCTCACAGGGGACATTATTCGGTACTCGTGCCTGCCAGGCTTCACTTTGGTGGGCAGTGAAATTCTGACCTGTCGACTTGGAGAGAGGCTGCAGATGGATGGCCCCCCACCAGTCTGTCAAGGTTGGTTTCATCCAATGCGTGAGTTTGAGTCTATGGTAATGTTTTCATGTTTTTGGGCGGCTTTATGAATGTTCTTGTCTTTGTGAGTCTAAGTAAATCTCTCAATGTGTGTTCACGTTTGTGTGCGCACTTGCACCTGCATCTGTGTGTGTGTGTATCCATGTTCAGTTATGTGTGTCTTTATGTGTATGCTCAACGCCACTCTGCCAAGGTTGGTTGCAGTCAGCAGCACCCACTGTTGATGCATCATTTAACAGACTGGCAGCAAGGCCCCTTCTAGCAGGCTCCAGGTGGCAAACAGAATCTCTATTCTAATTTATCAAGACTCAGACTCAGAATACTACTGACCCAGGATCATAGACCTGTGCTTCCCTAGAACCAGCTCTTGACTCTGAAGGATCACTGAGAAACAAATTACAGATCAGCAGATTTCTTCCACAGTGTGTTTTTGCAGTGTGGTGTGATATATAGGGGCCAGTCATAGCTGGGTTTTTTTTTTTTATTATTATAGAAAGAGATTGGAGCTTATATTTTACCACTTAATCCCTCTTCAAATGGCCCCATGGATTTGATTGATGTAAAATGTCTTCCTACCCATGTTTATTCAGAAGATGGATTTTCAAACAAGAAGTAAAAGAAAAGAAATGTCTGTGTTGTTTGCATCAGAGATTTTGTTTAGACCAAAAAACAAATGCCATCAGCCTGGCTGTCGTGCCAATACATCTCTGCCGCAGACATCAGAGCGCTCTGAAACCTTCTATTCCCAGTGGATAGGCATCTTTTGAAGTGCCCTGAAGCCCTTTGTCTACAAGTCTCGAGTTGATGAGCATTTCTGTCTTTTTATTTCTAGAAACTATGAGTAATCGCATTGGACGTGTGATCAAGGCATGACAGATACTAGACAAACCCTGAGCCTGCATTCATAAAGCATCTTAGAATAGGACTAGTGATTTGGAACCTATTTGCTCATCCCTTGCTGTTATTATTTGATGTCTGACTCGATATCTTGGTTCTTCCCCTGCAGCGTTTTTGCGGCAGACATTGTTTTGCTCTCACAAGTAAGGATTTGGTTATTTAATGTTAGTATAAGAAAAGTGCCAGACCGAAAGCAACAAATATTACTGGTGAAATTGATTGACCCGACCGGTGATCCGGGATCTGGAAGCATATCCCTATCGTTTATTCATAAAGGCTGCATACAGCACTGCCAGTGAATAGGTGTATTAATGTATGCACAAAGGTCAAAGAGACCAAAAACATGGAAATTTGAAAAACAACAACAGTGCTTACCTTTACTTGTGCTGCTTTGGGCTTACCTAGCATTTTTCAAAATTAATAATTTACAAAAGCACAAGAGGTATGAAGTCCTTCAGCATTTTATTTGCGTGTTAGACAAAAGAGTAAAGAGCGAAGGCAAACAGAGGAGAAAAGGCTTCAGTGTGTACAACATCATACCTGTCTGACGCACAAATATACCATCATATTCAGACATTAATGGAATTGGACTGAAATGCTTTCCAATGTTTTGTGTTATGTTTGTTTCAAAGTGACCAACTTAGCAGATCAGCAGCAGTCAGAATCATTTGGAATCATTTTATCTGTTTCATGCCAAGCGAGGGCAGCCATTCACTCGAGAGCACTGGAAGATATTTCCAGCTCTCTGGTTATGTTGGTCTTGCCAGCTCACCTTCTCATGTGTTACTGACTAGACAGAGCTCTGCCAAGACCAACTAGCTCCTATCAGCTGAAACTCACATACTGTATAATTAATATTTCACAAGCTTTAATATGAGTGACTAAATTAACCCGCCAAATCCAGATGGGCAAGCCACGCTGGGACCAGTCTGGTAGAACGCAACATTGTTTTTCAGTTGATGTCTTGTGCAAGGCAGTCACCCGTATACCAGAAGTTGATATGTTTTAAAGGATTTTGAAGTTGGACAGCACAGACTCTCTTACGTCATCGTAAGTTGTCTTCTACGCTGCCAAGAGAACGCGTCCTCTTATTCTTATGCCAAATGGATAATTAAGCAAATGAAATATTGTATATAAAAAAACATGAGTATGTGAACGAAGACGGTAAACTCCGCAGTGAATCGAGCACTGTATGTGATAGAATATTTGAAATGTGTTGTAAAATTTGCCAAATGAGCAGTCGTCACGTATATCTTGATCGAATTGCTCTTTGAAAAAAAAAAAAAAAACTGCCGTGAGCGTTACATTGGCATAGTCAGGACTATTTTAGGACGTCTGAGTTGGAAATTCGATGTTTGACATTTTCATGGATCACCTCATTATTGTAGTCAAGAATTCATTACATTTTCTCACGCTGGATATGTTATGTCCTTGTGCCACTGCTAGCAGGAAACTAATTGCTCTCCTTGGGACATGTAAAGTTGAACTTAATTTGAGTTGACCTGCTATTCACATCCAAGAGACTGCTACAGTAAGCTTGTAAAGGGGCCGCTTCCTGTCGGCAGCTTGCCGATATGGCAGGAAAAGAATTCTCCTGTGTTTGCCCCATTCTGCTTTTGTTTGCTGTCAACCCTTCTGTTAATTGTCATTTTATGCTTATAAGATAACACTGAAATGTCCTTGCATGGCTATGCAATTTCACCCCCAAATGCCTCTGGTTTTTAACATATTTCCCCAGGCACTGTCTTTATGAAAGCCTATGAGGAAGGTTATGCAGTAGCTTTGATCAAGGATAGAGTCACAATTGAGTTGACTGCAGTGTTTGCCTGGTAAACCGTCTGCCACGCTGAGGTTGATTTTAACCCATCAAATATTGCCATATTGATCTTCAAATATCCATTGATTTATAATTTAATATTCCATTGACTAAATATCTGATGAAGAATAATTTTTGATCCAACTTCATCGTCATTATGCTTGGTCATTGTATATGCACAGTGTGCAGAGTGAAATAAAAACACTGGTTTGTTGCTCAAGGCATTACCAAGACACACCTTGCAGTGCAGGATTTAATAAATGGCCTTTCCTTATAAACAAATCATGTGGGCATCCATGCCGCCATATATGGGTCAGAGACAGTGCATGTTTTCAGTAGTTTCAATAGTTGCATGGATGTAACTCACACACTAAGGGTGATTGGTTAATATACTAATTCGCTTTTTAATACTGATATGTTTAAGATAATGTGCTTTCTATTTACAAGCTAAAATGAAATTAAAAATACCAGTGGACTAGATTTTTTTTTTTAATCAATTGTATTGTAATTTGAGTTTCAGATATATTTCAGTTGATTTATTGTATTTATCTTCCTTAAATGTGGACAATGATATTTATGGTATAATATTTGAGCCAGTTCTTCAGCTGCAGGCACAGAGGTCTGTGTTTGTACTATAGCCAAACCACCATATGAATACATTGTAAGCTTCAGTCCGCTTTCAGCATCGCTTTCTCTCCTTATCATGGCCCTCTAAAAACCCATCCAGGAAGTAGCAGCGTTGAGGTGTCTGAAACCATTTCAAGCCTCTCGTGATTCATTCTTTTTAATCCCTGCACCTAAAGTTTGAAGCAAAGCAGTTTAAGCTACAACTGTGCTTACTGCATAGAATTGTGTTTGTTGCCTGGCAACGTTAGCTTATTAGTATAGTGCATCGGTATACTACAAGTATAGGGGCTCAATTATTTCAATAACAAACGCTTACCAGATAGATAGCTTATGTACAGTGTATTAGATCTTGTCATGTGAGTTAGTTTCATGTACTTTACATCTTAAAGCCATCCAATATGGAAGACTGCTGCAGGCAAGGAGACTCTGTGCAGTGTATAAATGGTTTTTGCGTTGGTAACCCCAGTGTAACAATGTGTGGGGAAGTGATTTAGAATTGAAATTAGCAATTGTTAGCAGCAATTACTTACAAATTTCACACATTTCCTTTAAGCTAAATTTGTGCGGCCTCTCCAACAATTATTCCCACTGGCATCAGTAGCAGCAGAGGCTCTTACTGATGACAGAACTGAGGAAGCAGCTGTGTGAAATGATGTAACTGCACCAGCTGAAGACCCTGTTCTGAACCCCATCGTATCACAAGCGAGAGTCACAGCTCTCTTGCTAAAATTGAGTGCTACAGCCCTCGTTTTTCATCTCAAATGCAAAATCAGGTCTCAAACTTTTGAAAAAGCACTTTTTTTTTCTCGTTGGCAAAGCGGGAACATTTTTGAATACCTAACCGTTTAACAAGCGATCAATTTAAAACTAAAACTGGCTAAAAAATGACAGACTGACTCACCCGTTGTTGTGCAGTTTGTTTTGGTGACATCAGTGTGAATATGAAAAACAAAAAAACAAAAAAAAAAACAGCTTTTTGGGGGCACAACTTGAAATCCCTACTTTTTTTGTTGAATATTTTCCCCTTGTGGCCTGCAAAACATATAAATAATGCATCTTTATGATGAAATCCAGCCTGCACATTGCTCTTTAACTTCAGCTCTTTAGCTCTGACACATGTACAGAAAGAAGCAGGTCAGCCCATTTTAAAAAGGTTCTGCAGTAAATGGCACATAACAAAAGAGCGCACAGTGACAATTATGGAAATAAATAAAAAGGTAACACTGCTTTGAGAAATAAGAACAAAAGTAGCTGATCATGAAATTACTCATACAAGTATGCACAGGAAAATATTGATTGTGCTTCTCACAAACTGTCAAGCAATGGTAGTGAAGAAATATTGATGTTTCATATTAAATTGCCGTGTTAATTAATTTTCTGAATAGATGGAGTCGAGATTTGTTGCCTCCCTGATGAATAATGTACAGTGTGGGTATTGATTCTGCCATGTACAAATCCTGTTACGTATTTTTTTTCTTTCAGTATTTTCTTCCTTGTTCAGATAATGTCATGGGAAATTATCCTGACCTGGCTGTCCACAGAGGGCTTTTGGTGTATTGTGTGATTTAAGAAATTCATTGTTATTCAGAAAATCACTGACAAACGTTTTAGATCACACGTGCCTGTTCGAGTTGAAACCTCTGCAGCGGCTCGCCAGCAGGAATATTCATACTGTTTTGTGATACAATGCCTTTTTTTTTTTTTTTTTTTTTCTTGATATATGTCCGATTGTTTCCGGTGACCTTTTCATCTGGAACAGTTGTTCGCATTAACCTTTTGTATACGTCATGTTTCTTCACTAGCAGCCCAGAAGAGAAACTTCTGTTACCAGCAGAAAACGAAAGGAAAGAAACAAGGCCTGTCATTATTTCAGACGTGCCAGCCTACAGGAAATGAAGGGAATGCTCTGAGCCGATACACATGAACTCACACGCACACAAGAACACGACAGCCTTACACACACCACCATTTTTCCATACAAAGTAAGCTGTCTCACCTACTGAGTATTATTATTTGATAGATTGGTATCAGGGGAGCCTGGTGACAACAGCAGACTCGCCAGCTCAGCCCTTAGGTGCAGTATCGGTCTGGCTGAAATGTAATTGTTTCAGGACTAGTTATTTTTTCCATGTAATTTCTGCTGTC